>NC_056736.1:627527178-627869280 GCF_019279795.1 Protopterus annectens
CTGTAGCAGAACCTGAACATTCATGAAGAATGCTGTCATTTTAGATGAAAGCAGTTTAACCCTTTAATATATGTGTGCTAGCAAACAGAAATGTATGCATCTGACTACATTATTCCTACATGTATCATAGCAACAGAAGTGCATATACATCTAACTAGCAAACAGAAGTACATGCATTTATAAATCTCTAAATATATATCTAACAGCTATTATAGAATATCATACAATAGAACATTTATATTTACCCTTATATATTTGATACTCTTTAATCTAGTATTACTGTTAGAATCAGTCCTATTGTTTTCTTAAATGTTATGTCTAACAGTAACTGAACAACCATCTGAAACATCTTCCCTTTTAAGATTCAAACATTCCATAATACATTCTTCTAATATATTAAGTTTTGTTATTAAAAAAGAGACAATAATAGAAAAACACAATCCTACATTTTTTATCATAAGTGTCATTCTATGGGCTAGTATATAAACTATCCTTTTTGTATACTGCAAGCATTTAGAGCTGTAGATCAGTGTGTGTGATATATCTTTAAGAAGCTTTCCAGTGAGTCAGCTTATGCATGCAAGTACTGAGCACGTGCAAGCAAGAGAGCCATTTTCAGTGAGCAGCCAGAGTGAGAGCATGCTAGTATGTAGTCAGTCACTTAGTTCATTTACGTTTAATGATCTTGCCATCATCCATCCTGAGGTATCTGTATAGATAAGACAATGGTAATTTCAGCAAATTGGGGAAATCAGAAGAAGCTGAGAATGGAGATAGAAGGGAAGATAGTGGAACAAGTAAACAGCTAGTATTTGGGAGGGGTGGTTGAGGAGAAGGGTAGTGTGAATGAAGAGGTCAAAGCTACAATCAGAGAGGCTGGAGTCAACCGGCATTGAGTATCAGGTGTAGTCTATGACAGAAGAATGCGAAAGAAGCTGAAAAGTAAGGTGTACAAGACAGTGGTGTGACCAGTACTGCTGTATGGTACAGAAAAGTACAGTTTTGTACCTACCATAAATGTAGATGTTCGAGGATCCACATTGCTGCAGTCCTAACTATTGGGTAGTCCGCTGTCCAGTCGGCCTGAATACCAAAGTATATGGCTGACGTCGGTCAGGGCGCATTAGACTGACGTCAGTACGTCAGGGTACTAATGCGCATGACCGACGTCATATCCTCAGTCTTTTCTTGCCCCAGATGTCAGAAGACCCTGAAAAGATAAGGGCAAAACCAAAAACTCCAAACATACCTGCACCAAAAATATGTACAATATATACAAAATTACCAGAATATAACCTCACCTACACAACCACCCCTAAACACAGAGGGAAGGAGGGAGGGTAAATTGGACTGCAGCAATGTGGATCCTCGAACATCTACATTTATGGTAGGTACAAAACTGTACTATGTTCTTCATTCCACATTGCTGCAGTCCTAACTATTGGGTAGAATCCCAAAGCAGAGGTAAGGGAGGCTGGCAAATCATAAGGAAGCAGGAACTGACAACATGCCTTGCAAAATAGCTGTGGCAAAACCAGCCCTAGACTTAGAGTAGAGAGGAAGGTGATAATGCTTAGAGAAAGTATGCACTGAACTCCAAGTAGCTGCCTCCAAAATATCCTTAGTTGCCACCCCTTAGAAATGCTGTTGAAGTGGCAGTAGCCCTAGTGGAATGAGGCCTAATCCCAGCTGGAATCTCCTTGCCATGATGGGAATAACAAAATGCAATGCAAAACCCAATCCACCTAGAAATAGTTTGTTTTGACACAGGCTTGTCCTCTGAAGCCAAAGCAAAAGAAACAAACAACTGCTGAGACTGCCTAAAATCCTTAGTCCTGCTCAAATAATAACGCAATTGCCTGTGTACATCTAAAGTGTGCAAAATCTTTTCCCCTTTATTTTGGGGATCTGCATAAAAAGTAGGCAAATGAATAGTTTGGTTTAAAGCCACACTAGAAACCACCTTAGGCATAAAGGAAGGATTAGTACGTAAAGATACCCTATCCTTATGAAAAATCAAAAGGCTCTACGCCATAAGGGCCTGTAACTCAGAAACCCTTCTTGCAGAAGTAATGGCCAACAAAAAAGCAGTCTTCCATGACAAGTATTTCAATTCAGCAGTAGCCGCAGGCTCAAAAGGTTGTAGAGTAAGTTTCTCCAACACAAAATTGAGATCCCAAGCAGGAGTATGAGCTCTACGTGGGGGTCTTATATTCTTTGCCCCTCTAAGAAATTGCTTGAACAAAGGATGCGAAAACAATGGTGGGTCACAATCATAGTGAGCTGAAATTGCTGCAGCATGAATCTTAATGGAAGAGAAAGACAAACCTTTGTCCAATAACTCAGTAAGATATTGAAGAACCACACTCAAATTAGGCTCAGAAATCTCCAAATTGTTTGCTGCACTCCAAAATAAAAATCTCTTCCATTTTTCTGCGTACACTTTCCTTGTACTAGGTCTTCTGGCTTCCATAATCACATTTAAAACTTGTTGAGGAAGTTGAGACCTGCTGTCTTTCAAAACAGAATATGCCAGGCTGTTAGATGAAGAGAGTGAAGCTTGACATTGAGCAGGTGACCGTCCCTCTGAGACAACAGGTGTGGAATCAAGGGTAAAGGCCATGGAGGCTTCCTTACCAGACTCCTCAGTAATGGGTACCAGTGCTGCCGAGGCCAATCTGGAGCTATTAAAATCATCCTTGGCTTGTCTTGTCTGACCTTTAGAAGCACCTTTGGGAGAAGAGGCAGAGGTGGAAAAGCATACACATGAAGATTTTTCCAACTGAAAGAAAGAGCATCCACTTTCCAAGCTGTGTGATGAAACCTCTTTGTGCAAAACTTTGGCAGCTGGTGGTTTAGTGGAGAAGTGAACAGATCTATGTCTGGAGTTCCCCATGACACTGTCAATTTTCGAAATACATGATGATCCAGTTTCCACTCGTGGGGATCCATGATTTGTCTGCTTAACACATCTGCTAAGGAGTTCTGTGCTCCGGCAGAAACCTTGCCTGAAGAGTTAGTTGCAAGCTGAGCGCAGTCTCCCATAAAATCATTGCTTGCCTGCACAATGGGTAAGAATGTGTTCCCCCTTGTTTGTTGATGTACCACATGACAGTTGTGATGTCTGTTAGAATCAACACCTGCCCTGGAAGAAGTAACTCCTTGAAAGCCATTAATGCAAACTGGACTGCTAACATCTCTTTCATGTTGATATGTAGATGCTGTAGTCTGGCAGGCCACTTGTCTTGTATCCACTTTCCATTTAGATGAGCTCCCAAGCAATGTCTGAGGCATCTGTCGTTAGAATCTGACTCGCCTCTGGCCGGGTCACAGAGAGTCCCTTGTTTAGGTGACATTCCTGAGCCCACCACAAAAATTCCTTTTGAATGCAAGGTATTATTTGAATGACAGTGTCCAAATCCTGGCAGTGCTGTGTCCATACATTTTGAGATACCATTGCAGCTTCCTCATATGCAGTTTGGCATTGGGAAGCACCAGAATACAAGATGCCATGAACCCTAAGGCTTGAAGGACTGTCCTTGCAGTCAGCCCGGACTAAAGAGATAGTTGATGGAAGTAACTGGAAAGATTCTTTTGTTTGTCCGGGGTTAAAAAGGCCATCTGGGCTGCTGTATTCAGTCTCACACCCAGAAAGCACATGTCTTGAGAGGGTACTAGACTGGACTTTATTTCGTTCACAGAATACCCTAGGCATCTTAGCACTGCTATGACATAATCCAAATGCTGTAGAAGGTCTTCCTTTTCTTGAGCTAGAATCAGGCAGTCGTCCAAGTAAGGATAGATTTGAATTCCTTTTAGCCTGAAGTAAGCTATCACTGGAGCCAGAACCTTTGTGAATACTCTGGGCGCAGTGGATAAGCCAAAGGGCAATGCAGAGAACTGATAATGAGAATTTCCAGCTCGAAAACGCAGATACTTCCTGCAACTTAGTCTTATAGGCACATGAAGGTAAGCTTCCTTGAGATCTAAAGTTACCATCCAGTGATCTTTGCCCAGCAGAGGTAAAAGCTGTTGTAACGTCAACATTTTGAACTTGGGGATGTCCAGATAAGTGTTGAGGATAGATAAATCCAAAATTGGTCTCCAAGTGTTCCCCTTCTTCGGTACTAGGAACAGGCGAGAATAAAATCCCAGGCCCCTTTCTGGCACAGGAACTGGCTGAATGGCCCCTATTTGGAGCAACAGAGAAATTTGCTTGTGAGCCTCTTTTCTTTGTAGAGGAGGAATGTCTGGCATGCCTTTGAAAGGAGGCAAGGTATGGAAATAAAACCTGTAACCGTGGTGAAGGATATCCAAAACCCATCTGTCTTGGGTAATTAAATCCCAATTTTCTTTGAAAAGAGACAGCCTTCCTCCCAAAGGTGCTGCCAGGCGAGAATGTACTGGCAGCTGAAAAGGCAGGTCATTGGGTCTGCTTACGAAAGGACTGACCCCTGCCCTCACCAGAAGTCTGAGCAGGGGAACTCCCTGTCCTAGGCCTAAAAGAACCTTGAGCTCTGCCCCTACCACGTCTAGACCTACCCCTAGACTGGGAATCATAAGCAGGATAAGTCCATCCCTTAGTAGGCCAATTTCTACTAAACTTCGGAGGCTGCACCTGCAAAAAATCCTTAACAGTTTGCATAGACTTAGCCTTGTCCTCCATTTTCTTTAAAACTGCTTCCACAGGCGAACCAAACAACACATCAGACTGCAAAGGAGCATCCAAAATCCTTGTTTTAACATGCTCAGCTAAATTCTGATCTCTCAACCAGGCATGCCTACGAAGAACAGAACCAGTGGCAGCCACCCTCGAGGAGGCCTGCACAGCATCAAAACCACACTGCAAGGAATGTTTACCCACCTGTTCAGACACATGAACTAAATCCTGCAACTCTTTACACTCAATACCTTCTGCCAGAGCATCCACCTTAGATTTCAATTGTGAAAGGAGGTAATTCTGATATTTTAACATGTGAAACTGACAATTCAACGCCCTCATGGCTAAAGTGGAAGAAGTATACACTTTCTTTCCCCATCTATCCAAAGCCCTTGCCTCTTTATCAGGAGGAACAGGATTTTTAACAACAGAGGCCTTCACACCTTTAGGCCCCTGAGAGACAGTTTCGGGTCTGCCCTAGGACTCTTGAAAAGATACTTATGAGCTTCAGGCACCCTATAGTACCTATCCGGTTTAACTGGGGCAGGAGGCAAAGAATCAGGATTCAGGGAAGCCTCTGCAAAAACATCTTCCACCACATTCAGAACAGGAGGTATAGCTAAAGGCCTATGCTGGGGTAAAACAAGAATTCCCTAAGCCTCTTCCTGGAATCAGAGAAATCTTGACCTTCCCATTTAAAATGCTCCCTCATGGAATGCAGAGTCTCTGAAAATGAAAAATCCTCAGGAGGAGAAGCTGAAGGAGTAGAATCATCCATATCAGAATCAGAATAAGGAGGATACTCCTGCAAGTCTTCAGCCGAAGACTCAGAAGCCTCCGAACATTGCTCAAAACTCTCAAACTCAGGTTCCACCCTAGGCCTCTTATCAGGAGGGGGCATAGAACCTCTAATCATAGTAATCAAATCCTCTGCCATTTTAAGCATATGTTTCTTAGGCAAAGACCCTGAAGCACTAGGAGAAACCCCCACTGAAGCTAAACTTGGCCTGCCTCTCAAAGAAGCCTTGGAAACAGAAGGGGAGGCTCTAACCACCTTAGGAAGAGAGGGAAGAACAGCCACCTGAGAAGCCCCCTCAGCCTGGCCTACTTCCTGAGAGGATACATCCTGTAACAGTAAAGTCTCTCCCTGAGACTCCAAAGAAACACCTGGCAGAACCTCCGGCTCCACTGAGCCTTCTAAAGAACCGACGTCAGGGACTGTCGGTTCTTCCACTCTAGGCTTTGCTGCTTTGTCCTTGCGCTTTTGGTCGAAGCGGCCGGAGCATCCGACGGCATTTTATAATTACAACGCTTCCCAAAACTAACCTGGCACAGACTAACCCTCTCTTAATAGAGCGTTTGTTAAATCTAGCACAAGAGCGGGATCCAACAACGCCGTGCCCAGGCCCTAAACAAGGTATACACAAAGTATGGTAATCCCTATGAGGTATCTGTTTCCCACAAGAAATACAGTTATTCACTTTTTCTGACATCCGGTTAAATACTGAGGCAAGAAAAACCAAAATATTCCCCAACGGGGTACTTAGCCAACTTTGATTCGGTCTGAAACTCTGACTTCAGAAACTTTCAGAACGCCAACCTGCACTCGCAAAATTGCTTCTGCATCGGACCATGCGGCAAAAAAGACTGAGGATATGACGTCGGTCATGCGCATTAGTACCCTGACGTACTGACGTCAGTCTAATGCGCCCTGACCGACGTCAGCCATATACTTTGGTATTCGGGCCGACTGGACAGCGGACTACCCAATAGTTAGGACTGTAGCAATGTGGAATGAAGAACATCCTGAGCACTAAATGCAGAACAGTTGAAAAAGCTAGAGGTGATGGAAATTAAGTGACTGAGAAAGGTGGTAGGATGCACACTATGGGACAGACAAAGAAATGAGGACATAAGAGCAGAAGCCAAAGTAGCTCCAATTTCAGAAAAGATAAAAGAGAACAGATTATGGTGGTTTGGGCACGTGTGTAGAAAAGCAGAAGACAATCTGGTGTGGAAGATTTGGGACAGACAGGAAGATAAAAAGTGAGGACATCCAGAAAAGAGGTGGATGGATTGTGTGAAAGAAGATCTGTGACAGTCAGGCATGAGTGTTGAAGAAGGCAGGAGTGTGACACTGAATCGAGAGAGTTGGCGACAGTTAACACGATACCCCAATCCCATGTAGATAAAATGGGAAAAAGGGGGCTGATGATGATGATAATGATAATGACAGTGATCTGACGTTAAATAAGGCCATTGAGATTTGTCAGATATACAAGCTTACAGAAAAGCACACAAGTATACTTTCAAATGAGAATAGCTGTGGAAGGCACAGTGACAAAGCTCATGTTGATAGTATGCAGCACATGGTTAAAAGAAACAGGCCAAAGCACATGGCAGCTACTGCAGGTCCTGTAACAGTCCCTGGCAAACCCGGAGTCTTTCCAGCAAATTCCAGAGCGTGCTCAGTGAAGCATAAGGGTGAGTCAGCAAAGTCAAAACATATGCCCCCACCCAGCTTCAGTCAACTGTCGTAATTGTCAAAGTCAAAGTAAATTTTATTGTCATTCAGAAATCACACGTGCAAAAACTGAACAAAATTCCGTATCTCCAGACTCAATGTGCAGACAACATATAGACTATTTTCACAGACATTTACACATGTAACACCTGGCTATTACATCACAGACATGCAGGTAGACTAATACTGCACATAATTAGAAACACATTTTAACACTTTTTGAACTGAACACTTACTTGCATGAGACTTTAGTATTGCACAGGTACTTGGTTAAGACATTGCATTGATCCTTGCACAGAAAGAGACATTGAGTATTGCACTATGAACATTAGAGTATTGCACTATGGACCTTAGAGTATTGCACTATGGTTAATTTATGGATTTGCATGTACTGCACTGAAAGAAGAGATATTTTACTGCATTGCTACTGCCCTAGATGGCCTATAAGTTACAGTCATGGTGAATATTGCACTAAGTATTAGGTGAGACTGGTATCCAGGTTCTTGCACAAATTGAGACAGTTTCTACTGACCCAGTTAGAGTTCAGCAGCCTGATGACATTAGGGAAGAAGCTGTTCCTGAATCTTGTAGTTCTACAATGTATACTTCGGGAAGCACTTTCCAGATGATAAATGCAGGAACAGTGTTGTAAAAGCAAGGTGAGTGCATTCTTTAATTATTCCTCTGGACCTGCTGAGACATCTGGAGAAGTACAAGTCGTGGATAGGTGGTAAGGTGGTCTTAATGATCCTCTCGGCTGTTTTCACCACTCTCTGGACGGATTTGCGCTTAGAGGTAGAGGAGCTTCCATACCATACTACGAGGTTGTTCATCAGGATGCTTTCTATCGTACCTCTGTAGAAGGTAGTAAGAACTGGCGATGGGAGATTTGCTGTCCTCAGCCTTCTTAAAAAGTGCAGCCTCTGGTGTGCTTTCTTGACTATGGCATTTGTATTTGTGTTCCAATACAAGTCCTCATCAATGTGCACTCCCAGAAACTTCATGCTTCTCACTCTTTCAACTGTTTCCCCATTGATGGTGAGGGGAGAATGTTCCTTGCAATTTTTCCTGTAGTCCACAATTATCTCTTTTGTCTTGTTCACATTTAGTGCCAAGTTATTTCCACACCAGGTAATGAGTTGTTACACCTCATCTCTATATGCTGTTTCATAGTCATTACTGATGAGGCATTGTGGTGGTAATCGCAAACCCAAAAGGGAAAAGTGCTTAGCTTTTGCTCATCAGTGTCATTCTTGCAATAGTGGAATAATTTAAAAAAATAAGGCACCCTCTTTTATTCAGAGAGGGCATTCCAAGAGGCAATTTGATCAATGAGAAAGCTGCAACCCTACTTTTTATGCTGATGGTGTGTCTGTGCTTGGTGAAACAGTCAATGCAGTAGATTTGTAGGCAAAGAATTAAGTATTTTGTACTGTTTGGATTAATGGGAGTCCTGTAGAGCTCAGAGTAGATACTGGCTCAAAGGGCAATGTTATGTCAGCAGAAACTAGAGTAAAAGGTGCAGAACAACTTGATTTGTAGTATGCAAAGCCTGTTGCTTATGGTGGTGAAGAGATTCAAACTGAAGGCTCAGTAATGCTTTCATGTTACTCTGCTGGGAACAGCTATGACTTGCAGGTTTTCATAATCAAGAGACATGTGCAGTCATTATTAGGCCTTAAAGACAGTTTGAAAATGGGACTGTTTTCACTTAATAAAGAAATCCACCGTGTAAGCCTGCATGACACAGCTCAGATTTTGCCCAAACTACTTTTTCTGAGTATGCTGATATTTTTGCAGACATTCTAGGCACACTACCAGTTGTGTACTCTATGAAGTTAGACTCAAAGGTCAGCCCAGCTGTCAAAGCTGAGCTAGACAAAATGGTGCCGCTAGGAGTAGTTTGTCTAGTAGAAGAACCTACTGAATGGGAATTCACGAAATTGGAAGCATTTTTACGAGTGCCCAAACCAGTGTTACAGCACTTTGCCTGTGATAAAGACTCCTAGTTGTCAGAGTGGCTTGTCCAATGTTCCTTGTCCAGTGTTCCTGTTCCAGAGAACATTCTATCAGCAAGCCCCGTTCCTGAGAAAATCCCTGAAACTCCTCAAGCAGAACATTCCTCAGTGACTGTCACTGTTGCTAAACCCAGTCCTAAGCATTATGTCATGAGATCAGGTCGCATCTCGAAACCTGCTTCCAGATACACGGCAACCTGGACATGACTGTTGTTTTTCTTTACTAGTGTCTATATAATTGCATGCCTACTGAAATGTCATTATAAGAGACAGCTCAGTAACAAGAGAAAATGTAGGTCAGTGTGTGTGACATACCTTTAAGAAGCTTTCCAGTGAGTCATCACATGCATGTAAGTAATGAGCATGTGCAAGCAAGACTGCCATTTTGAGTGAGTCGCCAGAGTGAGAGCATGCAAGTCAGTCAGATAGTTCATTTAAGTTTAATGTTCCTGCCGTCCATCCTGATGTATTTGTATACAATAAACTACTTAAACGAACACCCAAGCCTCAACATCTTCTTAATACATACAACAAGAGCAACAAGAACTATTTAATAGCTGAAATGGTTTACAATGCGATTCACTGTCTTTTGCTTATTATCTAACTTGTATTCTTTGGCATCTTAGCATATGATTCAAAATATGGTCATTTACTTTTAGACAGGAAGAAGTGACCTGGACAGCTTTTAGAATTTTCAGAACTCCCGCAGCATCACAAAAGTGCTCACAACTCTAATTAAGCTGCTTCAAGTTGCTTCTTATGACAAGGGCTTGCAAATGAACAGTTTATCAACTACAGTTCACACAAAAAATATTCATAAGTGAATTCAAGCCACCTCTACATTATACATCAATCCCTCAAACCCTTCCAAACTACTCAAAAAAAAAAAAAAAAAAAAAAAAACAACAAAAACAATTTCAAAGTATATTAACCACTAAAAAGCTATTACATTTAAAGAAATAACATTTAATGATTCAGTAAGCACTATTTGTACGTATATTAACCACTAAAAAGCTATTGTATTTAAATAAATAACATTCAATGATTCAGTAAGCACTATTTCTATGGTATGTTTAATATAAAACAGACTATAATGTTTTTAAAGCAGACATAGAATATAAATTTGTATTAAAAGAATAACAGTTGTGTGTGGTTCAAGTTTAACTTGTAAAGTGTGAACATTACTCTAATTATTTAATAACATTCCAATAATAAGTTTTATATATGTAAGAAACTATATTTTTATACACTGTTTGTAGCACAGCATAACTTTCCTGGCTGCTACTGCATGTCAAGTATACTATCAGTAGCAAGCATTCAAAACTATGTACTAACTGACAGTGGTTTAGAATGCAATTCACTGTCTTTTGCTTATTACCTAACTTGTATTCATTGACATCTTAGCGTACGATTCAAAATATTAAGATTATTTACTTTTAGGCAGGAAGAAGTAACCGGGACAGTTATTAGAATTTTCAGAACTCCCGCAGCATCACAAAAGTGCTCGACTCTATGTTGTTTCAAGTTGGTTTTCAAGATGAGAGCTTGAAAATGTACAGTCCATCAGCCACAATTCACACAAAAATGGCTGCAAGTGAATCCAAACCCCTCAAAATCAACAAAACAAAAAATCTGAAAGTATCTCAACCATTAAAATGCCATTGCACTCAAAGAAATAATATTTAATGATTCAGCAAGCACTACTTCTATGAGATGTTTAAACTAAATCAGACTGTCATTTTTTTAAAGGAGACACAGCATATAAACTTGCATTAAAAGAATGACCATTATGGGTGATCCAGGTTTAACTTAAAGTGTGATTGTTACTCTAATTATCTGATATCATTCCAACAGTAACTTTTAGATATGTAAAAAGCTACATATATTTTTGTTTACTTTGTTTATACTAGCGTGCCTTTCCTGGATGGTATTGCTTGCCAAGTATACTATCAGTAGCACACTACTGGACCATTTTGAACCTAGAATGTAACTGAATATACATTCATATTCAAAGGTCATTTGTTGCATCTTGTATTATAATTAATAGTACATTACTCAACTATGCCAAGATATCAGAAAGTGTGCCACCTAACATAAGTTTAATCCGTTTACCTTCAAAATGTTGATGGCCACAATGTCGAAACTGCTTCCACAAACTCCAAACTGCACCTTCTCAAAACCTTGACCATCGATATTCCAAACCGCAAAATGTCGCCCCCTTTTTGACCCATGTTAGCACTTGTTTGGAGGTGTGACTCAGTTGGAAATGTAGACGTTCAATGTTTTGTCGACTTTCTGAAGTTTTGGCAGTACAGGTTTCGTGGAAGCGTTTCGGCAGTGTGCACATCGACTATGTGTGGTTGGCATTTTAAAGGTAAACCATTTAATTACAATAATGATTAATAAAACGATAAAAGAGGATAAATACCAACAATAACAAAGTCCCAAGTCGAAAAAAGTAAAAACTGTAATCTCTAAAAAAAAAAAAAACTAAGTTGACTCAGAAATGGCCAGGCAATCCAGTATGTAGAGTAAAACCTTCCTTTATTCCATAAACAGACAAATTGTCTGTTTATGGGATAAAGAAAGTTTTTACTCTGCATACTGGATTGCCTGGCCATTTCTGAGTCAACTTTGTTTTTTTATAATAATGATTAATTTTTAATAAAATAAATAGTTTAGCCTTTTAAACTCTAAATGAAATAAATGGCTTTAATTTCATATATAGCTAAAATAATTAAACTAACATTTTACAAAGGGAACTAGTAACCATTTGAAGTAGGGAAAGAAAGAAAGAAATGATTGACCTTGTAAAAAGTAATATTCAGCACTTGTTCATAAGTATTCAAGAAATTTAAATTAACAATTCATAACTATGAAATATACTGATTTTTGTTTTTGTCTTTTATTAATCAACCATCTGTTGTTGCATTTATCTTCAAAGTTGATAGATTCCAGTCCATTTCTTCTTGTTTTTTTAGGATTTTATTTTTCTGTATAAAGTCCATTGCATGTTCCAAGGTGTTAAAAATCTTATTTCCTTCTGGACAGTGAATCCTTGTTTTTGCTGGAAACAAGATTTGTCCTTTAATATTTTTTTAAGCTTTTACCAAGTGGCACACATGCATTTTGCTTTCACATCATTAATAGTCATTGTCAAATCTTATAGTATTTTCTTTAATTTTAACATGTTAACTAGATAATTAGTGCATGCAGCTTAAGACTAATTCGTTATCTTCACTTGAGAAAGGTCTTATGATCAGCGACCTTGGTGAAGGTGTGTTTTAACGATGAGTTAGAAAGTGATCTATGTGCCTTTTTGATGCCAATGGAAAACGTTTCAGTCAGGTTCAAAGTTTCAGGCAGCCAGGTATTAAGGAAATGAATCACACTGCCTCTCCCTCTTCTTTTTCAGGAATCCTATAAATCCTGATGTTATTCCTCCTAGATCTGTTGTCCAAGTCTTTTACGTTTCTTTGAACGAGTTGTTTTGTTACAGAAGAAATTCAGTGTTCTCATTTTCAAGTAATCTTCCATCAAAATCAGACACTGCCTCATCCATACTCGAGATCTGTGATGATTGTTGTTCAAGACATTCACTCAGCACTTCAACTTGTTTTTACATTCCTCATTAAAACTTTCCACATTTTGCTTTCTAATTTATCTATCTTTACAGATAACACACTGATGTTACTTAGTATAGCCTGTATGTCTTTTTTCATAGTACTGTCCTGTACACTGGGTTTACAGTGGCTCATTCTGAGAAAATTAGTTCTTTCTAGTTTTCTTGACAGGAAAAAGCAGTTAAGAGTTTCGAACTTATTTTTATTTTTTATAGAAAATCTTTCAGCAGATGCTCAACTATAAAGCCATCAAGTTTTGAAATGTTCTGTTTAAGTTTTTTAGTAAAAATCCTGTTAGAGATGTTAAAATTAAGCAGAGCTAAAAAACAGTGCTGTTAACTGCTCACCATCTTGCCCATACCCCCTGAAGTCAAGACAGGGACATATCTTGTACATATGCTGCACTCTTTATTTTCCTGACATATTTCACTCACACTTAGTCGATGATGCAGGTCAGCCAAGGGAAATGGACAGAGGGTAAAATTAGTTTATGTGCCCAAATGAACTCTCTATAAAAAGGATATGAAACAAGCTATGTGGTAACACTAAGATTATAAACTAATAGGCGTTCCTATTAAACATGATTTAAAAAGAAGCTAGAAAAGTAAGAAAATACAAGTCCTTTAGAAAGTTAGCAAGAGAATGAAATCAATATGGAAGGAGAGAGATCTAGAATGTTGTTGCGTCTTTCGGCTTTTCCCGTTTAGGGGTCGCCACAGCGTAACTCCGGTCCACTAATGATTGCCAGCAGATTTTTACGTGCCAAGTTGCCAGCTCTGACGCACAACCTTCAACGAAGGTACGCCCATTCACGCGTGTCTCCACGCAGAAGACGCTCTAGCTGAGAATCGAACCGGACAGCGTCTTACTGTGAGGCGACAACGCTACTGCAGCACAGAAGGAGAGATCTAGAATAAATGTATAAAACACTTAAGTTGCAGACAAATTCACCATTTAAGTGCTTACAGTCATCCAGGCTTTAAACATTCTTCAGACACTTGAGTGAATCTGCCATCTCTCCATCTCTTCATATTTTATTAAAAAGTTCACATACCTTTGCTGTCTGTTACTGCACACTGTTGTAATGTCCTGTAAAAGTATTTTTTCAATTGTTCTTAATTATTTCCTTTTAGCAGAGCTCGATTTACTTCACCTAAAATTTCTCCTACTTTTAAACTACAAAAACATTTTTTGCAAGTTATGTTTTAGCACATTCTCAGGGAGTGAATGTGTACTCTTTACCCAACTCTTATCTCTGCTATTCCCTCCATCTCAATTTTTATTCTGTCAAGCCACCTAATTTATTTCTATTTGTTAACTTGGTAGGCAGATCATTTGACCCCTTTTAGCCACAACTCAGAATCATAGTGAGCACAGAAATACATAAATTGTAGTGACAAATACACAAAACATGGTACAATAAACAGAAGTACAAGTGAAAAAAGTTTGCTACGAAAAGACATTCTGCAACATTTTATATTTTAAGTTAAACAACATATTTACAAGGTAGGTCTGTGTGTGTGTATGCGTAGATTGTATATATGTACACATGCACACACATATATGGGTGTTTGATCGAAATCATAGGTGGCTGGCATCTGCTTAATCGACCACATTTGGTCGAGAAATGCAGATGCTTGACAAGTGTATTACATCGTCAATCCCCAGGTAGGGAAATATTCCCTTTCTTTGGGAACTGTGTGATCTTGGAGTTGGTATACATAATTAGCAAGGATGTGGGGGAGCTTGCCCCCCTGCAAAAAAAAAAAGATAATATTTTTTGTCTGAAATTTGCATTCTCCGAGGACCTTTTGTGGTCAATGTTCTTATCACTGACCTTGATGATTTGTTGTCCAAAGTAAGTATATATATATATATATATATATATATATATATATATATATATATATAAACATACACACACACACACACATATGGAGCCTGAATCCTCAATACAAACAGTGGGGAGGGATGTTCACTTGGAATACAAATGGATACACTCAGTATTTCCACATGCAACTCTCTGCAGCAACTACAAATTCCCTTAAAAGCACACAGGGAATGCAGTCAGCCCGGGGTCTGGGTTTCTGTATCTGTCTTCCTCCAGGTCCCCAGTAAGACTCCTCCTCACTGGTACAGCTGCAGAGTTAAGTCCTCAGCCGAGTGCCCAAGTCAAGTCCTCCACCACTCTCTCTGTGAAACCAGTGCTTCATGTCCCTGCTCCAAGTAGCTGACACACACACACACACACACACACACACACACACACACACACACACACACACACACCCTGGGAAAGCCTGGCACAGATTTACCTGCTGTGCCCCCTTCTGCCCAGAGTATAAGGTAGTTCATCACTGCCACCAGACACTCCACAATCAGCTACTCTAAGCATACCTCCCAACTGTACCGAATTACTTGTTTTTTTTACCGAGTTTTAGGGTCCAAATAATGAGATGCCACGATTCCCATGTAGCACCCCTTCATTCCCGATTTTTTTTTTAAATAATTTTCTTTTCCTGTTTTGGAGCGGACGTCATCATGTGCCCGATGAAATCAGCTCACTACGCTGTGAGCGTGGAAACATCTGCTTCAGTGCTTTTGAAATAGCTGCGAACGCAATTTTCAACTTAATGAAGAAAACGTCTGCTTTTGAACTTTGGACTAGCTGCGAGCATGGAATGAATTTTCAACTTACTAGCTGCGAGCGCTTAAGTCTTTGGAACCAGACTATGCGAGCTTGGAAATTTTCTTCTTCTGAGGAAAAGATGCTTGGTCGGAAGCATGGAAATGACTGCTTTCAGGTATTTTTCTTTGTAAAAGTGAACATTGAAGCTTTTCCTCAGAAACTGTGATGTGTGTGTGTGTGTGTGTGTGTGTGTGAGACAATGCTTACAGATCTGCTCCCCATTCACCTTTTGGAGGGCAAACGGGCATTTATTGCCCAACCCTCCTCCAGTCATCTGCTCCTACTGATATAACCCTACTCAAACCTTGATAATCTGGGCCGTAGTTGGTGCTTCATTTCTTATGGGGGCCGCTTTGTAGGCAGCAGTTGCAAAATATGGGAACCAGTGCCGACTTGACATAATTCCTGACTACTTGGTTCCTTATGAGTACTGTCCATTATAAGGCATGCAATGCCAAAAACAACTGTTTGAGGATGATGTAACTGCTACCCCAGAAAATATCTGACTGATCAGAGGTTATTAAAGCTTTAATATACTTTGTAGGCCATTGAATATTCCACTATCAGTTGTTGTTATGTGACTGTAGAACTTGAAGATCTATTAAAAAACGTCATACATGTAAGTGGGTGTGTTCATTTTCTGTATTTCATTTTTCCTACATATTTATATAGTGATTTCTAGCCTTAAAATGTCAATTTCAGGTCCTTCACACTTGGAGATTACTTTTCTATTTCCTTGACAACAGTATTATTCCCAGTTTGATGCAAAGTAAAGTGGTGTATTAAACAGTAAAGAACAGTGCTTTATAAAGTATATATTATTGGAACCAGCCCACACACAGACACATCTGTTTGTCTAAATTTCTACACACACAGATTTATACTGTCCACATAGCAATCAGAATTTTGATCATGTATCACACTTCATGTTGCAGTACTGAGAGGGAAGAAAGGACCCATTGTGCACATTGGTTCTAACCAGCCTTATCTTTTAAGCCAAGTGTTGCTCCACAAACTGTTATGAAGTGAAGTCCTCATACCTTACAAGCTTAGGCTACATTACCAGAAACAGTCCCTACATGCAGTGTCACGGAGTCCTCAAGTTTTCAGCTGAGCGCAATGGACTCCATACCCCCATGTTGATAACTATGTCTCCTGTATCCTGATACTTAATCCATTCTGAGATAACTGCAACAAGGCAGTAAAGAGAAATCTCCAAACTTCTCAATGTCTTTGTTAAAGAAATCTGGGTAAAGCCAAAAGTAACGGGGGGGGGTCAGATAAAGAGCCCAAAATTGAGGAGTTTTTATGTATATTATCTATTGGCTAGTTGGGCAAGCCCACTGGACAAAGTCTAGAGGCAACTTTGTAGAACTTTCTGGTTAATTCAATGGTTCAGATTCACACAGTAGGCAAAAGGGAATTGAAGGAATCAAACCCTGTCCCTTTATTTCAGGAAGCGGCATATCCTTCATCCTCTGTGCTGACTGCTAGATGACATTACTGTTCATTAGAAAACACAATAGAAAACAGAAGACCAGACTGTCCTTATCAAAATGGGACAAAATGCCAACCAGACATGACTACACAAACTAAGAAAAGAAGAAAGCCTGCATTATTTAGCAGTAGGCCAGCAATCATCTGAATGGTGACCATGCAGTCAGAACAATTTTCTTTGGACAGCTCTTACTGATACCCTTTGACAATCATAGTAAATCAATGGTATGCATTTTGTTTTCCATAGAATATGGTATTCTTTTTAAAGAAATAGGGAATTTCTCCCATGCTTTAAAATGCTATTATTTTTGTTTGTTTTGCTTTGCTTTCTTCCTTTCTTTCATGCACTGGCATTTCTGAATCTCACTGAGATCTTCAGTTCTGTTCATTGGTATAGTAAGAATCCACATATTACATGTCCCAGACAGACAAAAATATGAAGTAATAGTTTAAATCTTAAACACGAATGGCTAAACGAAATGTGAAAAGCAGAGGTAAGAAAGCAACTGTGGGAAAACTTAAAAAACATCTCTTGCTTGGCAGCAGATCTAAAATCTGGATTTCACATCACAATGCAAAAAGTATCTAGAGCTCGGAAATACAGGCAGAGTGCAACGGATTCTTCCTTGACAACTAGGCTGTTTATGCAGCCATGTTCAAGTGTGTGTGTGTGTGTGTGTGTGTGTGTGTGTGTGTGTGTGTGTGTGTGTGTGTGTGTGTGTATATATATATATATATATATATATATATATATAAATATATATATATATATATATATATTTAAATGCCCCAACTCAATATACCTGATGGCTAGAGGTACTCAGGCTCAAATCCTGTACCTTGGGTAAAGGTAAAAAGAGCCTAAAGTCTCTTGCCACCAACACTTGTGAATTTATACCTCATATTTGTGTTCTATTCCTCATTAAAACTGTGGTTTTCAGGATTTTTGTGGCAATGGCACATCACTGAAGGATTGAATTCACTAAATAATGACAGGCATTTGAATTTCAGACTTAATATTCTTCAGAAAATAAATGGTAACACAAAACCTTTTATTCTAGCAAGTTTATAAGATCAGTATTTGAAATATGTCCCTATTTTGGAGCTGAATACCCCCATTATTGGCTTTGTCCAGGTTTTTTGTGCTAAGACATTGAGAGCTATGGTGAGAAGTGAGAACTGGATTCTGTATTCCCCCATTATTGGCTTTGTCCAGGTTTTTTGTGCTAAGAGGTTGA
Organism: Protopterus annectens; assembly: GCF_019279795.1. NCBI lineage: Eukaryota > Metazoa > Chordata > Ceratodontiformes > Protopteridae > Protopterus > Protopterus annectens. Next base: position 627,545,428 of record NC_056736.1, read on the forward strand.
GACTTATGGTGAGACGTGAGAATTAAATTCACTAAATTATAGCAATTTAAGTTTCAGTCTTCCTGTCTTTCTAGAAACTGCTGATTTCGCATAGTGGTATGTTGCTCTGACTTTAATGCACAGGGCCCTGGGTTCAATACTTGGCAGTGAAATGCATGGTGATGACACATTTTATTCTAGCAACTTTCCAAAATTATACAAGCAATGTTTAAAATGTATCCCTGGTTTTTGGCCTTTTGCCCCCCCCCCCCCAAAAAAAAATATATGAAACTGAAAATAAGTGCGAGAAGCTATGCAAGATGCCTATGGCTTATATTACTGTCATTCTAGATTTTATATATATACATACATATATATATATATATATATATATATATATACATACACACACACACATATATATATATATATATATATATATATATATACTGTGTGCATGGAAGTAGACTTTTATGATGGAAATGTTCTGAATTGGGCAGTTTTGTCATTATTGGTTCATGTATTCATTGGCTACTGGAAAAATGTTCAAACAATAAATTTTTAAAATGCGCTCTAGCCTCTAACTTAAGTCTAACAAGTGTGCTGTATTATACAAGGAATATAATTTAATAAAGTCAGGAAGGTGTATCAAAGAACGCATGCATGTTTCTTGTTTTGTGTGGAAGCCAGGGGCCTATGATTTGAAAACAGCCCAAAGGTAATCTTTATCCACCACTGGCCAGATGCATTTTTTGCACGTAGTGTAGGTTTCAATGCTGTTTCAATGAATATGAGTTTCAAGCACACAGAAGTTTTAATGCCAAGTCTTTTTTCATTGTGAGACAGTGTTGTTTTGTTTAGCAGACATCTATTAGCGTTTGTGCACGGTGTTATAAAATGTAAAAATAAAATCAAAATAATCATTGTAGAAGTAAAGTACTATGCACACATTGGTGTTTATGGTAAATGGGGCGAAATAGCCAGGTAATGGAACATTGGAATGGCTGAAGAGGGACTCTGGTGCCATATTTTGGTTGTCTGTTCTTCAGTTTGCATTTGAAAGTTGGTATCCCACAATTCCATTGGAGTGCGTGGGGTCACTTAATTACGTATGCAAATTTTACAAGAATCAGCATACAGATTTGTACCTATTTTTCATGAGCCTTGTCCAGATTTTTGATGTTTCCAGGTTGAGAGGTATGCCCTAAGGCCCTTAACAAAGGGTGTCCAATTATACTGTATAATATCAATACTAATATAAATTGTTGTAGTTGATCAAGACAGCTAGGCCTTCAGGAGTGGCCTACACAGTGTCACCAAACAAATACAGGCACTCTCAAAGGTTAAATAATTTCTAAAAGGACCAGCCACACTAAAGGTTTTAAATATATTTAATAATAAAATAACATGAAAATACTGAACATATATTTACAGTAATCCACATACTTCAAATCACAGGAAATATTGAAAGTAACATTGATGGACACTCGTACAAATAAAAAAGCAACATCTAAACTATTTTCTAACTGAATCTAGGATAATTATTATTCCCTACTTAATACAGCAAGGCAGATGATGTGGTGAAACATAATTAGCAGGGGCCCAAGACAGAATACTCAATACAACGAAATTTCTCTTTGTAATCTCTAAAATTTCCAAGATGGCTGGCAGAATGACCTCATCTGGTCACCTGACTCTAGGTTTTCACACTATTCTCCTTTAAGCTTGAGACAGAATGTTTGCATAGATGTGATATGATGCATATCTAACGTTTTGCTAATGTTTATGGCAGTGCCTGGGGCTTCCCCTTTTTTTACTGAGCTAATGAACAGTGGCTTCTTCCAGACATACCGTATCCGGCCCTATTCAGAGCTGTGAGATAAGCACTTCCATGGCCCAACAGGTGGTCCAATTAACAGTATTTTTCTTAAAGTAATAAGGAAGCTAGCTGATTAACCACTTCTCTTCCAGTGTCCTTTGCTAACATATATACATACAGTCTCAAATGTATATTTCTTCTCTGTCCAGCAGGACCCAATGTTGATACATTTTTTTTAACACTAGCAACTTTACAAACACATTCTGATTTTTGAATGTCATACAGTCAACACACATTTGTAACATAAGCATCTGTACAAATCAGCTTGATATTCAAATCCTATACAGTTCTAATACATTTGTAACATAAGCATTTGTGCAAATCAGTTTGATATTCAAATGTCATACAGTTCTAATACATTTGTAACACAAGCATCTTGTATATCTCAGTTTGATATTCAAAGGACATATTATTCTTCACAGAACTCCAGCTGGCTGTGCTGGCACTAGGCCATATCATCACAATAGATATATATATATATATATATATATATATATATATACACACACATGGATCCATTCAAAACATCGATTACTTACATTATCAAATCCCACTTCATCTAGCCTGACTTTATCGAATCTCATTATATCAAGCACCTGGAACAACAAAAATTAACCCCGGGAAAGGAACCACATGGCCACCAAGGGGAACCTTGCCCTTCCTCCACTGTAGTACGATCTCAGAGTTGGTATATTTAGTTAAGGGGGTGTGGGGGCAGGTTTTTTTTATTTTGTTTTGCTAGTTGTTGTTTTGTCCTGGTGGTAGAGTGGTTCTTTTCCCGGGGTTAATTTTTATTGTTCCAGAAGTTCGATATAATGAAGATTCAATAAAGACAGGCTCGATGAAGTGGGATTTGATAACGTATTTGCTGTTTTGAAGTAGAGCCACACAAATATAATAATGTGTGTGTATATATATATATATATATATATATATATATATATATATATTTATACACATATACATACATATATATGTATATACACATATATATATATATATATATATATACATATAAATAACACACACACATACATTATATATATTAGATTCACTTCAGAAGCTCGAAATACTGAAATCTTGAATTTCAGTGTCTCGAGCCCAAGAAGTCGAAAACAAAACAACAAAAACTAAAAACCACGAAATTCAAAACCTCGAATACCGGAAGTTTTGAATTTTGTGGTTTTACTACACACACACACACACACACACACACACACACACACACACACACACAAACACACACACACACACTATCCACCACACAAACACACACAATCAATCTACTACATGTAAGCAGGGGGGCAGGCGCCCCTGCACCCCCCACTTAAATATTCTCACTCAGAGGTCGCACTATATACAAACACACAAAACACCACCACACAAGCTACTTTCTCTTTGCACACACACATCACAGCAACAAAACACACTGACACACACCACAGCCCCTACCCAAACCCCTTAACACACACACACACACACACACACACACTTACCGGAATACATGACCATAGCAGAACTTTAGAAGCATGAAATTCAAAACCTCTGGTATTCGAGGTTTTGAATTTCGTGCTTCTAAACTTTCGCTATTATGTGGATTTGGCTTCTTGGGCTCTAAATACTGAAATTCGACATTTCAGTATTTCGAGCTTCTGAACATATATATATATATATATATATATATATATATATATATATATATACACATACATACATACATACATACATACACACACACACACACACACACACACACACATATATAAATATATGTATATATGTATGTGTGTGTGTGTGTGTGTGTGTGTGTGTGTGTGTGTATATATATATATATATATATATATATATATATATATATATATATATACATATATATATATATATATATATATATATATACACACACATATATATACAGAAAGTGAGATATAAAAAGACACACACCCACACACACACACACACACACACACACACACACACACACAGACAGACACACACACACACACACACCAGTATGCAGGTAGTGTAACAGACATCTGGTGTTCCATCTTGGTTGCATTCCTGCTAATTACCTTTCTTATTCTGGTAATGCATGATTTTATGATTTATTTACTACACTGCTATCTCAGGAAGTTAACAGTTATAATAAGATTACTGGAGTATGTGTTGTGGCACCTGTGTCTTGTTCATTGCAAGAGAGTAAGGTAACATTCAAGTCAGAATACTAGTAGTCCTAAACTTAACAGTGAGTAAGACCTTAAGTCTAAAGTTTCAGGATCATAAGCAGTCACACAAACACACTGTTCTGTATCTGAGGTGCAGACTTTACAGTAAGAATCCAAGCTGGACGCACTCTGTATACTGTCATTTTTAGAGAGTTTATTTAGCCAACTGACAAGAAACAACGTGCTTCCCTTTCTAAGCACAAATCGGTAATTAAGCACTGTATCAAACATCAGTAACGACAACTGCACCCACAGACTCAAAAAACATGTTTATTTCATCATGGTTTGGTGTTTCCTACATTTTATCACCACTCTGGAACTATTTACAGCTTTTTAGGTATTTTTCTACACAATTTCTGACTCTGACCATATGGGGTCTGGCATCTTGAAATAATTCTGACTGTTTAGTCTGCCTCTAAGTATCCCAGGATGCATTGTTTGTCTCCAAAAAATTGCATCAGATATGCCACATTTTCCCTAAAGCTCCTGTTGGTATACTGAATTTACTGCCATTCACTGCTGTGTTATAGGCACCTACTTTTGGTTAAAATTGTATCCTTTTTCAATGACTACTTCAAACACAAGCAGTGCAAATGCTACAGAACAGAACTGAAAAGGGAATTTTATTGCTCTTTCTTCTTAGAAATGCTAACTTGATTTCTTTTGTGAAGGCTGAAATCTAGTTCTTCAAGGTATCTCCCCTCCCCCTTCACACCTACCTTCCCTAGCTGTCAAACAGCGAAGGGTAATTTGACCCATTATCTGCATGTGATTGACAGCTCACAGCAGGCAACCAGACTAATGTACTGTTTTCTTGTTAGCCTTTCCTTTCTTATAGTGGGAGACTTTTTGTTGCACTCCTCCTGTCAAATTTAGAACCAAGCTCCATAGCACTGGGAATAATCACTGTTTTGCAAAGCATCAAACTCCCACTTATTTTTCCTTCCTGTTTGATTAAATAGCTAACAAATGATGCACTATAAACACTAAATATTTCAGACTTGCATGACAGCACCCACATGCTTTTTTAAGTGGTAATTTAAGAAAATTATGGTATTGCATACTTCTTGTAATCTGATGTAGTGTTGTCGATTAAATGTGACAGACATCTGCTGCTTATGTAAAAACATGCAATTAATGTCTACGCATGGTCATCGCATATTTATGCTCTTAGTTTTTGCAGCTGCTACTGTGCTTCTGCCTGTACTTTGTCACATATTGGCAGGGCTCTTCAGAAAAGTGAAATTACAGTTTGACATTTTTGCTAGGTTAAGAGTGGGCTGGGCAAGGCAGCTCTGACATCACAATGTGGGAAGTCCACTGGCTCTTCTATACAGCATGCAAATCAGGCAGGGATTGCATCACTTTGGGGGAGGAAACGTCCCGGTACCTAGAGCAAGAGCTCTGGCAGATGTTGACATCATCATTTAAGAGCCAACTAGAGGTTTTTCAACTTGGTTTTCAAAGTGAAAGTAAAACAGTTTGGAAAGGTAGGAAGCCTAACAGGGAAAACAGTTAAGTGGATTTGTTTTAAAAGCTGCCTGGGTGATTTTTGAGGCTGTATCAACGAACAGGGACTAAAAGAGTTAGCAGATTGAGCAATCTGCTTTAGTATCTCGTTGCTGTCCTGGTGAAGAGCAGCTCATGTTAACCTCAATGCTTGAGTAACTGTAAAATCTATGTTGGTCCAATAAAATTTATTACATCACATCACATCTGTGTTCCAGTGTATTTGTGCCTTCTGACAGTGGACCAACAGAGCATTCCTTATTTTTTTCTACTAATTCTTCCTTAAAGATGGTTTTTCACCATGTCAGCTGAATACTGTAGCATACTTAGCCAATTGCTATAACTACTTCAATTTTCTTAATCTTTAGTTCTTTCTACTTTAACTTTGTAACTATATCCCATTATTGCAGGACAAGTTTGAATAATTTTATGTTTGCCAGGACCTACCTGTCATATCCTCCTACCTAAAGACCTGGCACTACTCTGTCAGTATCTCTTTCTCTCTATCTAGAGAAGTTGTACTTGTTTTTAACCACTTCCACTCCCAACTTTATCACCTTCCTCTGTCATCTTGTAATATATTCTACTCTGTACTAACCAACTCTTCATTCACAGCCATTCAACCCAAGACTGTGATTGTTCCAAGGATGGTGACAAAGTACAATTGTGTAAAATCTTACTATAACAGTGGATGTCCTTCTCTTCACTGTTGCAGTATTCCTTACATAAGAAATCTCCTCATAAGGACAGACCAATGTCCAGACAGTATACCAAAGCCTTTAGAATTTACAGACATTGTGAAATGCCACAGGAAGAACAGAATATTCCTAGGGACCACAGGAACATGTGCATCTGGAAGGAGGAAAAAAATGAAGACTACCTGATCAGGAAGGCAAGAGGAATAGGGCACAGCAGAAGAGGGAGGAAGGAGGGAGGGAGAGAATGAAGACTGCAACAGTGAAGAGAAGTACATCTACTGTTATGGTAAGATTTTACACAACTATACTATAGCCTTCCATGTCACTGTTGCAGTATTCCTTATGTAAGGGAGGGTACAAAAGCTCAAGATGAAACATGGGAGGAGAAATGCACCAAAGAGCCCACTAGAAAACCATGCAATATAGCTCTGACAAAGCCAGCACTTGCTTTGGAAGCAACATCCAACTTATAATGTTTAGTGAAGGTATGGAGAGGTTTAGTGAAGGTATGGAGAGAAGTCCCAGTAGCAGCCTCAAGGATGGAATTGGTATCCAGTCCTTTGAAAAAGACACCAGAAGAAGCAACAGCTCTGGTAGAATGAGCCTTTACAGAGGTAGAAAGACATTTACCATGAAAGGAATAACAAAAAGAAATGGCCTTAGAAATCCAGGACGAGATGGTTTATTTAGAAACTAATCCAAAAAAAAGTTTGCTGGGCATCCAAATAAAACTCAATAAAACAAAATAAGATGTCCAAACAAGTAGTGGTCACACCATATGCTCCACAGTTAGGAGTTGGGGGAATTAGTTCTGATGAAGTCCCTGTATTATAGGGGAAGAAAGCGCTTAACTTTTTAATAAACTTTGTGGTTGAACATTTTTGCATTGTTTTATGTATGGAGCTTATGGTGTTTGGACAATACTACTCGTTTGGACATCTTATTTTGTTTTATTTAGAAACTGCCAAACCCAAAGAACTGGGATGAAAGGAAACAAAAAGTTGCTCAGATTTGTGAACAGTATTAGTCTTATTCAAATAATATTTGCATTTTTGCACTACCTATGAAAATCCAAGGTGTGAAGAACCTTCTCACTAGCAGACTGCTGAGAAGGAAAAAAGGGAGGGTAAATTAATATATCATTTAAGAGACAACACACTGGCCACCTTGGAGATAAAAAAAAAAAAAAAGATTAGTACAAACAGAAATCCTGTCCCTATGGAAAACTAAAAAGGAAGGAACAGCCATAAGAGCCTGAAGCACAGATACTCTCTTAGCTTAAGTAAGGACCAAAAGTAGAATAGTCTTCTAAGTACAATGTTGCAAGGAAACTGAAGCAGAAGGATCAAAGGGAGCCAAAGTCAATTTTCAAGAACAAACCTGAGGTCCCAGGAAGGTGGAATAGGCTTCCTGGGATGCCAGATATAAAGGCTGCCTTTAAGAAATTGTTTGACTTCAAACCTAAAGACTAGAGGAGGAGTCAAGGACAGATAAACAGAAATAGAGCTTTAACTGAAGAATATGCTAACCCAAGCATGGATCAATTCACAAATAAGAGAAAACCAGAGGGATCCTCGCTGAAAAGGGCTACTGGTTAAGACAGAAGCACCAGACAGAAAATCTCTCCCATTTGGACAAATATGATTTCCTGGTACTGGGTTTCCTGGACTCCTTCAGAACCCGAAGCACATCCTCAAAAAAGTGGTGCCTAAAAGGGATCAAAACAGTATCACGCACAGTGTCAGCTGAAGTGTGGACAAGTGAGGATTGATCAAAAACGCTTTGTCCTGTGTGAGAAGGTCCACCTGGTGAGGTGACTTGTGGTGATTGCCCCTGGCCAAGTGAAAAAGAAGGGGGAACCAATGCTGTCTGGGCCAAAATGGAGTTACCAGCAAGATTTTGGAGGGGGGGTCTTGCTTGACCTTGTCCAAGACCCTCGGAATCAGGGGAAGGAGAGGCAAGGCATAGAGAAACATCCTCTTCCAAGGAAAAGATGGGGTAGTCCCCCTTCCAAGCCAGAGGACCTGGGTCTCTGGAACAGAAGACAAGAAGTTGTCTGTTCAGAGGAAAGGCAAAAAGATCTACCTGAGGAATACCCCACTGATGGACAATGTCCAAAAACACATCTCTGTGAAACATGCATTTGTGAGCCTGTATGCTGAACATGCTCAAAGAGTCTCCTTTGGAGCAGAATATAGTGGCAATATACACAGCCTGGAGAGTCACTTGATACTAGACAGCTAGACCCCAGACCTGAAGAGCAAGCCTGCAAAGAAGTTAGGAACATGCCCCCCTTTGCTTGTTTACATACCACATCACTGTAGTATTGTCTGTGAAAACTTTGAGGTGCCCTGGAAGAAAGACTGAATGAAAAGCCTAACGAGCTAAAAGGAGTGCTCTCATCTCCTTGATGTTGATGAGATCTGACCTCTGATGAGGAGGCCGGAGATGCTGGATCTTGAGAGAACCAAAGAAAGCTCCCCACCCCCTGTCCATGGCATCCAAAAAAGTTCTAGAGATGGGACTAAAAGTTGGAAAGGAAGCTTTTGGTTGAGAGAAAGCTGATGTATCAAACACTGAAGTTCGAGCTTGAGACAGGGAAGTAAGAGAACTAGGAAAACTGGGTGATGAGTGTTGAAGTCACTTTGATTTGAGGTGATAAAGTTTTTTCATATGGATCCTTGCTAGAGGCAGCATAGGAATAATGAAGCCATAAACCCAAGGACCCTGAGAAAATTTCTGGCTGTGACTGAAACCAGAGGATGTATAGATTGGAAAAAGCAATCAGACAGAGCCTTGGAGGGAAGGCAGGGATGCCAGCATGAGAATGGTCTAGATCCTACAACCAAGAAAAAAACATGATCCTGAGAAGGAACCAGTACTAATTACTGAAAGTTTAAGGTGAACCCTAGGCTTTGTAACAGGTAAACAGTAAACTGGAGGTCCTGATGTAAAATTTAAGGGGACAAAGCCTGAATGAGCAGGTCATCTTGATAAGGAAATATCTGAACCCCTCTCATCCTGCAAAAGGCAATGACAGGAGTGAGGCATTTGGTGAATACCCTTGGAGTAGCAGAGAGGCCAAAGGGCAAAGCAGAGAACTGAAAATGCAAGGAAGAAACAGAGAAATACAAAAACTTTCTGAAAAGGGAATGTGTAGGTGGGCATCCTTGAGGTCCAGAAAAGCCTGGGAAAGAAGAAGAGGGAACAAGGTTTGAAGGGACAACATCCAAAAGGAGAGGACTTTTTAAAGGTGTTGAGCTGAGAAAGATACAGAATTGGTCTCCAGATGCCTTCCTTCCTGGGAACCAAAACATTCCGGAATAAAAACCCTTCCCTTCCTGGATAGGTGGCATAACCTGAATGGTGCCCTGAATCAGAACAGCCTGAAGCACCTCTGGAAAGAAAGGAAGCTGTTCATGAGGAGGTTGTGGGATGTCCAGAATGGAGGAAGAGATTTCCACACTATGAAATACCCCTGGCAGATGATAGCCAAAACCCAAGAGTCTTGTGTGACTCAACCAATTTCCAACTGGGAAAGAGACAGGGAAAGGCAAAGGGACAAGGGAACCTGGCTGAGGGGAAAAGATAAACTTTCAGATGAAACCTGGTTTATCCTGAAAAAGGAGGCTTCTGAGAAATAGGGATCTGAGTAGAATTAGCTGGAGGCACATGCCTAGAACCCTTTTTACCTTTAGGTGGAGGGTGAGACTGACTGCAAACAAAAGCAGATTTACAGGGATAACTCCTCTGAAACTTAGGGAAAGGAGAAACAAAACAATATGTTTCAATTCCTGAAAGTCCTCACCCTTGTCCTGAAGGAATTTAAAATTTATCAGTAGTAGAGTCAAAAAGGTTTTTTATTATCAAGAGCAGCATCCGATAATTTAGCATTAATGTCATCAGGTAAAGCCTAAAGATGAAGTCAAGAGTTAATGCCTTAAAACAGAACCAAATGCAGCAGCCCTAGAAGAAGAGTCAGCTGCATCATAACTAAACTTAATGTAGTGTCAAGCCACTGGAGAGGTAGAATCCAACAAATAAAGGGCTAAAAAACTTCCCTTCAGACTCAAGAAGGTCAGAAATCACCTAGGAAGCTTGAGAAAGAAGGGCTAAAACATACATAATCATATGAGGCTGGTAACTGACAGCCCTAAAAGCCAGAGTGGCAGCAGTATACACCTTTTTGCCCAGACGTTCCATGCCTCTACTATCTTTGTTTGAAGGAAGCAGTTTAGTAGAAGACAAAAGTTTAGAAAAAGGTTTGTCAGAACAGAGAGACACCACAAAAGGAACAGTAGATGGATATTTATACAGAAATTTACAATCATCAGTCAGGTTTCTTGGGGGCTGGAGGCTGAAAATCAAGAGCAACAGTGGCTGATGAAAACATATCTAGGAAGGCAGCCAGAAATGGAAGAACAGCAAAGAGTTTGGGAGACACCATTTGGAGGTGTTCATAATACCTCTTTTGAATATCAGAAACCTGAGAATAATCCCATTTGAAAAATTCCACTTGAAAAATTCCATCATATGTGAAATAATGTCCCCAAAGGAGAGCTCTTCTAAAGAAGAATCTGGACTAAACAGAATCCTCTTCTTCAGACCCATAATTCAAAGGAGGAAGGCATCTGATAAGAGTATGCCAAAGACTCTTCCCCAGAAGCCAGATCCTCAGAGGACCCTTGCTCTCTAGGCCTCTTAAGAGGAGTAGATGACCAGGGAGGAGCAGGCACAGAGACTCCTTGAGGAGGCTTTAAAGCTATTAGAGCATTAAATAACTCCTGAGTAAAATCCTGCCATTCATGTTGAGGATCTTTAACAACAGGGGAAACATGCTTGTTTTGTTTTTTTTTCATTTGTGGGACGTCTGGATGAAAAACCCTAGGAGAGTCAGACACCTGCTGACACTCTACCAGTGTAGTAGGAATCTCCTCCCAAGGTAGAATCTGTGGAATCCCCCTCAGTCCCTCATATATAAATCAGCTGAGGTTCTCCCGCAACATCTGAAGCTGATGTTTGAAAAGCCCCCAAAGACATGCATGAAGTCAGATCCATGCCGGCCTCAGACAGAGTCACGGCAGAGGAATCCAAAGCAACAACTGGACAATCCTGTGAGCTTTCACCAGCCTCAAGACAGATGCCCAGGGGAGAAGCTGAAGCAGACCTTAGTTTTTTGGCCTTTTTCTTTGCTGGCTGCTGACCCTCGGGATCAGAAGACTTTAGACGTTGGTTTTCTAGGTAAACAGACAAAGAGGAGAGATGACTAAGCAGGAACTTGGGGACAAACCTTTGGCAAATAGAACACTGTGTATAGTCGTGACAAGCACTCAGAACAGACACTGTCTGTGATGATCTTTATAGGGAATCTGCCTCCCACACTGACATTTCCCCTTTCTGGATGACATGTAAACTCACAACAACAAAAAATAAAAAAATAAGAGAAAATAAAAACCCCAATGGGGCACTAATCTGAAAAAGGCTTGGTAACCAGCATAGAAGAAGAGCATTCAGACCAACACTCAATGATAGCATTCGGACTGGCAGCCAAGAAGTTCTGAGTTGTATACGTCTGTATGGTAACTTCATGCCCTGTACCTTGCACGGGAGCATATGTATGATGTACAATATCCATAAATTCTAAAGGCTTTCATATACTGGCCGGACATTTGGCTATCCCCGGCAGGAAATCTCTTAAGTAAGGAATACTGTAACAGTGATACGGAAGGACAGCAATCTTTAGACTGAAACATGATCCAGTTTTCTTTCTACACTGAAGCTTTCTCATCCTACCTTGCAAATACCATGTTCACTGCACCCCCTCCAACATCCTTAATCTGCGCAAGCATAAGTTGTTTCCCCTAAACTGGTGAAAACAGATCCTATAACCAAAACTCTAGCACCCACAATTACTACCCTGGTTTCTGGTAATAGTAGTTTTGACTTTTTGTTTACTCTCCCAGCTCTGATGAAAGTAGTTTTAAACATTTACTTCCTTCCTTTTGCAACAGTATATACTGCTTTTTCATCTGAAATGCAGTGTCTTCACAACACTCTGCTTCTCTTTTCTCCTCTCTCACCCCCTTCCTCTTCTACAGTCTTATCTCTCTTCTCCCATCTAAGCTTTCCTGCTCCTTGAACCATTTGTACCTTCACACAATTTCTAACTTTGATGATTACTTAGCTCTTTTTCTTTTCATTTCTTAAACACCCTCATACCTATACAATCTGCTCATTTTACTCCATCTTTTCAGTTACAGTTACCACCATTGTATTCATCTTCTACTTCAGATGTGTTCTACTGCTCAGTCTAATCCCTAATCTGCTCTTCCCTTTCTACTTCCTCTTTATCTTCCTTATGATTCTACCCCCATCAGGTCTCTCATTTATTTTCCCGCAACTCATGCCTCACTTCTTCAGCTTATGTAATAACTTTAGCTAGCCATGTTTCCCTTTGTATTATGCTCCCTCTAGCTTTCCACTTATTTCTCCCACGTTTGCTCTCACTTAAATATATATTTAAGCTACCAATTATTTATCCTCCGTAATGTTTCTCTACAGCCTTCATCTACTTATTTTCCTACCACTGTTCTCTACCCTACTCTTTTGCCCTCTCCTTATCAATGGCAAAATCTCTTCTGTCCTCCTTAGCAATTTATATTCCACACCTTCATTCTAAACTCTGTGTCCTACCCTGACTTAAACCAATTTCCCCCTAGGCATGAAATCACCTTGTCACCATCATTACTGAAATAATTTCTTCAGATAGCTTAATTCTGACAACTTCTTTAAAAATTCCATTCTTTTTTTGATCTGGTTCCTCCTTTTGTTTGAAGTAAGTAAAGTTCCTGTACTTATCTCAACATACATCCCTATCACCATACTGAAATCTGACCCGGTAAATACTGGCTGCGTTGTTAAAAAATGATTAATCTTTATACTTAGATTTCACAACTTGATCTGCATATTGCTAACATTTGTGAGACCTGGTTAAAACCTGACTGCATTTCATTTTTCATATTACAACTTCCTAAGGATAGATTACTCGGTCTGTCTCACAACAGGCAGTGAGAGTCTCCTACTTAAAAAAAACACATTATTTGTAATATCACAACCATCTCATCAAAATCTGATTGATTATCCAGTTTGGCTGAATTAATGAATTCACTATTTACACATAATCTAAGATCTTTACTGATCTAGTCTGTCTTTAATTCCCTGCCAATTCATCGGATTTTGATAAAACATTTTAGGATTTTTCTCCATATTTCCATCCTAGATAAATATCTTTACTCTGGAGGCTTCAGCTTTGATCTCTGTTCTTTCAATATACTTGACATTGTCAGTTCTCTTTCTGATCCTGGTCTTAACCAACTTTTTTAAATTAGTAATGAAACCAAACCCCATTTCTGGTAACCAATTTCTCTTGGACCTAGTCTTATAAAATAAGCCCTCTAGAGTGCATAGCTTCTGTCACCATCCTTAAGTGACACTAGTCTAATAATTTTTCTTTATAATACAAAAAATCCCTCCCACCAGTATCTATGTTCCATAAGCTCCTCCTTACAGACTGGACTTGTATTTCTCAATGCATAGCTGTGGAATTCACTTCTATTATTTTCATCAGATTAATTCTTGAACTTCAAAATGTGTTCTTTCCTTCTATAACTGTAAAGAGAATGGCTGACAGAAAGGTTTGGATAACTACAGACCTTTTTCAACTTCTTTGAAATAGGGGGCAAAACCTGTTTTTGTGGAAAAACTCCCCACAGGAATCTGTACACAAATCTATTGGGAGACCAAAGCAACCTTCTTTGGGGATAAACAAGTTCATCTTCTCTATAATCCAAGAGGTTCTAGAGGAAGATGAAGTCGTAGACAAAAGAAATCATTCAAGGATGAAAGGGGAACTATCTTCTTAAAAAGATGGTAAATTACATTTAAGTCTTCCTGGTTGGCTCTGGCTTGCTTATGTCCTTAGTTTCTTAAAATAAGCAGATAACAAATAAAACAGAGGTCTGTTTGCATACTATCAGTCCCCATTTCACAATACATTTATTTCCCAATAAAGTTAAGTTTATCCTTTTCACATCATAATTCCTCTGTTGACTACAGGCCTATCTTTCTAAACGTAATCAACAACCTACTGAATACAACATAACTTACTGCATCCTCTCAAGATAATAGTTTACCTTTAGTTTGGGCTCAAGTACACAAACAGCTGTCTTCTCCCTGTTAGACTCTATTCCAACTGCTATGGACAATGGCTTGATTATGGTTGCCATTTTACTTAAGCTGAGGCTTTCAAGATAGTCCTTTGCAATCTTCTCATACACTCCTTGTTCTCCCTTGGCTTTACTACCAGAGTCATGCCTTTCTTCATTTTCTATTTCTCAAATAGGTATTTTCATTTAAGACTAAGCTGTACTTTGCCTTCAACAACAATCATAACCTCAGGTGCTTCCCAAGGAATTGTCACTGGCCCTTTACTGTCTTCATTAACACTCTTCTTTGTTACATTTCTTCTTCTAGGATTTATTTTCTGGCTGATGATCTAGCTCACATTTGACCCTTTGTTATTAATCCATTAAAACAAAACTCAGTTCTGACGTTAATCTTCTTTTATGGCTTTAAAATAATTACTCTTTAACTGGAAAACACACAGCATGCTTCTGGTACCAGTACATACGTTAATTATTCTTAGTGTTACTTTTCCTTCATGACAAGAATACTGAACTGGTGAACTTATTTAAATATCTAGGTATCTCCTGACTCATCTTTATCTTTGGATATTCATCTTGATCAACTCAAACACAAAATGAATAAAACCTTTTAAGAAGGCCATGATTTCTACAAATTTTTCACATCTGAGGTGAACTCCAGCATTTGTACAGATATTCTACATGTTCATGCTAAAGTTGCTCTTCCCCTTGATGCCTATGCCTCCTACAAAAGCCATTAAATTGTCCTCAAAATACAGATACCACTGTGGTAGCCACCATACAGACAAATGACTTCCGACTAAAGACCACCTTTTCTTATCACTGATCTTTAAAATCCTTAAGTCAGCCCATCTACTACATCTTAGTTTTAAATTAGCCATACATATAACTCCTTACCCTCTAAACTCCCACTCCAGCAGACCTCTACTA
This sequence comes from Protopterus annectens, assembly GCF_019279795.1. Lineage (NCBI taxonomy): Eukaryota > Metazoa > Chordata > Ceratodontiformes > Protopteridae > Protopterus > Protopterus annectens. The sequence continues at coordinate 627,560,870 of NC_056736.1, forward strand.
TACAAAGGACACCCTGTTTCCTCAGTTGCACTAATTAAGCCTTTTCTGTTTAAGGGCCAGCCTTTATGGATGATCTCCCTTGGTTTGTCAGAAGTTGTGATGACTTCAAAAGATGTAAACACATGCTTATCTCCTACCTAAATACTTGGTTCCTACAAATGCTTTTCCTGATTCCCTATTAGAGGAAATTTCACCATCATTCAGTATATTTTGTACAGAGCTGTCGAATTTGCATGTGCCCCCCCCCCCTCCATAGTATTCACAAATGTATATGCACTTACCATAATGTTGGATCCTTTTCATCCAAGTCCATAGCTGGGTAACAAGCCTCTCCTAGGATCCCCTCTGGCAATCTGCCAGTGCTCTCATGCCTCAAGCTCTTGCAAACTTTACCTATAATGCCCTGAGAGCTTTCCCTTCAGATCTCATGCGCCATGAGAACAGCAAATATACTGTTATGATAACTGTGTCAATTTGGTAGGGGGATGGAAGGAGGAATGTCATATCAGAGGGATTTGGATGAAAACGATTAAGAAGTTATGTACTCACCATAACGTTCCATGTTTGTTGTCCATCTCGCCTATATTCTTGATGGTCGGGTTTGGTTCCGACTTGGCTGAATACAAATGCTCGAGAGCTTCCACACTGGCTTAAGGCTAACCCCTATCCCATAACACAGCTGGTAAAATCCCCAGATCTTGTTTGCAAGCAAAGCCTAACTTAGTATACCCACATACTAGAACATAGCAATTCTCTAGAAGAAGAATCAAAGACTCCAAACCATCATAACTTTATACATAACAATAAGATTATTCACCCGTTCCTCCAGGAACGGAGGAGGGAGAAGGTGGGTGGGACACAAGAATATAGGCTAAATGGACAACAAACATGGAACGTTATGTTGAGTACATAACTTCTTAATGTTATGTTGTTCTATCTCGCCATAATTCTTGCTGGTTGGGACAGTGTCTCTGTCACCTTTACCCTAAAGTGGCTCAAGAGAAAAGACTCCTCAGTACAGCAAAACCAAAGGAAGACCTGTTCTGGGAGGCCATATCTATTTTGTAATGAGTAATAAAGGTATGAGGTCTCACCCATGTGGCGACTCCACAAATAGTGTCCATGGGAAGCCTAGCCTGAAAGGCAGATCATGTTGAAACCGCTCTCATGGAATGACCTTTTACTTTGCCTACTAATTGTCTGTTATTCTTAGTGTATGAAAAGGAAATGCAATCTGTAAGCCATTTAGACAGTCACTTTCGAAAAAGGCAATCCTTTTCTTTTGTGCGAAAAGGAGACAAAAATCTTATCTGACTTTCTGAAATCTTTGGTCCTATGTAAATAGAAGCAGAGCTGTCTCTGAACATCTAACTGATGTAATATATATTCTGCCTTGTCGGTATAATTTGGAAAGAACGCAGGCAAATCTATAGACTGATTTAGATTATTTTCTGAACAAACTTTGGGTAGATTAGTTCTTAATGATACTCTGTCTTTGTGAAAAACTATATAAGGCGGACGTATAGAGACAGCTTAAAGTTCTGACACCATCTGGCAGAAGTAATAGCTACCAAGAAAAGAGTTTTCTAGGATAAAATTTCATATCACAAGATGCTGCGGGTTCAAAGGGTGTCAAAACCAATGCAGATAGCACAAAATTAAGGTTCCAAGGAGCTGGTGGTTCCCTGATTGGGGGTCTGAGTAAGAACGTACCTTTCAGAAAGGCCTTACATAACCTGTGAGACATTATAGGCATTCCCATCTCGCCAGTATGAAAGAGATAGCTGCCAGCTGAACTCTGATAGTAGCTGCTGCTGCTCCTTCGTCAAAAGGCTTGGAGAGAAATTCTAGAACTGCGGTAATAGGGGCCGTAAAAGGTTCTACAGTGTGTAACATCCCACTAAGAAAATCGTTTCCATTTACTTGAATATAGTTTCCTCACAGACGGTTTGTGGGAAGAGACCAAGATATGTCCAACTGCAGGGGAAAATTTGTAATGCCTGGCTAAGCGTGGAATTGGAACAGCCATGCTGTCAACTTGAGGGTTTGGATGGACGGATGGAACACTCCCGATGAGTGGGTCAAAAGGTCTGGAACTGGGTCTAGAATCCATGGTTCCTCCAGTAAATGAGTCCAAAGAAAGGGGAACCAAACTTGCCGAGGCCAGTAAGGGGCAATGAGAATCACAGCGCTTTTCAACGTGTTGGCTTTTTGAAGTACTTTGGTTATTAAGGGGAAGGGGGGAAAGGCATAGAGTAGTCCCGGGGGCCAATTGTGGGCAAGTGCATCCCTTGGAGACTTCCCCAAGGGGGAATGAGGGCAAAGTAACTGCTGTACTTGGCATTCATGGAGGTAGCAAAAAGACTGCAGCAAGGCTGGCCCTATTTCTGGAAGCTCTCCTCCTCAACTTCTGGTTTGAGGGACCACTCGTGAGGCAACAGAATCCCTCTGCTGAGTTTGTCCGCTATCACGTTGGATTTCCCCGGGATATACACTGCTATCAGAAAACGCTGAGAAGCAACCGCCCATTGCCATACTCGCTGTGCCTCTCGACATAGGGGATACGACTTGGTTCCTCCTTGCTTGTTTATGTACCATACCACTGACATATTGTCTATTTGAACTGCATCTGTTCCTACTGAAAGAGAGTCTTGAAGTGCCTGCAGTGTGTACAGCACCGCTCTCATCTCCAGCACAATGATGTGCAAGTGGCCCTCGTGTTCTTGACATACCCCTTGGGCTGTCATTCCCAGATAATGCCCCCCCACCCGATCTGGAAAGCATCGGTGGTCAGCACTGCTGTTGGTTGTGGAAAAACAAAGGGGCGGCGTAGGTACAATTGTTCTGTCCGCAACCACCAGAGAAGATCCTTCTTGCATGACTCCGTAATGATTATTTGGTGTGATACAGACAAATCCTGCATGGACCACTGGGCAAAGAGTAACCATTGTAGAACCCGCATGTGTAGACGAGCTAGGGAAACTAAAAGAATCGTGGCTGCCATGGTACCCAGAACTTGTAACACAACCCTGGCTTGAACCCTTCTTCTTGATATCAATATTTTGATTTGACGATGAAGGGACTGAATTCTCTCAGGGATAAGTTTTGCCACCATCTGCTTTGAATCCAGTTCTGTGCCTAAGAAAGTAATATGCTGTGAAGGTGACAAGACAGACTTTTTTAAGTTTACTGTAATGCCTAGTATGGCGCAAAGAAAAAGAAGTTATGTACCTACCATAACGTTCCATGTTAGTTGTCTCCTCTCACCTTCTTTTTTGCTGGTTGGGTTCAGAGCCGATCTTCGGCTCCGACTCGGCCATCTTCTAAAGCTCGAGAGCTACATACTGGATCGAGGCCTCCCCATATCCCATGATGCCTGGCGCTAGAAACCCAGATCTTGTTTGGTGAGACTAACATCAGACAAAGTAATGAAGGAATCCTATCCTATCATACCTAAGCCCAACTATAGAGACTACTAGGTAGAGTGGGATAGTCAGAGAAGACTCAGCCAGTGTAAATCCATAGAGAAACTCTTCTCGGTCTAGTAGGATAGGGGGATGGAGGGTGGGACACAAGAAAGAAGGCGAGAGGAGACAACTAACATGGAACGTTATGGTAGGTACATAACTTCTTTATGTTAAGTTGTCTATCTCGCCTTCATTCTTGCTGGTTGGGACAGCGTCCCTAGCACCTAATATCCTGGGTGGCTCAGTGGAACAGTCTCTTCAGAACAGTGGAACCAAAATCAGCTCTGCTCCTGGAAACCACGTCCAGCTTATAATGCAAGATGAAAGTATGAGGATTACAAATAGATTCCATGGGCAACCTACCTTGAAACGCAACAGACGTGGCTAATGCTCTGGTGGAGTGGCCCTTGGGTTTAACAGGCAATTCTTTCTTCCTGAGCTGATAGATAAAGATTATGATAGAAGTCAGCCATCTAGATAAAGTTACTTTTGATACTGGTAGGCCTTGTTTGCCCTCTGCATAAGAGAGGAAAAGCTGATCCGATTTTCTGAAGTCCTTAGTTCTATGCAAATAAAAGCGCAGTTGCCTGTGAACATCTAATTGATGTAACTTATATTCTCCCCTTTTGGAATGGTTGGGAAAAATGCAGGAAGGTCAATGGACTGGTTCAAGTTATTCTCAGAAGAGACCTTAGGAAGGAAGGAAGGGTTAGTCCTAAGAGCAACCCTGTCTTTGTGGAATACTAGGTACGGGGGACGGATACAAAGAGCCTGCATTTCAGAAACTCTTCTTGCTGAAGTAATTGCTACCAGAAAAAGTGTTTTCCAAGATAATAACTTCAAAGAATAGGAAGCTGCAGGTTTGAAGGGGGGCAAAATTAGAGAGGATAGAATCAAATTCAGATCCCACGGGGGTGGAGGATCCCTAACCGGGGGCCTGAGCAGAGTGGTTCCTTTGAGGAAGGCCTTGCAAAGCTTATGAGACATTATACTACTTTCTGAAAGGCCAATGTGAAAATTTGAAATTGTGGCTAACTGCACTCTAATTGTAGCGGAAGCGGACCAAGAATGAAAGAGCTCCGCAAGAAATTCCAGGATGTGGTGAACAGGGGCTGAAAAGGGGTCTATATTCTTGGCCTCTGCCCAGGAAGAAAAACGTTTCCACTTACTAGCGTAAGTTTTTCTAGTGGTAGACTTGTGCGATGATAAAATGATTTCATGCACCGATTGCTAGATATCTGGAAGCCTGGCTAGGGTTGGAAGTGGAGCAACCAATCTGTGAGCTTGAGAGATTGTAGGGAATGATGCAGCCCGCCCGATTGATGGATCAGGAGGTCTGGAGCTGGGTCCAGAGTCCAAGGCTGCTCGATAAGATGATGATGAAGGAACGGAAACCATATTTGTCGAGGCCAGTACTGAGCAATGAGGATCATTCTGTAACCCAATACGGTAGCTTTCTGAATCAGCTTGGGAATTAGGGGAAAGGGAGGGAATGCGTACAGAAGTCCCTGAGGCCAATCGTGGACTAGAGCATCTCTGGGGGAATGCTCTGGATGTGGTAGGAGAGAGAAGAAGTTGCTGCATTTGCTGTTGAAGGGGGTGGCAAAGAGGTCGCAGCAAGGTTGCCCCCATTTGCGGAAGATTTGGTCCACTACTACTTGATTCAGAGACCACTCATGAGGCATGAGAATAGCTCTGCTCAGCCTGTCTGCTATGACGTTGGATTTCCCAGGGATGTGCGTTGCGGTCAGAAACCATTGGGAAGAGATCACCCATTGCCAGAGTCTGAGTGCTTCTTGACATAGGGGGTAGGACCTGGTTACGCCCTGCTTGTTGATGTACCACACGACTGACATATTGTCCGTTTGAATTGCAATTGTCCCAGTAGGAAGAGAGTCCCGAAGAGCTTGCAATGCTAAAAGCACAGCCCTCATCTCCAAGACGTTTATGTGCAGATAGTACTCTTGAGGTTGCCAGGTACCCTGGACTGTTCTGCCCTGATAATGCCCCCCCCCACCCGATCAGGGAGGCATCCGTGGTCACCGTAGCAACTGGAGGGGGAAGTACGAATGGTCTGCCCAGGGGAACTGATGAGGAGACCATCCACCATGCAAGGTGCTTTTTGCATGTTTCTGTGATGATAATCACGTGAAACATGGGAAGCTGCTGGAAGGACCATTGGGTAAAAAGAAGCCATTGGAGGATCCTCAAACGAAAATGTGCCAGTGGGACGAGTATGATTGCTGCTGCCATGAGACCCAGGGTTTGGAGGACAAACCTGGCTTGAATTCTCTTGCACTGTAACAAGACCTGGACATGCCGCTGAATGACTAACACCCTGTCTGGTGGAAGGCTGGCTGACCTGTCTTTTGTATTTAAGTTTGCGCCTATAAAGATGATAGAATGACAAGGCGACAAAGCAGATTTTTCGAAATTTATAGTGATACCTAGTCTGGAGCACGTCTGGATAGTATAGTCTCTGGCTTGTAGAAGGTGATGCCTGGTGGTAGCAGTGAGGAGCCAGTCGTCTAGATACAGAAACACCTGGAATCCTTGTCTCAGGTGAGCGGTAACTACTGCCATACATTTGGTGAACACCATGGTGGCTGTGGTGAGACCAAAAGGCAGAGCTCTGAACTGATAATGGCTGGCTCCCAGCCGGAAGCGCAGGAATCTTCTGGAGCGCCTGTCTATTTTGATGTGGTAGTACGCATCCTGAAGATCTATGGAGCACATCCAATTGCCCTGACCCAGGAAGGGTAAAATGGACTGTAGCGTAACCATCCGAAACTTCGTTCTTTGTACAGACCTGTTTAGTCTGCTGAGATCCAAAATGGGTCTCCAGTCCCCTGTCTTTTTTGGTACCAAAAAGAACCTTGAGTAAATTCCGGATCCTTGCTGGCCTGCTGGGACTTGCTGGATGGCCCTTTTTCTTAGCAGTTTTGAAACTTTCTGAACTGCTTGATCCCTTAGATTGGGTGGAACATCTGGAAGGGACTTGTTTGACAATAAAGGAGCGTGAACAAGGGGAATTCGGTAGCCTCCGGATATAACAGACTGTACCCATCTGTCTTGTGTTATTTCTTGCCAGGCTCTTGGGTACAGCTATAATCTTCCCACGACTGCCTCCAGAGGTGGGTAGCCGGGCAACCCTTCAGGGATGCTGGAAGGGCTTGTCATAGAAGGATTCTCTGCTGCCCTGGTTTTGCGGACCCCCTCTGCCACGAGGGCAGCGTCTGTTATTGTTCACTCCTCTGCCCCTGGAGGGAAACTCACCACGTGTGTCCGGCAAGGCTCCCTGGGATTTCTAGAACCACATCTTTCCACTCTTATGACCCTTGGAATATGGTCTGGAAGGAGTGGAAAAACTGACTCCTATGACAGAGAGAGTCTTGCCTTCCTGCTCACACCTGGTAAGGGTATCCTTCACCTGTGATCCAAAGAGAGAGGAACTATCAAAATGGGTGTTGGTGAAAGATGCTCTGAAAGGTTCCGCAAAGTTACACAGCCGCATCCAAGCGTGCCTCCTTAGGGCTACGCCTGTGCTTGCAGCTCTACTCGCCCCATTGGCTGCATACGAAATGAGCCTCATGGAGGAGTTTACCACTTGAGTTAAGAGTCGCCAGCTGGGAGGCTGCCTTAGCCTGGGCCCCCTCAGCTGATGGATCTTGGAGGGTATCTCCAAGCTCTTTCAGGAGATCCCTCTGAAGGCGGGTGAAGTGGCACTGGTAATTCAGGGACCGCATAGAAAAGGTCGCTGAAGAGAACATCCGCTCCTCATATCTGTCCATCGTCCTGGACTCCTTGTTAGGGGGATGAACAGATGAAGACGTTTCAGCCAACTCCTTCTTTGTGGCCGCTGCTACCACCATGGCATCAACGGGGACACCTTTGGTCAAGAACTGTTTGTCCTGCGGTGCAGTAATGAATTTGGTCGGTCTTCTAGGGGTCGGTTCCACTGTGTCTGGAGCCGTCCACACCTCAGTGAGTCGAAAGGCGGAGACACCCAGGAGGTGGAAGGTCGGGATCCAAACACGTCCAGGAATACCGACACATCCTCAGAAGGGCTTAGGGAAGTCCAGTTCCCCCTCTGCCTAAGCATCTCAAGGATGTCTGAGAAGGAGACATCTTCAGAGGGGGATCCTGGGGACCCTTCCGACTCCTCTAAGTTGGTATCTGATGTGACAGACTCGGGGGAGTCAACATGCTTCCGCTTGCATTTCCTCTTGTGAGGTGGCTCCTCTGAATGATCAGGGGAGGCCTCGAAAGAGGAGGATACACCCAAGGGGGTGTCCTGGAGCACTGGATTCCCACGCTTGGGGTCTGGAAGAGGGGCAGAGGCTGACGCAGGCACCCTAGGGAGAGGAGCCGATGGGGTCAATCATGGGACTGACTCGGGGGCCAGTACACTCATCACCTCGAAGGCATCCCTGCCCGGATGCAGAGTTGGCTCTGGTTCTGAAGAAACCAGAACCCCTCCCTGTGCCAAGGGGGACGGCTCCGAGGCAGATGTGGGAGCCGAGCTCACCCGAGCCGAAGCTCCGAGGGGGAGAGCGGGTCGGACAAGTGTCCGATGTCACTCGCCCCCTCGGAGCCGACCAGGTAGTCCCGGTGCCCAGATCCCTCCAGGGACGGTACCATGGAAGGGATTGGAGCCGACGACAGAACCGAAGGAGAAGGTATCGGAGCCGACGGTTTCACGACTCAAACCCCAACGAACTTCGGCTCCAAGTTCATAGGATGAGTCGGAGGAGGAATCTCTACAGCTGTGGACGGAGCCGACGCCTGATGAGGGGGGTTGGACAACATTTTGGCTAGGGCCTGCGATTTTAGCAGCCTACTGACCACTCTTTCCAAGAAATGGTCAGAAAGTCTTGAGGACCGAGAAGAGTGAGATGAGTGATGACTACGTTCCGACTGGAGCAGAGGCGACTTCGGAGCCGAACGTATCGACTCCAGAGAAGGAGACCTGGACCTTTTTAGACTCTCACGACGGCTCCGAAGAACGTGTCGGAGCAGACTGTAAGGGAGGAACATCGGTTCTAGCCGGAGCCGAGATGGATGGTATGGCTTCACCCAACGACGGCTACGAACTGGGAGCCGAGGGTTTAGGTGGCCTAGAAGATTTCACGGGCTGAGCCTTTGCCGGTGAATCTTGGGGTTTAAGGAGACCCCTCAAGATCAATTTGTTTTTGCGCTCCTGCAGGACTCTTGGACTGAACGCATGGCAAATCGAACAAGAGTCCTGCAGATGCACGGCGCCCAGACAATACACACAAGAAGTGTGACCATCTGTCAGAGACATCTTCTGACGGCATGAGTGACACTTCTTGAATCCGGACGGCTTAGGATCCTTGGACATCCTAACAGAAGAAAAAAACAAGGAAAAAGCACACACACCAAAAGGTTAAGGTAACAAATCACAATAAAATATACTACAGTTACCAGAACCACCACACTACAAAAACTATACTGAACGACAGCAAAACTAACTAACTTTAAAAAAAAAAAAAAAAAAGTTAAAGGGAGATAGGAAGAAAAAAAGGTTATCCTCTAACTTAAACGGACACCTTCTAGATGTAAGGTTATCCTCTAACCTAAACGGAGAACCTTAAGAGAAAGGAGAAAGGGGGGAGGGGAAACTCTCTAAATAAAAACAAGTTTCTGAGGGGAAAAGACAAGGATTCAGACACGAACACACTATAATTACCAAAGATCTAGCTAATGATAATTTCTATGCTAAAAATAAAAAGAAGTTATGTTCTTACCATAACGTTCCATGTGAATTGTTCTTCACGCCTTTGTTCTTACACACGGGTTCAGAGCCAATCCTCGGCTCCGAGTCGGCCACATCACCAGCTCCGCATCTTCGAGAAAGCTCGAGGCACAGTTCTATCCCATGATCCTCCTGTGCTAACCCTCAGATCTAGTTTGCTAACACCAGAAGAATCCCACTAGTTACTGCGCCTGATGTGCATAGAAAAAACACAACCACACTGTCTGATACTCTGTCATCAATAGAAGAGAAAAGATGCCATCCCTGATGTACACTAGGAAGCTCAAGAATAACAATATCTAGAGAAGACTGAACTCGAATCCAGTCGTACCCGTTCTTCCAGAACGCAGGACAGGGGATGGAGGGGGGGGGTGTAAGAACAAAGGCGAGATGAACAATTCACATGGAACATTATGGTAAGAACATAACTTCTTTATGTGAAATTGTTCGATCTCGCCGTTTGTTCTTACACACGGGTAGCGTCCCTAGCTCCTTTACCCTGGGTGGCTCACGGGAGAACATTTCTGAGAACAGTGGAACCAAACATCGCCCTGTCTCTGGAGTTTTTATCTAATTTGTAGTGAGTGATAAATGTATGTGGTTTCGCCCATGTTGCCGCTGCACAAATGGTATCTAATGGCAAGCAAGCGGCATGGGCCAAAGAAGTAGCAATCGCCCTCGTAGATTGAGCCCTGGGGTTAAAGGGGAGTTATTGCTTTGATTCTGAATATACGAAATTTATACAGTCTGAGAGCCATTTGGATAAAGTAACTTTTGTTACCGCCTTTCCCTTCCTTTGGTCAGCATATGATACAAATAGTTGGTCTGACTTTCTGTATTCCTTCGTCCTGTCTAAGTAAAATCTCAGCTGCCTGTGGATGTCCAATTTGTGCAGCATGTATTCCAACTTATTGGAGTGATTTTTGAAGAAGGTGGGTAGTTCAATAGATTGATTAATATTCTGAACCGAACAAATCTTTGGAAGGAAGGATGGATTGGTGCGCAATGTTAACCTATCTGGATGAAAAATCATATATGGGGGCCGGACAGACAACGCTTGCAACTCTGAAACCCTCCGGGCAGAAGTGATGGCAACCAGAAAAAGCGTCTTCCACGACAAAAATTTAAGAAGGGTTGTGGCGGCTGGTTCGAATGGGGGCAACATGAGCCGTGATAACATCAGGTTAAGATTCCATGGGGCAACTGGATTACGAAAGGAGGGACGGAGGTGAAAGGTACTTTCATAAAGGCTTTGCAAAGTCTGTGGGACACGAGAGAACTATCTCCCTGACCAACATGAAAATTAGATATAGCCGCAAGTAGTACCCTTATCGTGGAAGTCGATGCTCCTTCATGAAAAAGTGTTGAAAGAAATTCTAATATCTTGTGTACTGGAGCCCCTGATGGATCTATACCCTGCTGCGAGGCCCAGTACGCAAAACGTTTCCATTTGCTGTTGTATAGCTTCCTCGTGGATGGCTTGTGGGAAGATACAATTATGTGTTGTACTGCAGGGGACAGTAAATCTGACCTGGCTAAGATGGGAAGCGGAGCAGCCACGCTGTCAGTTTGAGGGACTTGAGAGATGTGTGAGGAACTCCCGATGAGTGCGTCAACAGGTCTGGCACTGGGTCCAGAATCCACGGTTCCTCCACCTGATGAGTTTGAAGAAAGGGGAACCAGATTTGTCGAGGCCAAAATGGGGCTATCAGAATTATGGCCCTTTCCAGACGTTTGGCTTTCTGCAGGAATTTGGGAATTAGCGGGACAGGGGGAAAAGCGTAAAGGAGACCCAGGGGCCAATCGTGTACCAGTGCGTCCCTGGGGGCACCCCCCGGAGGGGGTAGTAGGGCAAAGTAGCTTCTGCATTTGGCATTCAATGGGGATGCAAATAGGTCGCAGCAAGGCTGGCCCCATCTGTGGAAAATCTTTTCCGCTACTTGAGATTTGAGGGACCACTCGTGGGGCAACAGGATGGCTCTGCTCAACCTGTCCGCAATGAAGTTGGAGGTCCCCGGGATGTGCGTTGCTATCAGAAAGCGTCCGGTAGACACAGCCCATTGCCAAATCCTGAGGGCCTCTCTGCACAATGGATAAGACCTGGTTCCTCCCTGTTTGTTTATGTACCAGACTACTGACATGTCTGTCTGAACTGTCACTGTTCCCAGAGGTAAGGACTTGTGAAAGTGTTGCAACGCTAGAAACACTGCCCTCAGCTCTAGGACATTGATGTGCAGGTTGTACTCCAAGTTGGACCATTGACCTTGGACTGTTCTTCCCTGAAAAAGTCCCCCCCACCCTATCAGGGAAGCGTCCGTGGTTAAAGCAGCTATAGGACTGGGCAACACAAATGGTCGGCCTGCTGTTAGGTCCTGACTGTGCATCCACCACAAGAGATCCCGTTTGCAGGAGTTCGTGATTAAGATCTCGTGAGATAGTGGAAGCTGTCGGTAAGACCACTGAGCGAATAGCATCCATTGAAGAATCCTCATATGCATCCTGCCCAGGGGGACTACGATAAGAGCGGCTACCATCATTCCTAGCACTCTCAAGATTTGCTGTGCAGGGACTCTCCCGCTCTGAAGAAGGATAGAAATTTGATTTCTGAGGGCTGATACTCTTAGTGGGGGGAGATTGATTCGAGCCAGGCAAGTGTCTAACTCTGCCCCAATAAATGAGATACGCTGTGAGGGCGATAAGACAGATTTTCCAAAATTGACTGTTATGCCCAGAGAGGAGCAAAGGTTGATGGTGTAATCCCTGGCTTGCACAAGACGATACTCGGTGGTGGCGGACAGGAGCCAGTCGTCTAGGTAAGGAAACACTCGGAATCCCATTTGTCTCAAGTGAGATGCTACTACTGCCATGCATTTGGTGAACATCCTGGGGGCTGAGGTGAGGCCAAAGGGCAGAGCACGAAACTGGAAGTGACTGGCTCCCAGCCGGAAGCGCAGGTCATCTCTGGATGCTCTGGCCATCTTGATATGGTAGTACGCGTCTTTGAGATCTATAGAGCACATCCAGTCGCCCTCCTGTAGGAAAGGAAGGATCGACTGTAGCGTGACCATCCGGAACTTTTCCTTTTTCACGAAAGTGTTGAGTCTGCTGAGGTCCAAAATTGGCCTCCAGTCCCCTGTTTTCTTTGGAACTAAAAAGAACCTTGAGTAAGTTCCGGATCCTATATGGTCTGCTGGGACTGGTTGGATGATTCTGTTTTTGAGCAGCCTTTTTATTTCTATGGCTGCCTGGTCTCACAGACTGGGTGGAACATCTGGGAGCTTTTTGGGGGCAGGTGGAATTTTTATAAATGGAATATTGTAGCCTCTGGTAACTATGCTTCTTACCCAGGAGTCCGATGTAAGATTTAGCCAGGCCACTGGGTATAAAGCCAAGCAACCCCCGACTGCCTCCAGAGTAGGACAGACGGGCATGCACTCAGGAGTGCTGGAAGGGCTTCCCAGAGAACGTATCTCTGTCGCCCTGATTCTGCGGACCCCCTCTGCCGCCTGGGCGGCGTCTTCCATTTCTTCCCCCTCCTCTGCCTCTGGAGGGGGCATCACTCTGTGTGGGCTGAAAGGATCCCTGAGTCTTTCGGAACCACATTTTCCCGCCTCTTTGCCCTTTGGGGTATGGTCTAGATGGGGTGGAAAAACGGACCCCTACGGCAGACAGGGTCTTCCCTTCTTGCTCGCACCTAGTGAGAGTCTCCTTTACTTTGGGACCAAACAGTGAGGCACCATCAAAAGGGGCATTAGCAAAGGAAGACTCGAAGGCTTCCGCAAAGGAGCATAGGCGCAGCCAGGATTGTCTTCTCAGAGCAATTGCTGAGGCTGCCGCTCTACTCGAACCTTCAGCTGCATAAGAAATGAGCCTCATGGACGAGTTAACTATGGAATTGAGGGTGTTAAGGTGTGCTGTCACTTTCTCGGAGACAGCAGCATCTGTATTGCCCTGGAGAGTATCTCCCAGTTCCTTGAGGAGATCTCTCTGTAGACGCGTGAAATGTGTAAGGTAGTTCAGCAATCGCATGGAAAAAGTCGCAGAACTAAACACGTGCTTCCCATACCTGTCCATCGTCCTAGAATCCTTATTAGGAGGATGAACAGAGGAAAATGATTTGGACACTTCCTTCTTAGTGGCTGCCGCCACCACCACAGTATCCACTGGCACTCCTTTAGTCAGAAAGCTTTTGTCTTGAGGGGCCGTGATATATTTGTTGGGTCTGCGGGGGACCGGTTCCACTGTATCAGGTGTCTCCCACACCCTTCGCGCTATCAGGTCCATGAGCTCGTCAAAGGGAGGGGTCACCCATGAGGTAGAAGGTTGAGCCCCAAATGCCTTCAGCAACACCGATTCGTCTACAGAAGGGGCAAGGGTCTGCCAGTCTCCCCTCTGTTTCAAGACTTCCAAAATGTCAGCAAAAGAGACATCTTCAGAGGGGGACTGTGGGGACCCTTCTGCTTCATCCAAATCAGTATCAGATGTCAGAGATTCCTGTGGGGAATCAATGTGCCTCCTCTTGCACAATCTTTTCCTCGGTACATCCTCAGAGGGGGCTTCTGGGGAGGCATCTGAGGTACCAGGGCTGCCCTCTGGGGCTGGCTGAGGCATTGGGTCTCGACGCTTGGCAGGAACCGAAGGTACAGAAGCAGAACGTGGACCCTTTGGGGGAGGAGAAGAAGATGCCGATGACGTATGTGTCTGTTCAGACAAGACCTTCCTCATGATGTCAAAGGCACCGGTGCCCCGGTCCGAGGACCCCACCGGTTCCGAAGAAGCCAGTAGTTTCCCCGGAACCGGGACCATGGGCTCCGACCCCGAGGATGGATCCGAGCTGATCTGAGCCGAGGCCCCGAGGGGAAGAGTCGGAACCGAAAGTTCGGTTCGACTGTCCGCCCCGGAACCTAGGAAAGATCTTCGGCTCAGAGACCCCCGGCTGGTTGGGACGAAACCTCGATTAGTTTGGACAGAGCTGAGTTCTCCATTAGCTTCTGTACCACTCGGTCCACGTCGGAGTCGGAAAGCGGCCTCGAAGAACGGGTCGAAGGGGCCGAAGCCGTCACCGAGCGAAGGATTGAAGGCAGTGGTACCTCCGACATTGGCTTCAATACCTGAGTCTCGATCAGAGACAAACATTCGACGCCCGATGCCGAGGTCTTTGGAGCCGGCATCTGAATCTGAAAAGAGGTGCTCGGAGCCGAGGACTTAGGCTCAGACACTCTTGAAGACTTGGACCCCTTCGAAGACTTGGACACTTGTTCAGTCTTGTCCAGGGACTCCTGAAAATCGGGTTTTAATAACCCTCTGTCCACCAACTTCCAGCGTCTTTCTAGCATGACCCTCCCACTGAAGGAATGACAGATGGAACAGTCTTCCTGCAAGTGGGGAGGGCCAATACAGTAGACGCAGGAAGAAAGGTTATCAGTTATGGACATCTTTTGTCCACACTGACACCTTTTAAAGCCTGACTTAGCTTTCTCAGACATATTAGCACTATAAGATATCTAGTAAAAAAAATACTAACAACACACTATGTATATATATATATATGTATATATATATATATATATATATATATATATATATATATATATATATATATATATATATATATATATATATGTAATAACACACTATAACACTCTAAATATAGGTGAAAGGATTAATACTTATCTCTATATATAAAGAGAAGGATAAGTTAAGGCAGGAAATATAACAATTTAAATCATACTGTCAGTCCTGACAGAATAAAACAAGGCCTTAACTGAAGTAAAACACTAAACTATTTAAACTACTTTAGCTATATGAAAAAACACACTCTAATAAAACTATCACACTCTATACTGCTAATCTACTTTTTAAACTACTTTTTAAACTACAAACTTCAAAAGGGATAGAATAATAGTATGAAAACATGCTGGCCCAAGCCTCTCATCTGCTGCTAGCGGCAAACTAGATATGTGGGATAGCACAGGAGGATCATGGGATAGAACTGTGCCTTGAGCTTTCTCGAAGATGCGGAGCTGGTAATGTGGCCGACTCGGAGCAGAGGCTCGACTCCGAACCCGTGTGTAAGAACAAACGGCGAGATCGAACAATTTCACATCTAGTTTTAAGACAGAAAAAGACACAATATAAAAGTTTTATACGACCTGAGCCAGTAGAGCAACCTCGCAGCAGAAGCGGCAAACAAAATCTGGGTTTCTAGCACCAGGCATCATGGGATATGGGGAGGCCTCGAGCCAGTATGTAGCTCTCGAGCTTTAGAAGATGGCCGAGTCAGAGCCGAAGATCGGCTCCGAACCCAACCAGCAAGAATGAAGGCGAGATAGACAACTTAACATACATTGTTTTGTCCCATTTCATGTCAAACAGAGCACCTCATTGGACCTCTTCAAACACAGTCATAATGATTGGATGGGTAACCATAAATTCACCCTGGGGGTTCCACCTGTGTCCCTCTTGGACAGGGACAATATGTGCCAATCATGGCAACAAGGGTAAAATGTTGGCTAGGCTTGTAAGGGCCCTTGGGCTATTAGCCTAGTAACTTCCTATGATCCTATGAAAAATGGATGAACCATCAAAAGGGGTGTTGGTGAAGGAAGACTTGAAGGGCTCGGCAAAATTGCAAAGACGCATCGAGGAATGTCGCCTTAGGGAAATTCCTGTAGCTGCTGCTCTACTTGCTCCATCAGCTGCATATGAAATCAGTCTCATGCAGGAGTTGACAATAGAGTTAAGGGTGGAGAGCTGCGAAGAAACTTTGTCTACGGTCCCCAAAGCTATAGTACCCTGGAGAGCATCTCTTAGCTCTTTGAGAAGTACCCTTTGAAGCCTTGTAAAATGGGTCAGGTAATTCAGTGACCATAGGGCAAAGGCTGCTGAAGAAAAGGTATGCTTTCCATATCTGTCCATAGTCCGTGACTCTTTGTTGGGAGGATGAAAAGATGAGGAGGTCTCAGATAGCTCCTTTTTGGTGGCTACCACTGCCACCACCACCATCGCATCTACAGGAACTCCTCTGGTAAGAAACTCTTTTTCAGTAGGGGCTGTAATAAATTTGTTGGGCCTCCATGGAACTGGTTCTACTGTATCAGGGAAAGTCCAGGCCTTACGCGATATCACATTAAGTAACTGATCATAGGGGGAGTCACCCAGGAGGTGGAACGGCAAGATCCAAAAGCCTCCAGGTGCACCGATTTGTCCTCTGAAGGGTTGGTGGGCTTCCAGCCACCCCTCTGTTTCAGGATCTCAAGGATGTCAGCAAAGGAGACATCCTCAGAGGGGGACCATGGGGACCCTTCAGACTCATCCAGATCGGTGTCCAATGTTACTGACTCAAGGGAGTTTATGTGCTTCCTCTTGCACAGTCTCTGCCGAGGGACATCCTCAAAGGGATACTCTGGAGAAGTTTTGGAGGAAACAGCGCCACCCGCAGGGGCTTCCTGGGGCTCCAGATCTCTACGCTTGGGGGGGTGGGAGAAGAAGAAAACACCACCAGCGCCTGTGAGGGAAGAGAAGATGGCTTCGAGAGTGGAGCTGTCTGGGATGACAGCACTCTCTCCATCAGCTCTTAAGCCCCCTCACTTCTCACCAAAGAGACCCTATGCTCCGAAGATGCAGAAGATCGACTCAGAGGCAGAGCGGGTGGCTCCAAAGCTGATGTAGGAACAGAGCTCAACCTTGCCAAGGCACCAAGGGGTAGAGTCGGCTCGGACAACTGTTCACATCGACTCCCCTCCATGGACCAGATGGGTGAGTGTCGGCTCCTAGACTTTGAGATTCAAAGGACCCGAAGACATCTAAGAAGAAGTCAGAACCGATGATCCTGAAGGAGGTCCCGGTACTGACTGTTCCACTACTATCGGTTCCACACTCTCTGGCTCCGGAACCACCAACAGAGTTGGAGGAGGAATTGAAGATGGTGTCTTGGACGGTCCCGAGTCCTTTGGGGTCGGAGATGATAAAAGTTTTCCCAATGCTGGAGTCTTAAGCAATCTCTTCACCACCCACTCCCCACAGTCATCAGATAAACTCCTGGAGGAACGGGAGGACAAAGGAGGAGATCTGGCTCTCTCCAAAATGGGCAATCTCAATGTCGGAGATATTGGCTCTAATACAGGAGACCTTCTCCTAATTGGTAAATCTACTGGTTCCAAGGATACTGATGGGGCCAGAGAGGTAGATTTTGTTTTGTTGGAACCAAGAGCCCTTGGTTGCGAAGCAGCAACTTTTTGAGAAGCCCTGAAGTTGGAGCCGAAACAGTATGTTGTTTGGAACCTGAATGGGAAGAAGAAGAAGGTTTGGTGCTTTGAGGACCTTTTAACAAACCCCTGACAATCAATTTATTTCTATGTTCTTGAAGGACCCTGATGCTGAACTCACGGCAAATAGTGTAAGGGACTTGTAAGTGGATAGCACCCAAACAATATGCATAACTGGTCTGCCCATCCGTCATCGACATCTTTTTAGTGCATTGATCGCACTTCTTGAAACCAGACTGCCTATGTTCTTAGGTTCTTTTTCCTTTTCCTTCGACATATCCAATGAACAAAATATAATCCACAGAAGAAAGGAAAACTATGACTTTAAACTTTTAACTATAATATGCTCCAAGAAAAAACAGGAGCCTACTAACACACACAATAAGTTGAAATGCACACAGATTAATTTTCAGCAGAAAGCTGTAAGAAAAAAAAAGGGGGCCATCAAAGAACGGGTTTAATCACTACATTAATACACTAAATAACTGCTCCAAAGAAAACTGGAGCCTGCTGAACTACTAACACCATGCCAATACACACCCAAAAAGCTTTCAGCAGAAAGTTGTAAGAAAACCGTCAGAGGATGGATCTAACCACTATAGACAGTAAAACTATTACTGGAACACCACACACACACACACAATGATGGAGAATCCTCTAACATAAACGGACTCTCCAAGGAAGGAAGGCACGCAGACAAGAAATGGTCTTCTAAGTTAAACGGGCTGCCAAGAGCCTTCTAACTTAAACGGGTCTCTCACAGAAAACAAAGGGAAAAACACGCACAGGAGGACTAAAAGGGGTTTTATCTAACTCTGTTGCACAATATAAGCAGAAAAACTGATAAAAACTATAGAAAAGTGAAATAAAATCTACTCAGCCAATGAGCCAGTTAGAAGACATCCTGGTCGCTTGAGCGGTAAAGGAGATCTGGGGATTTTACCAGATGCATCATGGGATTTGGGTTAGCCTCAAGCCAGTGGTAGCTCTCGAGCTTTTGCATCCGGCCGAGTCGGAACCGATGCTCAGTTCCGAACCCTACCAGCAAGAATTACAGCAAGATAGGACAACATAACATCCAGTGTTATGGTTAGCACATAACTTGTATATCTTGTTTCATTACTGCATCCAGTCAACATTTGGGACAGATCTCGGGTGGAATCATAACAGGATACCACTAACCAGGAGCTCCAAATGCACCTCTGTCCAGCTTGCACTGCTTAGAAAAGGTGTGTAGCATGTATTATGTGGCTGCTGCACAAATATCAATTTGAGGATGTCCAGAAAAAGGCCACAGAAGTAGCCCTGGATCTTGTAGCCTGGGCTTTTATTTCATTTCATAGTCTTCTTATTGACACTGTAGACAACTCAGATGCAATCAGTATGGAAAGAGTTTGTTAACAAATTTGCTTGAAACAAATATGAATAATTCATTATCCCTTCTGAATGGTTTTGTTCTGTGTAAAGAGATTCTGAATTGCCTGCGAACATCTCAAATATGTAACAGGTACTCTCCCCTATTAGAATAATTTGGAAACAACACTGGCAGGTTGATAGATTGATTAATGTTGCTTTTGGAAGCCAATAAAGGAAGGATTGGTTTTTAGGGTAACTATCTTTATAGAAGATCAAGTAAGGAGGAGAAAAACAAGTCATGCAGTTCTGATGTTTGTTTAATTGATGTAATGGCCACAAGAAATGGTGCTTTCCAAGAGAAATACTTCAGGTTTGCTGATGAAGCTGGTTCAAACAGTGCTTTAGTTAAAGCTTCCACAACCAAGTTCAAATCCCAGGGTGTGTTGGAGCCCTTAATGGAAGGATAAAAGAGGAAAAAATACTTTGAGAAAGTAAATTAGCTTCTTGTGATTAGTGCAAAGCCTATCTTGAAAACGTGAATGGCTGTTCAAGATAGCAGCCAATTGCACTTTATTGGTGGAACAGTACAACACACAGAACTTGACTGAAAGAGAGATAGGGGTTACATAATGGTTAAAATGTTCACCTCACAGATGCACGGTACATGGTTTGATTCTCATCTTTAGTCACTGATTATTGGCTAGGCATGTAATAGTCTAAAGTCTGACTGCCTAGTATTTATCTGGGAACTTAAGAAAAGAAATGTAAATCATCAGCTGTGGAGGTGGAATACAAGTCATATCCATGACTAGAGACCCATACAGAAAATATTTTCCATGTACTCTTGTAAATCTTTTCAGTTAGACTACTACTGAGATGAAAGAACTATGAATTACATTCTCACACAAGGAAGCATGCCTGGCCATTTATGCTGTTAAATTGAGATTGTGAAGGTCTGGATGATGCTAAATGAAGGGGTGAGAGAGTAGATAAGGACTCTGATCTAGAATTCAAGGGGGCTTCCTTACTTAAGGCCTTAGCTGAGGAAACAAAATCTGTCAAAGCCAGATTGGAGCAATGAAAATCACCTGTAACTTGCATGCAGATGTCTTCTGAAGGAACTTTCATGAGGGTAGAGGAGGAGGAAAAGCATATAAAAGCTGGGGGGAGGGGCACTGGCAGACATCCCTGAGGGACTGCCCTAGAGAAGGAATAAGGGCAAAGTATCTTCTGCACTTGGTACTGGAGGGTGAGGTGAACAGGCTGCAGCTAAGCAAGACAAACCTCACTTTCTGAGAATTTCTTGAACTATTGCTTGGTTCAGGGACCACTCAGGAAGTAAGAGGATGGACCTGCTGAGTCTGTCAGAGATCCAGATGGATTTCCATGGAATGTGTGTTGCTACCAGAAGGTAACCCGAATTTAGCGTCCACCGGCACACTCTAAAGGCTTCTTGGCAAAGTGAGTAAGACTTTGTTATCCCTTGTTTGTTGACATACAAAATCAGTGGCATACTGTCTGATTATACCACTATCACTCCTAGAGGTAAGAGGTTCTGAAGCTCCTCCAACACCAGTTGGACCTCTCTCACCTCCAAAATATTGATGTGAAGGTTGGCCTATGACAGGTTCTGCTGACCTTTGACCATCCTCCTCTTAATATGCATCCCCCAGCCTAGGGAGGGAGGCACCCTTAGTCATAACTGCTGCTAGGCAGCAGAGAATGAATTATTTTCCCACCTGTAGGAAAGGTGAAGGCAGCCATTAATTCAAGTGAGTTCTGTGGATTGTGACTGATTGTGGATCCATAACATGAGAGCATTCTGTGGAAAACATCCACTGGAGGATCCTGATGTGGAATCTAGCAATGTGGACCACTGCAATTGCTGCTGCCATCAGGCTAGAACTCTTAATAACAAAAGCAGAGAGATTTTGCCGGTGATGCACAGCCTGTACAGAATGCTAAATAAAGAAGCCTATCCTGAGTGAAGCATACTCGGCAGAATGTTGTGCCTAGGTAGCATTCTAAGCTAGAAGCTGGGATTTTTGAAAGTTTACAGCTATGCCTAATTATTGATAGAGCTGCAAAAATTAATCTTTGGCTTCTGTTAAAGATTCTCTGATTGTTGCTGCTGCAAGGAGCCAATCATGCAAGTACAGGAAAACAATGGATCTGTTTTAGGCACAGGTGAGCTGTGACCACTGCCATACACTCGAACACTCGAGGGCTGTGTTGAGACTGAAGGACAGATGTCTGAAATGGAAAGGAATGTCTCCTATTAGAAAGTGTACACACCTCCTGTACTCCTTAGTAATTGTTCTGTTGAGGTAGGTGTCATGGAGGTCTATGGAGCCTTCTACTCATTTTGCCTTTTGATAGGGCAAAATTGCTAACACAGAGATCATTCTGAATGAGGTTACATTTTACATAATGGTTTAGGCCACTGAGATCCAGAATTGGCCTGAGGTCCTTGTTCTGTTTGGAACAAAAAAATAATCTTGAATAATGACCCTCTCTGACCTGGCAGAACCTCCAGGATGGCTCTTTTGTGGAAAAGAAATAAAATCTCCTACACAGCCATTGACCTTTAGCAGAGGTGGGACGTCAGAAAATCACAGCTTTTGTAGAAACAGCCTTTGGGAAAAGGGTTTGGCTAAATCTCTGGATATGATATCTCACACCCATTTGTCCTGCGAGATGGCCATCCACACAGGAAGGTGATGAGATAATCACCCTTTGACTAAATCCAATGAGGGACAGTTGGGTAAGCCTTCAGATGACCCATTTTAGCTTTCCTTGGAAAGATTCCCTGTTCCCTGAATCTGCATTGCTCTTTTTACCTTGTGGTCAGATCCATTAAAGAGGCTGCCTCTGCCAAGGCCACCCCTATCCGTGGAGGAATAGAAAAGGTTAGTGTTTGGATCTTGTGAATCAGAAATTTGGAACCCTTCTGATTCCTATTAAAGGGTCGTTGAGGGTTCACAAACTGGACTCCCATGGCAAACAGTTTTCCCTATCTTGCTTGTGCCTTGCGAGCTAATTTTTGGACAATGGTCTAAAGAATAAGAGGACCCATCAAATGGGTTATTGATAAAGGATGTGTTGAAATCTTTAAAAAAATCATGTAGGCAGAGCCAAGTATGGTGTTTTGTGGTCAAACTAGTGCCTGCCACCCTGACTGCACCATAGGCTGTGTTATGGTTCATAGGTAGATACAGGCTATCGGCCCAAGGGCCTACATAAGCCTAACTAACAAGTTTCCCTGGCTTACGCCACCCAAGAAAGTTATTTTCCTGTGCCACTGTCGAGCAGAGACACAAAAGTGATCCCCGTGGTGTATTTCCTATTTCCCATCCACTCATCAAGATTTTTCTTGAAGAGTGCTAATGAAGAACTTTGCTTGACATAGATGGGTAGCCTGTTCCAGAGTATGGGAAGTCTCTGGGAGAGGAATCTATCCCTCCAGCATGTCCTGTTTATTGTGGTGACAAGGTTTAGGTCCCTAGAGCGTGTAGCTTGGAGGGATTGAGATTTCTTTAGGTGTAGCATGTCCAACAGCTCTGGGGTTGACTTAGCATTATATGTTAGGCAGAGATCTCCTCGGAGTAGGCGATATGCTACGGAATAAATCTGGAGTTTTTTGAGGCAGTCAGTGTAGGGCATTTGTTTGAGGCCAGTAATCCTCTTTGTGAGGTACTTCTGTGGTCTTTCCAGCTGCTGCAGATGTCTTGTGAGGTACATTCCAAAAGGGGCATTGTACTCTATAATGGGTCTAATGAGTGCTGAGTAAAGGGGAACAGTGACCTCTTTTTTCTTGGATGAGAACCCTTTTATGATGAGGTGTGCCACGTAGAAAGACTTCCTGACTACTGTGGCGATGTGACTATCAAAGGAAAGACTACTGTCCACCTGGGTCCCAAGGTCTCTTATCACACATTCGGTGTTAAGTAGATTGCTGCCTATGTGGTAGTTCATGGGTACAGAGTTTTGACCTAAGGGGATGACACTGCACTTTTTGGCATTGAGCTTGAGGCCATGGCTCTGACACCAGGCATCTGTCTCAGCAAGGTCCTTCTGTAGGATGTCCACATCATTTGGGGACTTGACTATGGCTCCTAGTTTGCAGTCATCTGCGAACTTCGTTAGCCAGTGGCCTTCTGTGTTAGCCTGTACTTCAGAGAAGTAGATACCAAACAGCAGAGGTCCCAGGACGGAACCTTGTGGCACTCCACTTGTCACTGCTTTTAGGTCAGATATGGAGTCTGCAACTTCTACAGTGTGGGTTCTGTTAGCCAGTTGGCAACCCATCTTGTGACATAGGGATTTATACCTAGTTTAGTGAGTTTAGCTATAAATCCAGAATGGGGGATGGTGTCGAAAGCCTTGGTGAGGACAAGATAGGCTGTGTGAACCACCTTACCCTCATCTACGGCTTTGGTGACTGCCTCAAAGAAGTTGATCAGGTTCAGGAGGCATGATCTGCCTTTCACAAACCCAAACTGGGTGGGATCCAGAGTTTTGAGGCTACCAATGTCTTTGTTTATGAGTTCCATGATGATACATTCCATGGCCTTGCAGACCAGGCTCGTCAGGCTAATAGGTCGATAGTTCCCGGGATCAGTGGTGGCTCCCACTTTGTGGAGTGGGATAACTGTTGTTGTGCGCAATTCAGTGGGCACAAAGCCTGATGCGAGGCTATTACTGAACATGGCGCTTAAGTGGGGAGCCCGTTTGTTCTGAAGTTCATGTAAAACGCAGCCTGGGATGTTGTCCGGTCCCATGGATGCTGTGTTTTTGGCTCCTCTGTAGTTGTGATGACAGGGACTCTGCATTCTTCCTGTATAGATATGGACCCTTTAGGGGGAGAGGGGAGGTAAAGTTAGCACTGAACTGCCAGGATGTTGGCAATATCAGTTGGTTCTGTAATTTTCGTGCCATTGTGCTGTAACTCAGAGCAAAACTGGGTGCTGCCATCGAGATTCTTGACATAGCTATAGAATGCTTTGTGGTTGTCCGTAGAATTAGTGGCAATTTTGTTTTCGTAGCTAGCTTTGGAGGATCTTATAAGGGATTTCACCTTCTTACTGAGGCTGACCAAGGAGCTCCTCCACTCATAGGATTTTACTCTCTTTTGCAACAGTTTCTTCCTTCTGTTGTACAGTTTATTTATGGCAGGGGACCACCAGATTGGCTTACTTTTTGGAGGATAGCGTCTTGGTTCTGTTTGGGATAGCATGATCCATGCACTTGTGTAAGTGCTTTGAGTGCATTTGTGTAGGATTCAGCAGTTGTAACTGTATTGTCCATCTGCATGGGTGTCATGAAGTTCACCACTTCTGTCTTAAGAAGCATGAAGTTGGCTTTGGAGAAATGTTTTACTGTGGTTTCCTTAATGGGGGGTGGGGACGGGATGTGGATATCAAGGGTGATTAGCTTATGTTCGGATCAGACCAACAAGGAGTTAACTTTAGGTCTGGAACACCAGTCACTCATGTTGGTAATGACTAGGTCTAGGATATTGTTGCCCCTGGTGGGGGTGTGGATAAGTTGATCCAGGGCATTGGAGTTTATGAATTCCAGAAAGCGTTGAGCTAAGGAGTTGGTACACGAGTAGTTTTCCCAGTTAATGGTGGGGTAGTTGAAGTCACCCATTATTAGGGTGTTTGGTTGAACCCTAATATTTTCCAGTACATCAAGAAAAGAGGAGTGGGAATCCTGGGTCATGGTGGGTGATCTGTAGCAAGCTACAATTTGGATTGCAGTTTTGCCCAGAGTTAGTTGCACTTTGGTTCATGGGTTGGTACTAGCTATCAGCCCTAGGGCCATACAAGCCTAGCCATAACAATTCCCTGGCTATTTCTTCCCACACTATTTACTTCCCTGGACCCCTGTCTAGCACGGCGACTGACGTGATCCCCGGAGTGAATTTTCTTTCTCCCATCCAATCATCAAGGTTTGTTTTGAATTGGGCCAAAGAGACACCCTGCTTGACATGTATGGGCAATCTATTCCAGAGTCTGGGGAGTCTCTGGGTCAGGAACCTATCCCTCCAGCATGTTTTGTTTATTGTGATGACAAGGTTTAGATCCCTGGAACGTGTGGCTATGAGGGATTGGGATTTCTTTAAGTGTAGCATGTCCAACAGCTCTGGGTTTGACATGGCCTTGTATGTTAACAAGAGATCGCCTCTGAGTAGATGATATGCGACAGAGTATAGCTGGAGTTTTTTAAGGCGGATAACCTCGGATGCATTATGCTGAACAATTAGCCTGGAGGTGTGGATATCCTTAATGAATATGGACACACCTCCGCCTTTGGTGTTTCGGTCCAGGTTACATGGCCAAAAAGTGTGGTATGAGTTATAGCCTGGTAGTGCAGGGGTGCTCTCTGGAGCCTTGAACCAGGTCTCAGTCACTGCACAGATATCGATGTTCTCCATTTTAAGGAGTGTCTCGAGTGAGTGCATTTTGAGATTTAGACTTCTAGCATTGAGTAACATTACCCTCAGTTTTTGTTTACCTGTTCTGGTTACGGTGGTGAATTTATTTGAACCTTGCCTAAAAAAGGCACTATAGAGGCAGCAAGAGCCTTAGCCAGTATCCGGAATCCCAGGGGTGACAGGTGCAGGCCATCTGTGGCAAAGCATCATGGTCTGAAACGCAAGCAACCTCCATCCCCCAACACAACCCAAATGACACATAGCCCAAAGACTCAGTGTGCCACTCAACCACAGCCAATAAGGCAAAACAATTTTCCCAGCACACTAGTCATAGGTGACTCTATAGTCAGGCACACTGATGTCCCACTCACCAGGCTAAACAAGGAAACGGTTACTGTCAGCTGCCTGTCGGTGCCAGGATCTGCCACATAACCCACGCACTCAGGTCACTCCACAACAAGTACAAATATGACTCTGTCATTGTCCATGTTGGTGTGAATGACCTGAGACGTACCTCCCTGGACTACATGAAAAGAGACATGGAAGAGCTCTCCGATCTTGTAGCCCAGGCAGGTATGACCCTAGCCCTGAGTAGCATTCTGCTATCGCCCAGAATGATACCGCAGTACAAGGACAAAATTATTGACTTCGACAATTGGCTAAGCTTCTGTTGTCATTCTAAGGGGATCCAGTATCTGTCTGCTTGGGATGACATGGTTGATGCTTTGGAGGTCTCTGTTGCTTAGACAGATTATTATTGAAAGCCTCCGCAAATGTTTTTGTGTTACTATGCGTGGATTTTGGTGGTGTAGATTTAGTGAGATTATGTGATGAGTGTGGTGTGGTGCAAATGTTTACCTTCTCCTCATGACTGTCAAGTTCAGTCTTGGTTGGAGAGAGCTTTACCTCTAGTTTGGCTAGATAAGTGCATCTCTCACAGGTTGTAGTGTTTGGTGGTAGGAGGAGAGGGTTGCCTGTGTACATGAGGCAATTTCTACATTGCCTCAAGATGTCCAGATTCATCAGATAGACAGGAGAGAACACTGGGAGCTGACCCTTTCCTCTAGATAAGTGAAGAAAGTGAGTACAAGAGCTGTTTTTCTCTAAGCAAGTGAGAAAAGTACAAAAACTGTTTTCCTCTAGGTATTGAGTGCTATAGCAATTAGTAGCTTATTTAGTGCTTACAAGTTCTGAACAAGTGCTGAGCACGAATAAGCAAATTTAAGTGCTAAAACTAAGAATCTGTATCTGCACTAGATGAGTTACAGGACAGAAACAAGTGCAAATGCAGGCTTTCAAATCAGAAAGTTGAGAGAGATGGAAGAGATTGCCCAAACGGCCAGTGACTACAATTTCTGGGCCAGAACCACTCTTTATGTGGTAGACAGGTTAACTAGTGCTTACCACTCCCACTGATAAGCTAGAAGGCTTCCCTCCAACACAGAAAGGCTTGGTACAGCCCCATGAAGAGATTCCTAATGTTAAGCATGTTGTTCAGGGTGGTCTGCAGCTATTTGGCAGATTCTTGAGTCATGGGGCTGTTCCAAAGTATCCACAGCTTGTTTCACTAATCCCTCAGGCCAAAGGTGCCAGAAGCATAAGCATACTTTCCCATCCTATCACTCTACATTCCTTCTTAGGAGGATGGACAGTGGAAAACTCAGTCAGTTCTCTTTTAGTAGCCACTGCAACAATCATCTAATATACCAGAAGGCCTACTGACCAATACTGCATATCCTTTGGTGGATGTAGCACTTGAAAAGCCATCCCAAAAAAGCAAGATACAGTGTCTGGTTTCAGCCATTGCCTTCCTGGAGACCAAATCTATAAAATGATCCATAGGAGGGACTGCTCAAGTGGTAGAAGGGGCACAGCCATATGCCTCAGAACACTTCATCCCATGAAGGTGGGACAGATGGCCAAGATCCCTTCACTATAAGTGATGTTATTGACTCTACAGGAGAGTTTATGTATTTCCTTCACGTGTTCTCTTTCTAGGAATTTCTGTCTGTGACTGGTCAAGAGTCCCTGAAAGGATCGCATCACACTGCCTGCATATCTTCAAAGGATACAACTATGTAGGGACACTTACTGGTGGACCCAGTACTGATGGAAGGGTGGGAAACCAGGACTGCAACAGTGAATACACTCGAACATCTACATTTATGGTAAGTGTACACAACTCTACTATGTTCTTCGTGTTTCACTGTTGCAGTCATCACACTTGGGTTGATTCCCAAAGCTGAAGAGTGGGTGGAGGCAGTCAAGAAGAGTTGGGGCTGGCTAGTATGCCCTGCAGGACTGCTGTTGCAAAACCTGCCCTGGATTTGGAAAAGATAGGCAGGTGGTAATGCTTGGTGAAGGCGTGAACAGAACTCCTGGTAGCAGCTTCCAGAATGTCCCTGGTAGGGACTCCCCTGAGGAATGCTGTAGAGGTAGCAGTTGCCCTCGTGGAATGCGTTCTGACCCACTGAGAGGTTGGTTTCCCATGGTGTTTGTAACAGAAATGGATACACTGTGCTATCCATTTGGAAATTGTTTGTTTTGAAATGGCCTTGCACTCTGCCCCTGGTGCAAAACTGACTAGTAACTGGTCAGATTTCTTGAAGGGTTTAGTCCTATCAAGGTAGAATCTGAGCCGTCTGTGCATGTCTAAGGAGTGCAGGATCCTTTCCCCTTTATTTTGAGGTTTAGGGAAGAAGGTTGGCAAATGGATAGATTGGTTGAGAGCCACACTGGACACCACTTTAGGCATAAAGGAAGGGTTAGACCTGAGGGAGACCCTGTCAGCATGCAAAATAATGAAGGGTTCCACAGCCATAAGTGCTTGCAGCACACTCTCCTAAATGAAGTGATGGCCAGAAGCAAGGCTGTTTTCCAAGAGAGGAATTTTAACTCTGCAGACACTGCAGGCTCAAAGAGGTTAGCGTGAGCCTTTCCAGTACAAAGTTAAGGTCTCATGCAGGGCTGGGGGCTCTTCTTGGTGGCCTTAAGTTGTTTGCCCCTCTCAGGAACTGTTTAATGAGAGGGTGGGAGAAGAGAGGTGGCACAGGGTTGTAATAAGCCGAGATGGCAGAGGCATGGATCTTAATGGAAGAGAAGGATAGGCCTCTGTAGAATAGATCTGCTAGGTAATTCAGGATTAGAGTTAAGGAGGGCAGTGTTGTGTCCTCTCCTTTAGACAGAGTGGGTAAGAGTGGGTTTCCCTCCTGCTTGTTGATGTACCACATAACTGTGGTGTCTGTTTTTATTAGCGGGGTCCTGGTGACAGTAGGCATCTGACAGCTGTCAGAGCATGCTGAACAGCTAGCATCTGTTTTTGGTTGATGTGCAGATGAATTAGACTTGGGCTCCAGTGGCCCTGAATGCACTTGTCATTCAGATGTGCCCCCCCAGGCTTAGTCTGATGCATCTGTGGTTAGGGTCTAGGCAGCATGGGGTTGAGTAAAGGGAAGTCCCTTGTTGTGGTTGCATGCTGCTGCCCACGACAGAAACTCTGTCCTTAGACAAGACAAGGTATGATAGTTATGATGGTGTCCAGATCCTGAGACTGTTGGCACCAAAGACTTTTTAAGTGCCATTGAACTTTCCTCATATATAGTCTGGCATATGGAATTAGTAGGCTGCAAGAGGCCATGAACCCTAGGGCCTGCAGGATTTTCCTTGCAGATAGCTGGGTTCTGGTGGCCATTTGAGCGAAGTAGCCTGTTAGATAGCCTTGTTTTTCTGGAGTAAGGAATGCCATCTGGGCATGCTGTGTCCAAGCTTGCTCCCAGGAATACAATCTTCTGACTGGGGACGAGTTTCAATTTCCTTTCATTGTTAGTGTACCCCAGGGAGGTTAGAAAGTTCTTTACAAATGTCAGGTGCTGCAACAGCTCTTCCTGACTGTCTGCCTGAATCCGGTAATCATCCAAGTAAGGGTAAATTTGAATCTTTCTCTGTCTGCAATAGGCAATGGCTGTAGCCAGGCATTTTGTGAAGACTCTGGGAGCAGTGGATAAGCCAAGTGCAGAGAACTGATAATGCATAGATCCTGCCCTGAAACAAAGGTATTTCCTGCATGAGTCCCTGATAGGGATGTGCAAATAGGCTTCTTTTAGGTCTAGCGTGGCTAACCAGGCATCTTTGGACAGCATAGGAAGAAGCTGCTGAAGGGTGAGCATTTTGAATTTTGGTACCACCAGAAAGGTGTTTAGAATGGAAAGATATAGGATTGGACACCAAGTGCCCTCTTTTCTTTGTACCAGGAAAAGTCTGGAGTAAAACCCTTGACCTATTTGTTCTGCAGGAACAGGCTGAATTGCCCTGATGGAGAGCAGGGATTAAACTTGGTTTTGTGCCTCTTCCCACTGGTTTGGAGGAAGGTCTGGGAACCCTTTTCGGGTTGGCAGTGAGTGGAACTAAAATTTATAACCCTGGGATACAATGTTGAGGACCCATCGGTCTTTGGTGATGGTGGTCCAGTTTTTTGCATGATGGGCAAGTTTCCCTTCTAGGGGCATGAGCAATTGGGCAGAGGTGAGGAGTGGAGTTGGGAAGTCATTGTGAATTCTTTCCGTAAGGGGGTGGCTTAGCACTCCCTGTTTTTGAAGTGGAGGCACTCCATTGCTTAGATTTCTGCATACCCTGAGACTGTAGTCTGGGAGGTCTGTTTGCCTTTGGTCTAGTTTGAGATGGCCTTGAGGGGGCTGGAAAGGACCAGTGTTTCGAGGGGCAATGCCTACTGAATCTTGGAGTCTGCCCTTCCAAAAAATCTTTGACCATCTACATAGACTTAGCTTTTTCTTCCATCTTTTTTAGTACCTCTTCTGCTTTGGTGCCAAAGATTGTCCTTGTTCAAGGGAGCATCTAGTAATTTTGATTTGATATGGTCTGGCAAGGTCTGCTCCTAAAGCCAAGCATGCCTCCTCAGTACAGAACCACGGACTACAGCCCTGCAAGATGCTTCTAGGGTGTCAAAGCCACATTGCAAGGTATGCCTGCTGACTTGGCTTGCAGCATGCAAAAGCTCCTGTAATTCTTTATTTTCTGCACAGTCTGTAAAGGTAGATAATTTGAAACTGGCAATTCAATGCCCTAATGGCAAGAGTTGCAGAGGTGTATACTTTTTTACCCCATCTGTCAAAAGCTCGGGGATCCCTGTCCGAAAGGGTGGGATTCTTAGCTGTAGTTGCTTTTATACCTCTAGGCCCCTGGGAAATGACCTCTGGGTCAGCAGTAGGATTTTTTAAAAGAAATTTGTGAGAGTCAGGGACTCTGTAGTACCTGACTGGTTTCCTTGGAGCAGGGGGTAAAGTATCCGGAGTTAAACTGGATTCCATAAAGACATCATCCACAACATCCAGAATAGGAGGGATAGCTAAAGGTCTTTGTTGTAGCAAATCTAAAAATTCTCTGAGTCTCTTTTTGGACTGAGGATAATCCTAGCATTCCCAGTGGGAATGCTCTCTTAAAGTATGTAGGGTTTCCCCAAAAGAAAAATCCTCTGGATTGGAAGCAGAGAGAATGGAGTCCTCTGCACCTGAATCCTCATAAGCAGATAAAGGCATGTTTTCATATTCAGAAACCTCAGAGTCGTTGGACTCTTGGTCAGTTAAAGCTGCTGGGGATAGGTCTCTTTTTCATTTAGCAGGGAAAGGCTGGCTTCCCCTAATCAACATAATCAGGTCTTCTGCCATTTTAAGCATTTGATATTGTGGCAAGGAAGCAGGTGCTTGTGTCTGGGTCGTATGTTTTTTAGGCGTAGCTCATACTCTTGACCTTAGAAACTCGGTAGTTTTAGACAGAACTGAAGATGTGAAAGAAGTCATCGGTTTGTGTAGAATATCGGTAATGCGAAGAACTTCCTCAGAAACCGGTGCCTGCACAGTGGCTCTGGACCCATCCAAGGTAGAGACTTCCGCAGGTTCCATAGTCAAAGAAGAGTCTCACGGCATACTGGACTCTGAACGGGTCTTGGTAGCGGCCTGCGAATCCATCGAAGCGGGCATCAGGGGCTGCAAAATCACCTCAATGAATACCAGTTAACTGGTGACTAGCTTTATGGAAGCTAGTCAGCAATTTTGGTCCTGTGCAGTCTGTCTCCGTCTTTATCCTTACGTTTTTTAGGAAGATCGGTAGTTGGATGGCTTACAGAAGCCATTTCGGAATATGGAGATCGAGAGTGAAAGTATTTAGTGACAACAAGGGCCCGACGACAAATAGTTCAGGCATTGAACAAAGCATAAAACCGACAGTGAGATATGTCGTGGTCTGGGCCTAAACAGGTGACACAGTAAGAATGGAAATCTCGGTGTGGTATTTGCTTTCCGCGAGACAATTGTTAACTTTTTCTGACATTGGTTAGAGGAAGAAAAAAGGATCCCCAATGGGGTACTTAGCTTTAGAAGACTTCAGGATGATTCAATTCGGAAACAAAAACTCCGGTAACGGCCGACCGGCACTCGTGCAAACTGCTTCTGTTTCAGGCTCCTCGGCAAGAACGACTGATGTAATGGCGTTGGCTGCCTGTTTTTATACCCCTGACGACCTGACGTCAGTCTTGAAGTGACAGCAACTGACGCAGAAATACTAAGTCTCTGGTACCTGCAGGCAAATAACCCAAGTGTGATGACTGCAACAGTGAAACACGAAGAACATCTAGAATACATATGCACCAAAGGCCCAGTTCTCTGAGCCAACTCTTTCCCAGTCAAGGAAAAAGTGGGTGGTGCCACAGACTAAAGCCCCAATACCAAGGAACTGCGTGTAATCTTGAGGTGGAAATCTGTATAGCAGGTTTGAAAGCTTAAGACCCAGACACCAAAAAAAGCTCAAAGCAACTTCAACCTGCAGATGGTGCAGGTTTGAGACCTACTTGATACCGAAGGGGTTGGTGTCAAGTGACTTAGATGCATAACTTTATAACTTTTGACACCAAAGCTGAGAGAGTTGACTGTGCCAAAGAAACACAATCCAGGTGGAATACTGGCTCCAAAGTCAAAGGTGCAGAGACTGGCACTGGAGAAGGAGCTAAAAATGGTGAGGGGAAGCCAATCTGATCAGGCCTGGCACCAGAGGGGAATGGGAATATGCTCAACTCTATTTGCATCTTAAGGAAAGCACTCATCATAGGTTCCCAACTGGCTTCTGAAGTACCACTGAATGATATGAAAGAGTTCAGAGAAGATGTTAATTCAGAGAAGATGTTAAAGAAGGTCTAGAATGAACAAAGATGGGCATTTTTAAGGGGAATGTCTACTGACAGACTTGCTTGGTGACTTATCCTTAACTACAACAGTCCCTAGGGTAGGTGATTTGGGCTTCAATGCCAAGGAAGAAGATTCTCTCCTCGTTACCAGAGAAGGAAGCCTGTTCCCTGTCCCTATATTTTCTGCTCTCCTTGTGCTTATCCTTGTCTCATTTTCTTTGCTTTCTGCTTTCTCAGGAAGAAGATAAGCTGAAATCTTCTGTTTGCTAGGGAGCAGGGTCCAAACCCCTTGCAGATAGAACACTTGATATAAAGGTATTCAGGTCCTAGGCAGACAACGTACATATTATAAGTATCTTGAGGGGAAGTTTATGCCCACCCTTAGTGCATTTTTTGAATATTTTTATCCATAATGAGCCAATGTCACAACAAGCAATAACACAACTACATATAAAGTCAAAGGAACTAAAAAGTACAGTTTTGTACCTACCATAAATGTAGATGTTCGAGGATTCCATTGCTGCAGTCCTGACTATTGGGTATAGTCCGCGTCCAGTCGGCCCGAATACCAGAGTACAAGGCTGACGTCGGTCAGGGCGCATTAGACTGACGTCAGTACGTCAGGGTACTAATGCGCATGACCGACGTCATATCCTCAGTCTTTTCTTGCCCCAGATGTCAGAAGACCCTAAAAAGACAAGTCCCAAAAAACCTGCACCAAAAACATGTACAATATATACAACAATATATACAAAAATATAAGCATGTAAACTCACCTACACAACCACCCCTAAATACAGAGGGGAAGGAGGGAGGTAAATTGGACTGCAGCAATGGAATCCTCGAACATCTACATTTATGGTAGGTACAAAACTGTACTATGTTCTTCGTCTTCCATTGCTGCAGTCCTGACTATTGGGTAGAATCCCAAAGCAGAGGTAAGGGAGGCTGGCAAATTATGAAGAAGTAGGAGCTGACAACATGCCTTGCAAAACAGCTGTGGCAAAACCAGCCCTAGACTTAGAGTAGATAGGAAGGTGATAATGCTTAGAGAAAGTATGCACTGAACTCCAAGTAGCTGCTTCCAAAATATCCTTAGTTGCCACCCCCCTTAGAAATGCTGTTGAAGTGGCAGTAGCCCTAGTGGAATGAGGCCTAATCCCAGCTGGAATCTCTTTGCCATGATGGGAATAACAAAATGCAATGCAAAAGCCAATCCACCTAGAAATAGTTTGTTTTGACACAGGCTTGCCCTGAGAACTCAAAGCAAAAGAAAAGTACAGTTTTGTACCTACCATAAATGTAGATGTTCGAGGATTCCATTGCTGCAGTCCTGACTATTGGGTATAGTCCGCGTCCAGTCGGCCCGAATACCAGAGTATAAGGCTGACGTCGGTCAGGGCGCATTAGACTGACGTCAGTACGTCAGGGTACTAATGCGCATGACCGACGTCATATCCTCAGTCTTTTCTTGCCCCAGATGTCAGAAGACCCTAAAAAGACAAGTCCCAAAAAACCTGCACCAAAAACATGTACAATATATACAACAATATATACAAAAATATAAGCATGTAAACTCACCTACACAACCACCCCTAAATACAGAGGGGAAGGAGGGAGGTTAAATTGGACTGCAGCAATGGAATCCTCGAACATCTACATTTATGGTAGGTACAAAACTGTACTATGTTCTTCGTCTTCCATTGCTGCAGTCCTGACTATTGGGTAGAATCCCAAAGCAGAGGTAAGGGAGGCTGGCAAATTATGAAGAAGTAGGAGCTGACAACATGCCTTGCAAAACAGCTGTGGCAAAACCAGCCCTAGACTTAGAGTAGATAGGAAGGTGATAATGCTTAGAGAAAGTATGCACTGAACTCCAAGTAGCTGCTTCCAAAATATCCTTAGTTGCCACCCCCCTTAGAAATGCTGTTGAAGTGGCAGTAGCCCTAGTGGAATGAGGCCTAATCCCAGCTGGAATCTCTTTGCCATGATGGGAATAACAAAATGCAATGCAAAAGCCAATCCACCTAGAAATAGTTTGTTTTGACACAGGCTTGCCCTGAGAACTCAAAGCAAAAGAAACAAACAACTGCTGAGACTGCCTAAAATCCTTAGTCCTGCTTAAATAATAACGCAATTGCCTGTGTACATCTAAAGTGTGCAAAATCTTTTCCCCTTTATTTTGAGGGTCTGCAAAAACGTAGGCAAATGAATAGTTTGGTTTAAAGCCACACTAGAAACCACCTTAGGCATAAGAAGGATTAGTACGTAATGATACCCTATCCTTATGGAAAATCAAAAAGGGCTCTACTGCCATAAGGGCCTGCAACTCAGACACCCTTCTTGCAGAAGTAATAGCCAACAGAAAAGCAGTCTTCCATGACAAGTATTTCAATTCAGCAGTAGCTGCAGGCTCAAAAGGTTGTAGAGTAAGTTTTTCCAACACAAAATTGAGATCCCAAGCAGGAGTAGGAGCTCTACGTGGGGGTCTTATATTCTTTGCCCTCTAAGAAACTGCTTGAACAAAGGATGCGAAAACAAAGGTGGGTCACAATCATAGTGAGCTGAAATTGCTGCAGCATGAATCTTTATGGAAGAGAAGGACAAACCTTTGTCCAATAATTCAGTAAGATATTGAAGAGCTACACTCAAATTAGGCTCAGAAATCTCCAAATTCTTTGCTGTACTCCAAAACAAAAATCTCTTCCATTTTTCTGCATACACTTTCCTTGTACTAGGTCTTCTAGCTTCCATAATCACATTTAAAACTTGTTGAGGAAGTTGAGACCTGCTGTGTTTCAACACAGAATATGCCAAGCTGTTAGATGAAGAGAGTGTAGCTTGACATTGAGCAAATGACCGTCCTTCTGAGATAACAGATGAGGAATCAGAGGTAAAGGCCATGGAGGCTTCTTTACCAGACTCCAGTAGAGGGTACCAGTGTTGCGAGGCCAATCTGGAGCTATCAAAATCATCCTTGGCCTGTCTTGTCTGACCTTTAACAGTACCTTTGGAAGAAGAGGTAGAGGTGGAAAGGCATACACATGAAGGTTTTTCCAACTGAAAGACAGAGCATCCACTTTCCAAGCTGTGTGATGAAACCCCTTTGTGCAATACTTTGGCAGCTGGTGGTTTAGTGGAGAAGCGAACAGATCTATGTCTGGAGTTCCCCATGACACTGTCAGATTCTGAAATACATGAAGATCCAGTTTCCACTCGTGGGGATCCATGATTTGTCTGCTTAACACATCTGCTAAGGAGTTCTGTGCTCCTGGCAGAAACCTTGCCTGAAGAGTTAATTGCAGGCTTAGCGCAGTCTCCCATAAAATCATTGCTTGCCTGCATAGAGGATAAGAATGTGTTCCCCTTGCTTGTTGATGTACCACATGACAGTTGTGTTGTCTGTTAGAATCAACACCTGCCCTGGAAGAAGCAACTCCTTGAAAGCCATTAATGCAAACTGGACTGCTAACATCTCTTTCATGTTGATATGTAGATGCTGTAGTCTGGCAGGCCACTTGTCTTGTATCCACTTTCCATTTAGATGAGCTCCCCAAGCAATGTCCGAGGCATCTGTCGTTAAGATCTGACTTGCCTCTGGCCGGGTCACAGAGAGTCCCTTGTTTAGGTGACATTCCTGAGCCCACCACAAGAATTCTTTTGGAAGGCAAGGTATTATCTGAATGACAGTGTCCAAATCCTGGCAGTGCTGTGTCCATACATTTTTGAGATACCATTGTAACTTCCTCATATGCAGTTTGGCATTGGGAAGCACCAGAATACAAGATGCCATGAACCCTAATGCTTGAAGGACTGTCCTTGCAGTCAGCACGGACTGATGAGATAGTTGATGGAAGTAAAGTGACAGACTCTTTTGTTTGTCCGGGGTTAAAAGGCCATCTGGGCTGCTGTATTCAGTCTCACACCCAGAAAGCACATGTCTTGAGAGGGTACTAGACTGGACTTTATTTCGTTCACAGAATACCCTAGGCATCTTAGCACTGCGATAACATATTCCAGGTGCTGTAGAAGAACTTCTTTTTCTTGAGCCAGAATCAGGCAGTCGTCCAAGTAAGGATAGATTTGAATTCCTTGAAGCCTGAAGTAAGCTATCACTGGAGCCAGAACCTTTGTGAATACTCTGGGCAGTAGATAAGCCAAAGGGCAATGCAGAGAACTGATAATGAGAAGTTCCAGCTCGAAACCGCAGATACTTCCTGCAACTTAGCCTTATAGGCACATGAAGGTAAGCTTCTTTGAGATCTAAAGTTACCATCCAGTGATCTTTGCCCAGCAGAGGTAAAAGCTGTTGTAACGTCAACATCTTGAACTTGGGAATGTCCAGATAAGTGTTGAGGATAGATAAATCCAAAATTGGTCTCCACGTGTTTCCCTTCTTTGGTACAAGGAACAGGCGAGAATAAAATCCTAGGCCCCTTTCTGATACAGGGACTGGCTGAATGGCCCCTATGTGAAGTAACTGAGAAACTTGCTTGTGAGCCTCTTTTCTTTGTGGAGGAGGAACGTCTGGCATGCCTTTGAAAGGGGCATTGTATGGAAATAAAATCTGTAACCGTGGTGAATGATATCCAACACCCATTTGTCTTGAGTAATTAAATCCCAATTTTCTTTGAAAAGAGACAGTCTTCCTCCCAAACGGGCTGCCAACCGTGAATCTGCTGGCAGCTGAAAAGACAGGTCATTGGGTCTGTTTACGAAAGGACTGACCCTGCCCTCACCAGAAGTCTGAGCAGGTGAACTCCCTGTTCTAGGCCTAAAAGAACCTTGAGCCCTGCCCCTACCACGTCTAGACCTACCCCTAGACTGAGAATCATAAGCAGGATATGTCCACCCCTTAGCAGGCCAATTTCTACTAAACTTGGTGGCTGCACCTGCAAAAATCTTTAACAGTTTGCATAGACTTAGCTTTGTCCTCCATTTTCTTTAAAACTGCTTCCACAGGCGATCCAAACAACACATCAGACTGTAAAGGAGCATCCAAAATCCTTGTCTTAACATGCTCAGCTAAATTCTGATCCTTCAACCAGGCATGCCTGCGAAGAACAGAACTGGTAGCAGCCACCCTCGAGGAGGCCTGTACAGCATCAAAACCACATTGCAAAGAATGCTTACCCACTTGTTCAGACACATGAACCAAATCCAGCAACTCTTTACACTCAATACCTTCCGCCAAAGCATCCACCTTAGATTTCAATTGTGAAAGGAGATAATTCTGATATTTTAGCATGTGAAACTGACAATTCAAAGCTCTCATGGCTAGAGTGGAAGAAGTATACACTTTCTTTCCCCACCTATCCAAAGCCCTTGCCTCTTTATCAGTGGGAACAGGATTTTTAACCACAGAAGCCTTTACACCCTTAGGCCCTTGAGAAATAGTTTCTGGGTCCGCCCTAGGACTCTTAAACAAATATTTATGAGCTTGGGCACCCTATAATATCTATCAGGCTTAACAGGAGCAGGAGGCAAAGAATCAGGGTTCAGGGAAGCCTCTGCAAAACATCTTCCACCACATTCAACACAGGAGGAATAGCTAAAGGCCTATGCTGGGGTAAAACAAGAACTCCCTAAGCCTTTTCCTGGAATCAGAGTAATCCTGGCCTTCCCATTTAAAGTGCTCCCTCATGGAATGCAAAGTCTCTGAAAATGAGAAATCCTCAGGCGGAGAAGCTGTAGGAGTGGAATCATCCACATCAGAATCAGAATAAGTGGGATACTCCTGCATATCTTCCACAGAAGATTCTGAAGCCTCTGAACACTGTTCAAAACTATCAAACTCTGGTTCCACCCTAGGCCTCTTATCAGGCGGGGCATAGAACCCCTAATCATAGTAATCAAATCTTCTGCCATTTTAAGCATATGTTTCTTAGGTACAGAACCCGAAATGCTAGGAGAAGCCCCCACTGAAGCTGAACTAGGCCTACCTCTTAAAGAAGTTTTGGCAACAGAAGGAGAGGCTCTAACTACCTTGGGAAGAGAGGGAAGAACAGTCACCTGAGAAGCCCCCTCAGCCTGGCCTACCTCCTGAGAAGGCACATCCTGTAAGAGAATAGTTTCTGCCTGGGACTCCATGGAAACTCCTGGCAAAACCTCCGGCTCCACTGAGCCTTCTGAAGAACCGACGTCCGGGACTGCCGGTTCCGCAACCCTAGGCTTCACTGTTTTATCCTTGCGCTTCTTGGAAGCGGGCGTCGGAGCATCCGACGGCATTTTATAATTGCAACGCTTCCCAAACACTAACCTGGCACAGTCTAACCTCCTCTTAATAGTGCGTTTGTTAAACCTAGCACAAGAGCGCAACCAACAACGCCGTGCTCAGGCCCTAAACAAGGTATACACAAGGTATGATAATCCCTATGAGGTATCTGTTTCCCACAAGAAATACAGTTATTCACTTTTTCTGACATCCGGTAAAATACTGAGGCAAGAAAAAACAAAATGTTCCCCAACGGGTACTTAGCCAACTCTGTTTCGGTCTGAAACTCGGTTTCGAAATATTTCAGAACGCCAACCTGCACTCGCCAAACTGCTTCTGCATCGGACCATGCGGCAAAAAAGACTGAGGATATGGCGTCGGTCATGCGCATTAGTACCCTGACGTACTGACGTCAGTCTAATGCGCCCTGACCGACGTCAGCCTTATACTCTGGTATTCGGGCCGACTGGACGCGGACTATACCCAATAGTCAGGACTGCAGCAATGGAAGACGAAGAACATCAAACAACTGCTGAGACTGCCTAAAATCCTTAGTCCTGCTTAAATAATAACGCAATTGCCTGTGTACATCTAAAGTGTGCAAAATCTTTTCCCCTTTATTTTGAGGGTCTGCAAAAAACGTAGGCAAATGAATAGTTTGGTTTAAAGCCACACTAGAAACCACCTTAGGCATAAAAGAAGGATTAGTACGTAATGATACCCTATCCTTATGGAAAATCAAAAAGGGCTCTACTGCCATAAGGGCCTGCAACTCAGACACCCTTCTTGCAGAAGTAATAGCCAACAGAAAAGCAGTCTTCCATGACAAGTATTTCAATTCAGCAGTAGCTGCAGGCTCAAAGGTTGTAGAGTAAGTTTTCCAACACAAAATTGAGATCCCAAGCAGGAGTAGGAGCTCTACGTGGGGTCTTATATTCTTTGCCCCTCTAAGAAACTGCTTGAACAAAGGATGCGAAAACAAAGGTGGGTCACAATCATAGTGAGCTGAAATTGCTGCAGCATGAATCTTTATGGAAGAGAAGGACAAACCTTTGTCCAATAATTCAGTAAGATATTGAAGAGCTACACTCAAATTAGGCTCAGAAATCTCCAAATTCTTTGCTGTACTCCAAAACAAAATCTCTTCCATTTTTCTGCATACACTTTCCTTGTACTAGGTCTTCTAGCTTCCATAATCACATTTAAAACTTGTTGAGGAAGTTGAGACCTGCTGTGTTTCAACACAGAATATGCCAAGCTGTTAGATGAAGAGAGTGTAGCTTGACATTGAGCAAATGACCGTCCTTCTGAGATAACAGATGAGGAATCAGAGGTAAAGGCCATGGAGGCTTCTTTACCAGACTCCGTAGTAGAGGGTACCAGTGTTGCGAGGCCAATCTGGAGCTATCAAAATCATCCTTGGCCTGTCTTGTCTGACCTTTAACAGTACCTTTGGAAGAAGAGGTAGAGGTGGAAAGGCATACACATGAAGGTTTTTCCAACTGAAAGACAGAGCATCCACTTTCCAAGCTGTGTGATGAAACCCCTTTGTGCAATACTTTGGCAGCTGGTGGTTTAGTGGAGAAGCGAACAGATCTATGTCTGGAGTTCCCCATGACACTGTCAGATTCTGAAATACATGAAGATCCAGTTTCCACTCGTGGGGATCCATGATTTGTCTGCTTAACACATCTGCTAAGGAGTTCTGTGCTCCTGGCAGAAACCTTGCCTGAAGAGTTAATTGCAGGCTTAGCAGTCTCCCATAAAATCATTGCTTGCCTGCATAGAGGATAAGAATGTGTTCCCCTTGCTTGTTGATGTACCACATGACAGTTGTGTTGTCTGTTAGAATCAACACCTGCCCTGGAAGAAGCAACTCCTTGAAAGCCATTAATGCAAACTGGACTGCTAACATCTCTTTCATGTTGATATGTAGATGCTGTAGTCTGGCAGGCCACTTGTCTTGTATCCACTTTCCATTTAGATGAGCTCCCAAGCAATGTCCGAGGCATCTGTCGTTAAGATCTGACTTGCCTCTGGCCGGGTCACAGAGAGTCCCTTGTTTAGGTGACATTCCTGAGCCCACCACAAGAATTCTTTTTGAAGGCAAGGTATTATCTGAATGACAGTGTCCAAATCCTGGCAGTGCTGTGTCCATACATTTTGAGATACCATTGTAACTTCCTCATATGCAGTTTGGCATTGGGAAGCACCAGAATACAAGATGCCATGAACCCTAATGCTTGAAGGACTGTCCTTGCAGTCAGCACGGACTGATGAGATAGTTGATGGAAGTAAAGTGACAGACTCTTTTGTTTGTCCGGGGTTAAAAAGGCCATCTGGGCTGCTGTATTCAGTCTCACACCCAGAAAGCACATGTCTTGAGAGGGTACTAGACTGGACTTTATTTCGTTCACAGAATACCCTAGGCATCTTAGCACTGCGATAACATATTCCAGGTGCTGTAGAAGAACTTCTTTTTCTTGAGCCAGAATCAGGCAGTCGTCCAAGTAAGGATAGATTTGAATTCCTTGAAGCCTGAAGTAAGCTATCACTGGAGCCAGAACCTTTGTGAATACTCTGGGCGCAGTAGATAAGCCAAAGGGCAATGCAGAGAACTGATAATGAGAAGTTCCAGCTCGAAACCGCAGATACTTCCTGCAACTTAGCCTTATAGGCACATGAAGGTAAGCTTCTTTGAGATCTAAA
This sequence comes from Protopterus annectens, assembly GCF_019279795.1. NCBI lineage: Eukaryota > Metazoa > Chordata > Ceratodontiformes > Protopteridae > Protopterus > Protopterus annectens. The sequence continues at coordinate 627,602,290 of NC_056736.1, forward strand.
GTTACCATCCAGTGATCTTTGCCCAGCAGAGGTAAAAGCTGTTGTAACGTCAACATCTTGAACTTGGGAATGTCCAGATAAGTGTTGAGGATAGATAAATCCAAAATTGGTCTCCACGTGTTTCCCTTCTTTGGAACAAGGAACAGGCGAGAATAAAATCCTAGGCCCCTTTCTGATACAGGGACTGGCTGAATGGCCCCTATGTGAAGTAACTGAGAAACTTGCTTGTGAGCCTCTTTTCTTTGTGGAGGAGGAACGTCTGACATGCCTTTGAAAGGGGGCATTGTATGGAAATAAAATCTGTAACCGTGGTGAATGATATCCAACACCCATTTGTCTTGAGTAATTAAATCCCAATTTTCTTTGAAAAGAGACAGTCTTCCTCCCAAAGGAGCTGCCAACGTGAATCTGCTGGCAGCTGAAAAGACAGGTCATTGGGTCTGTTTACGAAAGGACTGACCCGTGCCCTCACCAGAAGTCTGAGCAGGTGAACTCCCTGTTCTAGGCCTAAAAGAACCTTGAGCCCTGCCCCTACCACGTCTAGACCTACCCCTAGACTGAGAATCATAAGCAGGATATGTCCACCCCTTAGCAGGCCAATTTCTACTAAACTTGGTGGCTGCACCTGCAAAAATCTTTAACAGTTTGCATAGACTTAGCTTTGTCCTCCATTTTCTTTAAAACTGCTTCCACAGGCGATCCAAACAACACATCAGACTGTAAAGGAGCATCCAAAATCCTTGTCTTAACATGCTCAGCTAAATTCTGATCCTTCAACCAGGCATGCCTGCGAAGAACAGAACTGGTAGCAGCCACCCTCGAGGAGGCCTGTACAGCATCAAAACCACATTGCAAAGAATGCTTACCCACTTGTTCAGACACATGAACCAAATCCAGCAACTCTTTACACTCAATACCTTCCGCCAAAGCATCCACCTTAGATTTCAATTGTGAAAGGAGATAATTCTGATATTTTAGCATGTGAAACTGACAATTCAAAGCTCTCATGGCTAGAGTGGAAGAAGTATACACTTTCTTTCCCCACCTATCCAAAGCCCTTGCCTCTTTATCAGTGGGAACAGGATTTTTAACCACAGAAGCCTTTACACCCTTAGGCCCTTGAGAAATAGTTTCTGGGTCCGCCCTAGGACTCTTAAACAAATATTTATGAGCTTCGGGCACCCTATAATATCTATCAGGCTTAACAGGAGCAGGAGGCAAAGAATCAGGGTTCAGGAAGCCTCTGCAAAACATCTTCCACCACATTCAACACAGGAGGAATAGCTAAAGGCCTATGCTGGGGTAAAACAAGAACTCCTAAGCCTTTTCCTGGAATCAGAGTAATCCTGGCCTTCCCATTTAAAGTGCTCCCTCATGGAATGCAAAGTCTCTGAAAATGAGAAATCCTCAGGCGGAGAAGCTGTAGGAGTGGAATCATCCACATCAGAATCAGAATAAGTGGGATACTCCTGCATATCTTCCACAGAAGATTCTGAAGCCTCTGAACACTGTTCAAAACTATCAAACTCTGGTTCCACCCTAGGCCTCTTATCAGGCGGGGCATAGAACCCCTAATCATAGTAATCAAATCTTCTGCCATTTTAAGCATATGTTTCTTAGGTACAGAACCCGAAATGCTAGGAGAAGCCCCCACTGAAGCTGAACTAGGCCTACCTCTTAAAGAAGTTTTGGCAACAGAAGGAGAGGCTCTAACTACCTTGGGAAGAGAGGGAAGAACAGTCACCTGAGAAGCCCCCTCAGCCTGGCCTACCTCCTGAGAAGGCACATCCTGTAAGAGAATAGTTTCTGCCTGGGACTCCATGGAAACTCCTGGCAAAACCTCCGGCTCCACTGAGCCTTCTGAAGAACCGACGTCCGGGACTGCCGGTTCCTCAACCCTAGGCTTCACAGTTTTATCCTTGCGCTTCTTGAGGAGGCGGGCCGGAGCATCCGACGGCATTTTATAATTGCAACGCTTCCCAAACACTAACCTGGCACAGTCTAACCTCCTCTTAATAGTGCGTTTGTTAAACCTAGCACAAGAGCGGCAACCAACAACGTCGTGCTCAGGCCCTAAACAAGGTATACACAAGGTATGATAATCCCTATGAGGTATCTGTTTCCCACAAGAAATACAGTTATTCACTTTTTCTGACATCCGGTAAAATACTGAGGCAAGAAAAACCAAAATGTTCCCCAACGGGGTACTTAGCCAACTCTGTTTCGGTCTGAAACTCCGGTTTCGGAAATATTTCAGAACGCCAACCTGCACTCGCCAAACTGCTTCTGCATCGGACCATGCGGCAAAAAAGACTGAGGATATGACGTCGGTCATGCGCATTAGTACCCTGACGTACTGACGTCAGTCTAATGCGCCCTGACCGACGTCAGCCTTATACTCTGGTATTCGGGCCGACTGGACGCGGACTATACCCAATAGTCAGGACTGCAGCAATGGAAGACGAAGAACATCAAACAACTGCTGAGACTGCCTAAAATCCTTAGTCCTGCTTAAATAATAACGCAATTGCCTGAATTGCCTGTGTACATCTAAAGTGTGCAAAATCTTTTCCCCTTTATTTTGAGGGTCTGCAAAAAACGTAGGCAAATGAATAGTTTGGTTTAAAGCCACACTAGAAACCACCTTAGGCATAAAAGAAGGATTAGTACGTAATGATACCCTATCCTTATGGAAAATCAAAAAGGGCTCTACTGCCATAAGGGCCTGCAACTCAGACACCCTTCTTGCAGAAGTAATAGCCAACAGAAAAGCAGTCTTCCATGACAAGTATTTCAATTCAGCAGTAGCTGCAGGCTCAAAAGGTTGTAGAGTAAGTTTTTCCAACACAAAATTGAGATCCCAAGCAGGAGTAGGATCTCTACGTGGGGGTCTTATATTCTTTGCCCTCTAAGAAACTGCTTGAACAAAGGATGCGAAAACAAAGGTGGGTCACAATCATAGTGAGCTGAAATTGCTGCAGCATGAATCTTTATGGAAGAGAAGGACAAACCTTTGTCCAATAATTCAGTAAGATATTGAAGAGCTACACTCAAATTAGGCTCAGAAATCTCCAAATTCTTTGCTGTACTCCAAAACAAAATTCTCTTCCATTTTTCTGCATACACTTTCCTTGTACTAGGTCTTCTAGCTTCCATAATCACATTTAAAACTTGTTGAGGAAGTTGAGACCTGCTGTGTTTCAACACAGAATATGCCAAGCTGTTAGATGAAGAGAGTGTAGCTTGACATTGAGCAAATGACCGTCCTTCTGAGATAACAGATGAGGAATCAGAGGTAAAGGCCATGGAGGCTTCTTTACCAGACTCCGTAGTAGAGGGTACCAGTGTTGCCGAGGCCAATCTGGAGCTATCAAAATCATCCTTGGCCTGTCTTGTCTGACCTTTAACAGTACCTTTGGAAGAAGAGGTAGAGGTGGAAAGGCATACACATGAAGGTTTTTCCAAATGAAAGACAGAGCATCCACTTTCCAAGCTGTGTGATGAAACCCCTTTGTGCAATACTTTGGCAGCTGGTGGTTTAGTGGAGAAGCGAACAGATCTATGTCTGGAGTTCCCCATGACACTGTCAGATTCTGAAATACATGAAGATCCAGTTTCCACTCGTGGGGATCCATGATTTGTCTGCTTAACACATCTGCTAAGGAGTTCTGTGCTCCTGGCAGAAACCTTGCCTGAAGAGTTAATTGCAGGCTTAGCGCAGTCTCCCATAAAATCATTGCTTGCCTGCACAGAGGATAAGAATGTGTTCCCCCTTGCTTGTTGATGTACCACATGACAGTTGTGTTGTCTGTTAGAATCAACACCTGCCCTGGAAGAAGCAACTCCTTGAAAGCCATTAATGCAAACTGGACTGCTAACATCTCTTTCATGTTGATATGTAGATGCTGTAGTCTGGCAGGCCACTTGTCTTGTATCCACTTTCCATTTAGATGAGCTCCCCAAGCAATGTCCGAGGCATCTGTCGTTAAGATCTGACTTGCCTCTGGCGGGTCACAGAGAGTCCCTTGTTTAGGTGACATTCCTGAGCCCACCACAAGAATTCTTTTGAAGGCAAGGTATTATCTGACTGACAGTGTCCAAATCCTGGCAGTGCTGTGTCCATACATTTTGGAGATACCATTGTAACTTCCTCATATGCAGTTTGGCATTGGGAAGCACCAGAATACAAGATGCCATGAACCCTAATGCTTGAAGGACTGTCCTTGCAGTCAGCACGGACTGATGAGATAGTTGATGGAAGTAAAGTGACAGACTCTTTTGTTTGTCCGGGGTTAAAAGGCCATCTGGGCTGCTGTATTCAGTCTCACACCCAGAAAGCACATGTCTTGAGAGGGTACTAGACTGGACTTTATTTCGTTCACAGAATACCCTAGGCATCTTAGCACTGCGATAACATATTCCAGGTGCTGTAGAAGAACTTCTTTTTCTTGAGCCAGAATCAGGCAGTCGTCCAAGTAAGGATAGATTTGAATTCCTTGAAGCCTGAAGTAAGCTATCACTGGAGCCAGAACCTTTGTGAATACTCTGGCAGTAGATAAGCCAAAGGGCAATGCAGAGAACTGATAATGAGAAGTTCCAGCTCGAAACCGCAGATACTTCCTGCAACTTAGCCTTATAGGCACATGAAGGTAAGCTTCTTTGAGATCTAAAGTTACCATCCAGTGATCTTTGCCCAGCAGAGGTAAAAGCTGTTGTAACGTCAACATCTTGAACTTGGGAATGTCCAGATAAGTGTTGAGGATAGATAAATCCAAAATTGGTCTCCACGTGTTCCCTTCTTTGGTACAAGGAACAGGCGAGAATAAAATCCTAGGCCCCTTTCTGATACAGGGACTGGCTGAATGGCCCCTATGTGAAGTAACTGAGAAACTTGCTTGTGAGCCTCTTTTCTTTGTGGAGGAGGAACGTCTGGCATGCCTTTGAAAGGGGCATTGTATGGAAATAAAATCTGTAACCGTGGTGAATGATATCCAACACCCATTTGTCTTGAGTAATTAAATCCCAATTTTCTTTGAAAAGAGACAGTCTTCCTCCCAAAGGAGCTGCCAAACGTGAATCTGCTGGCAGCTGAAAAGACAGGTCACTGGGTCTGTTTACGAAAGGACTGACCCCTGCCCTCACCAGAAGTCTGAGCAGGTGAACTCCCTGTTCTAGGCCTAAAAGAACCTTGAGCCCTGCCCCTACCACGTCTAGACCTACCCCTAGACTGAGAATCATAAGCAGGATATGTCCACCCCTTAGCAGGCCAATTTCTACTAAACTTCGGTGGCTGCACCTGCAAAAAATCTTTAACAGTTTGCATAGACTTAGCTTTGTCCTCCATTTTCTTTAAAACTGCTTCCACAGGCGATCCAAACAACACATCAGACTGTAAAGGAGCATCCAAAATCCTTGTCTTAACATGCTCAGCTAAATTCTGATCCTTCAACCAGGCATGCCTGCGAAGAACAGAACTGGTAGCAGCCACCCTCGAGGAGGCCTGTACAGCATCAAAACCACATTGCAAAGAATGCTTACCCACTTGTTCAGACACATGAACCAAATCCAGCAACTCTTTACACTCAATACCTTCCGCCAAAGCATCCACCTTAGATTTCAATTGTGAAAGGAGATAATTCTGATATTTTAGCATGTGAAACTGACAATTCAAAGCTCTCATGGCTAGAGTGGAAGAAGTATACACTTTCTTACCCCACCTATCCAAAGCCCTTGCCTCTTTATCAGTGGGAACAGGATTTTTAACCACAGAAGCCTTTACACCCTTAGGCCCTTGAGAAATAGTTTCTGGGTCCGCCCTAGGACTCTTAAACAAATATTTATGAGCTTCGGGCACCCTATAATATCTATCAGGCTTAACAGGAGCAGGAGGCAAAGAACCAGGGTTCAGGGAAGCCTCTGCAAAAACATCTTCCACCACATTCAACACAGGAGGAATAGCTAAAGGCCTATGCTGGGGTAAAACAAGAACTCCCTAAGCCTTTTCCTGGAATCAGAGTAATCCTGGCCTTCCCATTTAAAGTGCTCCCTCATGGAATGCAAAGTCTCTGAAAATGAGAAATCCTCAGGCGGAGAAGCTGTAGGAGTGGAATCATCCACATCAGAATCAGAATAAGTGGGATACTCCTGCATATCTTCCACAGAAGATTATGAAGCCTCTGAACACTGTTCAAAACTATCAAACTCTGGTTCCACCCTAGGCCTCTTATCAGGCGGGGGCATAGAACCCCTAATCATAGTAATCAAATCTTCTGCCATTTTAAGCATATGTTTCTTAGGTACAGAACCGAAATGCTAGGAGAAGCCCCACTGAAGCTGAACTAGGCCTACCTCTTAAAGAAGTTTTGGCAACAGAAGGAGAGGCTCTAACTACCTTGGGAAGAGAGGGAAGAACAGTCACCTGAGAAGCCCCCTCAGCCTGGCCTACCTCCTGAGAAGGCACATCCTGTAAGAGAATAGTTTCTGCCTGGGACTCCATGGAAACTCCTGGCAAAACCTCCGGCTCCACTGAGCCTTCTAAAGAACCGCCGTCCGGGACTGCCGGTTCCTCAACCCTAGGCTTCACAGATTTATCCTTGCGCTTCTTGGAGGAAGCGGGCGTCGGAGCATCCGACGGCATTTTATAATTGCAACGCTTCCCAAACACTAACCTGGCACAGTCTAACCTCCTCTTAATAGTGCGTTTGTTAAACCTAGCACAAGCGGCAACCAACAACGTCGTGCTCAGGCCCTAAACAAGGTATACACAAGGTATGATAATCCCTATGAGGTATCTGTTTCCCACAAGAAATACAGTTATTCACTTTTTCTGACATCCGGTAAAATACTGAGGCAAGAAAAACCAAAATGTTCTAGCGGGTACTTAGCCAACTCTGTTTCGGTCTGAAACTCCGGTTTCGGAAATATTTCAGAACGCCAACCTGCACTCGCCAAACTGCTTCTGCATCGGACCATGCGGCAAAAAAGACTGAGGATATGACGTCGGTCATGCGCATTAGTACCCTGACGTACTGACGTCAGTCTAATGCGCCCTGACCGACGTCAGCCTTATACTCTGGTATTCGGGCCGACTGGACGCGGACTATACCCAATAGTCAGGACTGCAGCAATGGAAGACGAAGAACATCTATATTTCACCCTCCTTTTTTTTAATTAGCAGTGGGGGGTGGGAGTGAATGGATAACACCAGCTCACCTTCATTGGAGGATGGGAGCTGTGGTTCAGCACAGCTGATCATCACCAAGCAACTGAAGGCTTGCAAGGCACCAAAATGGCTAGGACCAAATTGCTGGTAGCCCTCATCAGTGTGTGTATTTTAGTTTTGTATATGCATGAGGAAGACATTGCAGGCCCCAGCAGTGGCACAGAAGCTCTCTGTAGCTAACAGAGGTAGATTAGGACCTAAAGCGAAACACTGATGGCTGCCCAAATGACAGCCCCTACTGATTGGCTCTCTCCCCACTGGGAAAAAGAAGGAGCCAGCTGTTTGCAGGAGGAATAATGGCTGACAGACAGCAGGAAATAAATGACTTGGAGAAAATATTTCAACAATCTATACCCAATGAAACATTAGTGTATTACAAAGTAGTCTGTGCTGTCAAAGTTTACAGTGAAACAGTACAGCAATACAAGGTGTATCAGATTCTACAATATTCAGTACACATTGAGCTTTGGAGTAATGTACAATGTGTAGTAGAGAACGGATAGATTGAACAGTTTTCAAATAAACATGGCAGCAAAACAATGGGAAGATATAGCAATGCGGGCATAATAAAGGGGTAAGTTAATGTTAAAACTTTTAAAATAAAAGCAGGTTAGAAAGTTAAGAAATAGCACCCATCATTGTTCAAAACTGATTAATAATGATATAGTATCTTACCTGACAAATGTTGTGCAAATTTCACCTCCCCCACCATAAATGTCCACAATTTGTCAGTCCTTAGCCCTCCAGAAACATTATGAACAAGTTTTATCAGCCCTCACCAAGAAATGGTGCGCCAGAACCTCTATTAAATCTCTTTGATATGAGCTTTGTGATGGGCCACTCCCCCAAAGCCTGGAGAACACTCATTAAGATGACAATAAGGGAGGTGCAACCAGCGACCCTGGTAATAACACACCCATCAGTCTTACCAACCTTTTTGCGAAGGCCAAGAAATGCATGACCTCAAAACTCTAGACACCGATATCTTAGGCCTGGATTGAAATCAATTTGCTTTTCTAAAAAGGCACTTCATGGCCTCTTAACCATGTATGCATCTTTCAGAGTGTAATGCAAGCAGTTGATGGTGGTTATCTGGTGCACACAGCATACTTAGACCTGGCCAAGAAATTCATTTCTATTCCTACATAGGTATTGACAAACCGGAATCTAAACATTAATTTGGACACATCATTAAATCCCTGACTCTCCCCTTCACCAGTCAGAAACCTTAGTCTTCCTCACATTATCACATTAGCTCCCTAAACTAATATCCAACACCTCTTCCACATTATGTGTATTGTATATAGTTTATATCTGTGTTCCCTAACCTTAGTTTTGCTTATATGCTTTGTGTTCCATCCCTTCACTATTTTACTTTCTTCTTCCCTATACACCCTAACCATTCCTTCTTATTACCCCCTGTATGTTGTACTTTATTATTATTACTGCTATTGATTCATTTGGTATTTCCACACAGCAGTTGTTTGTATTCATAAAACTTCTTTTTAACTTGCTTGTCTACTGTCATTTACATCTGTCCAAGATGAGTCTGAAATAGGTTCATTTGGATCAGTACTCTACCCTGGTTAGGGTTCCCATCTGGTTAAGTTGTGCCTGAACTGAGGAAGCAGGCAGGGATGTCCTCTTTCCCCTTTTGTTATTTGTGTTATATTTACAGTCACTGGCAAAGAAAGCAAGGGACTCAAAAATTCAAAGATATAATTGCTATGGTGATAGCATCACTTCAAAAAATGAAATGACAAATGAGGTCCACAAGAATCAGCACTGCATCCTCTTCTATTTGTCATTTATTTCTCCATTTTAAAAGTCAACATACCTGGTCACTGGCTATCAAAATTTGCAGACAACTCTAAACTAATGTCTGTATTCAAACACCCACTGATGGACTGGAACATGCAAATAGCTGGTACAAGGACTACTGTCTTAAGCTAACTGCCAAAAAATGCAGTACAGTCCACTTTAAAATAATACATATTTCTCATCATACCATATAAATGGCATACACCTTAACAATGACACTGTCCTTAGAGCTCTAGGCACCCTTATGGATGACTCCGCCCTTTGGATCATCATGTCTCCAGTGTAGTTAGGAAATCCTTCTATCAGTCCCAACCAATAACCAAGGGCATCCCATCTAGAAACAAAGACTTATTTCCATGTAATCATTTCTTCTCTGCCCCATTATTGCATACAATACCTCCTTTGGCAAGCACTTATTGAAACTTACCACAGCACACAGATCCCTGAGGTTTCTAACCAAAAAAGTTAGAAGCCTCAAATATGTTACTTATTTAGGCTAATTGGCTGCCTTCTGTTTACTTTGTTTCATATAGACCACTCCACAGTAATCTATGTTAGGCCTTTCAGGCCATGGAAGCTCCCACCTTCCCACATCATTTGTTATACGATTATGGATTTCAACAAAATAAAGGACAATAGAGGGATTTGGACTGAAGGGCAGGAATGTTTTGCAATCTTAAAATAAAAAAAAATTAAAAACTGAAGAATATTTCATGCTTTATAAACATCAATGGGAAGGAAGTGCTTTTTATTAGGGGCAACCCAAAGTGTGTGTGTGTGTGTGTGTGTGTGTGTGTGTGTGTGTGCATGTGTTTTAATAACAAACTGTCCTGAGATGGAAATGCAGGCTGAATGTAATATATGTCTTAACAAAAGGGCATTTATGGATGGACTGTGAAGAGAAAAATGTAAACGAAAATAAACTATCTGGTAATGATGAAGATGTGATTAATGTTGAAAAATGATCATCATCATCATCCCCCCTTTTTCCTGTTTTTTTCTACATGGGGTCGGGGTATTGTGTTAACTGTCACCAACTCTCTCGATTCAGTGCCACACTCCCACCTTCTTCATCACTCATGGCTGACTGTCGCAAATCTTCTTTCACACAATCAATCCACCTCTTTGCTGGATGTCTTCGATTCCTCTTATTTTCTTCCTGTTTGTCCCAAATCTTCCTCACCAGATTGTCTTCTGCTTTTCTGCACGTGTCCAAACCACCGTAATCTATTCTCTTTGATCTTTTCTGCAACTGGAGCTTCCTTGGCTTCTGCTCTTATGTCCTCATTTCTTCATCTGTCCCATAGTGTGCATCCTACCACCCTTCTCAGGCATTTCATTTCCATCACCTCTAGCTTCTTCAGCTGCTCTGCCTTTACTGCCCAGGTTTCTGTACCATACAGTAGTACTGGTTGTACCACTGTTTTGTGCACCTAACTTTTCAGCTTCTATGGTATTCTTCTATCATAGACTACACGAGACACTCTAGCTTTGACATTTTCATTCAGACATCCCTTCTCCTCAACTACTCCTCCCAGATACTTGAACCTGTTTACCTGTTCCACTATCTTCCCTTCTATCTCTATTCTCAGCTTCTTCTGAGTTCCCCAATTTGCCGCCATTATCACTGTCTTATCTGTGCTTAGTTTCATCCCATGTGCCTTCAGTTTTGTATTCCATTCTCCTATCCTTTTCTGAAGTTCTAGCTCAGAGTCTGCCTGTAATGCCACATTGTGTGCATACAGCAAATTTGTTGATCTGCCCCCTCCGACCTGTTTGCTAATGTAGTCCATCACCAGTATGAACAGAAGTAGGCTCAGAGCTGAACCCTGGTGTACACCCACTCGCACTGGGAACCCCTCTGTGAGGCCGAACACTGTTCGTACTTCAGTCAGTGGGTCCTTGTACATAGCCCGCACTAATTCTACCAATGTTTCTGGGACTTCAAACCACCGCAGTACTGCCCAGGTCAGCTTTCTTGGGAACTTGTCATATGCTTTCTCCAAGTCTAGGAATGCCCAGTTGGACTCTCTCCTCATCTTTAGCTTCTTCTCAAGTATCTGTCTCACTGCAAACATCGGGCCAATTGTGCTGCATCCTGATCTGAATCCGAACTGCTCATCTCGCATCTTACATTCTACTACTCTGCATATCCGTTCATCAATCACCCTCTCCAGAACTTTCATGCAATGTGATGGGAGCAATGTGATAGGAGTTTGATGCCTCTGTACTGCCCACAGTTGTGGATGTCCCCTTTGTTCTTGTATACTGGCAATGGTATGCTTATTCTCCAGTCATCTGATACACCTTTCTCTCCACACTGCTGTGAGTACCCTCAGGAGCCATTTCTCCCCTATCTCACACAGCATCTTTATCATATCTGTTGTGACCTCATCTGAGCCTGCTGGTTTCCCTGACTTCGTTTTCCTTAGTGCTGTTCTTACTTTTTCTAGGGTGGGCTCCTCCTCTTCTCTCACTGTAGGCAGTTTCTGGGGCAGTACAGCTTCTGTGGGGTTTTCTTCATTCAGAAGCTGCTGGAAATATTCCTTCCATCTGCCTTTGATGTCCTGTGAATTGGTGAGCAGGCTGTTGCTGGCATCCCTTATGAAGGGTGTCTGACCCTCTTCTTTATCTTTCTGTCTTTGCCTTGCAACCTGATATAGTTTCTTTGTGCCACTTACTGAGTCATTTTCCAGAAGCTGGTAGAGTGCCAACGATGTCCTAGTCTTTGCTACTGCAACTTCTTTCTTAGCTTCTTTGTTAGCCAACCAGTAGTCCTTCCAAGCCTGGACAGTTTTTTGTATATCCCACTTCTTCCTGCACTCCTCCTTTCTTTTGTTGACTTCCTGGACTTCTGCATTCCTCCACCAGCTTTCCTTATGTATCTTATTTCCATACCTGGCTCGGCCACATATCTTTTCTGTAGTCCTAACACATGCTGTTTTTAGGCGCTGCCATTCTTGTTCACCTACACCTATTTCCTCCTCTTCTTGGGGTGATACAGCCCTGTGAAATTCCTTGAACTGTTGTACTTTCTCGCCAGTCAACTTCCAGGTCTTCAGCCTGGTCTCTGTTGACCTTAGGGCCTTCTCTGACCACTGCTTGTAGCTGATTGTGCCAACTAGTGGTTTATCCTGTTTCACTGGGGATGACTTTGCAATTATGGATTCTAATCCAGTGCCTTTTCTTTACTAGGAGGAAGTCTACCTGAGCTACATATCGGCTACTCTTATATGTGATCTTGTGACTGTCTCTCTTTCTGAACCATGTGTTGGCTACTATCAAGCCACTTGCCAGACAGAAGTCTGGCATGGCTTCTCCTTCTTTATTCCTGTTGCCCCACCCATGTGGACCCAGGCAGTCTTCATATCCTGTTCTGTCTGTCCCGATATGTGCATTTAAGTCACCCATTATCAACACCAATTCATGTTGTCCTGCTTTATCTAGTAGGTTCTGCAAGTGCTGTCTGAATGCACTCTTTTCCTCACTATCACAACCCTGCTGTGAGGCATAGGCTGAGATTATGAATACTGCCCCATCATTACACTGGAGTCTGACTGCCATGAGTCTATCATTAATTCTGATGATATCCCTCACTGCCTTTTGAAGTCTCACTCTCACCGCAGTTCCTACACCATTTCTAGCCTGTCCCCCTCAGGAGTAGTACAATCTAGATCCCAAGCCAAGTGGCTTTGCTGCACTGCCCTTCCATCTCATCTCTTGTATACACAGGATGCCCAGCCTTCTTAGTATTATCATGTCATCCACTTTCAAGCTTCGTCCTGTCAGTGAACCTACATTAAGGGTAGCAATTCTCAGTTCATGTTTGGCAGGTTGGTTGGTTTTACGTCCAGCTTTCACTCAACAGAGCTATCCCAGGTAACCCAGGCTGGGCAACTAGTCACTGGCCGGCCAGTTGCTTTTTGACACAGGTATGCTGAGCTTTATGGCGGGCACACACTGGCCAACAGGGGCACATAACCCCTCCCACCATTAGCAACAGTCTCTGGCGTAGGTCAGATTAGGCTGGATCCTCAACCCACTTATCACCGGTAACTACCCATGCCCACTTTGGCGACATTAGTCAACATGACCAAATCACCTAGAGCTGTATTTTACACAGTCAAGTGGCTAGCCCCTGTCATGGCACACAGTCTGTGATCTGTGTTCTCCTAGCTTGAAGATACTGCATACCACAGTAGATGCCCATAGCGGTTGGTCTGTACAACTCTTCCCCCTATAGGGCACCATGTAGAGTCTATGCTGCTGCCCACAGCTCCATTCATTGGCGATTTCAAGATGGAAGCACTCAGTATGTTTTTCAAACAAGGGAGAAACCCCACGGAGACATAGGGAGAACGTGCAAACTCCAAACATGCATTGGTCGGAGGTCAGGATAGAATCTTGTACCTTGTGCATGGGAGAAGAAGACCTTAACCATTATGCCAACTGGTCCCCACAAAATTAAGTTGTTAAAAGTTGATAAGAATGCTGAAGGGGTTCAATATACCATTTTACAGATCAAGGAGAGTGAAGAAGCAAAGATTTCAATTTCACATACAGTTAGATGTAAAAATCCCATAGGAAAAAGGATCAGAGACGTGAAAAGAAAAATGAAAAACTCTACAAGTCAAAGATGAAAAAAAGAAGAGAATACCTTGCATATTGTTTCAGTAAATGTTACCATCATTTTAAATTACATCAGCAGATTGTGCATATTACAATGGTGTGATAATCAAATGACATCTGTTCTTAACTTATTAGATATTACATTTAAAACGCAACATAAAAGGGAACAGACATCATTGTGGGTAAGAAGTCCTGTATGGAATTTAGGAGCAGAAAGGTGCTCAGGATTTCAACTGTTTAAATCTTAACCTGTAGTTCTCAATCATATTATTGTAAAGACAAGTAGGGTTCAGTTTTTAATATAAGAAATAAGAATACTCCCATCAGACGTAGATCAGTCTCAACAATTAAGCTATTATAGGAGAAGAAACGATAAAAATGGTGATTTATAACCAATCTGCAGGAAAGTCTCCAGGAACAGATGGTATTCTGGTAGAAGTTTGGAAACTAGGAGGGGAAAAAGTGAAAAAAAGATCTGGAAGGTTTTGTTTAACGGCGTTTTAAAAGGAGGGGAAGCAACAATATACTGGAAAAAAGCTGTGGTGTAGTACCTAAAGAAAGTAAAAACCCTTGAGACTCTCTCAATAGGCCCATTTCAATTTTAAATCATGGTTATAAAGTGTTTATGTTTATAATAGCTAAAAGAATGACAAAGATGTTGCCCAAACTGACAGATATGGATCAATGTGGATTTTTGGAAGGGAGGCAAACAGTTGACAAGATTAACAGAACAATGATGATCTAGAGGGAAGCTGAATGTAAGAAAATATCACTGTTGTGGGGGGCCTTGATGCAGAGACAGCATTCTACAGATTAAGATGGAATTTTATGACTACAGCAATGGAAACATTTGCATTTGCTGATAGAATAATACGGTTAATTAGGAGGTTATATGAAAGCTTGGAGGCAAAAATACTGAGGAACCACGTGGGATGTCCTCTTTCCCCTGTGTTATTTATATTATATTTAGAGCCATTGGCAAAGAAAACAAAGGACTCAGAAATTCAGAGCTGTAGTAATTGGTTGTTTTGGACCATTTCTAGCTCTTTTGTAGTTCCCTGTTTAAAATCCGCGTTTGCGTGGCTTTGCGCGATTGTGCGCAGAGCCGGTTAAACAAGGTTAAACTTCCTCTGGCTCCAAGTCTGCTCTTCAAATTTTCCCTTAAGGAAGCTCTACTCTTAGTATAATCAGACTACTCACTATATTATAAGCCTAGCACTTGTTCTCAATACTTCTCTACTAAGTAAGCACTCTCGTATTAAGTAAAGCACTACATCTACCTACCACCCCTGTGAATAACCACTTCCCTTAAAGGTACAGCACTCCCTTATACTGTTCTAGCATGTCGAGTGGTAGATTACTGGCGTCCTCTCCAGTTCAGCTGGTCAATCTGGGCATCTTGAGACAATGCTACAATTGTCTCACGTACACAGACAACCCTCTCCTCCTCCCAACAAACACAAATACATGTGAGAGATGCAACTATATAGCCAAACTGGAGGCTGAACTCTCTCAACTCAGGGCTGGCATGACCAGACAGGAGGAGATGGTAACCACACACACAACAATCCCAGTCCCACATAGACCTACCACAACTGCAAACCAAACACATAAAAACACAAAGACATACTCGGAGGCTCTAATAAAAACCTTACCAAAACAACAGAGGCTCCCAAAGCAGACATCCAAAAATCCACCACCTCAAAACAAAACACATGCAACACATACTTCAATAAATCAGTGTGTCAACCAATCACAGCCCTTAAGGCCAAACACCATGCCTGATACACTAGTAATAGGTGACTCTATAGTCAGACACACTGATGTCCCGCTGACCAGGCTGAACAAGGAGAGGGTGACTGTGAGCTGCCTATCGGGAGCTAGGATCCACCACATAACACATGCACTCAAATCACTTCAAAGCAAGTACAAATATGACTCCGTCATTGTCCATGCTGGTGTGAATGACCTGAGACGTACCTCCCTGGACTACATGAAAAGAGACATAGAGGAGCTCTTCGATTATGTAGCCCAGACTGGTATGACCCTGACCCTGAGCAGCATCTTGCCCTCACCAAGAATGATGCCACAATACAAAGACAAGATGATCAGCTTTAATAATTGGCTCAAGTACTGGTGTCATTCTAAGGGGATCCAATGTCTGTCTGCCTGGGATGACATGTTGGACAAGCCACGCTGCTTCGCAAGGGATGGCTTACACCTGTCACCACTGGGCTTCCGGATATTGGCTAAGGCTCTTGCCACCCCCATAGTGCCTTTTTTAGGCAAGGCTCAAAAGACAAACCCACCTCCTTAGAAAACAAAAATGGAAAAAAACTAAGGGTAATGCTGCTCAACGCCAGAAGTCTAAATCTCAAGATGCAGGCACTCGATGCACTCCTCAGCATGGAGAACATCTACGTCTGTGCAGTAACTGAAACCTGGTTCAAGGCTCCTGAGAGCATCCCAGCGCTACCAGGCTATACCTGGTATCATGCTTTTCGGCCCCAAAACCCGGGCCGAACCACAAAGGGAGGGGGAGTGTCCATATTCATCAAGGACACCCAGACCTCCAGGTTAGTAGCAACACATGAAGCATCAGAGACCATACAGGTGCAATTAACCATAGGCAAAACTGCTATATAATTGGTAGCATGTTACAGATCACCCTCCCAATCTCAGGAACCCCACTCAGCCTTCCTGAAGACATTGGAGGATATGAATGTATCACAAAATACCATCATACTGGGAGACTTCAACTACCCAAACATAGATTGGGTACATCATTCTAGCCCTAATACCCTAGCCCAAAGGTTCCTGGAATTCATACATTCAAATGCACTGGAACAACTAGTCACCTCTCCCACTAGGGGAGATAATATACTTGACCTGATCATCACAAACATGGGGACAAAATGCTCCACACCGGAAGTATACCCCTCACTAGTGAGATCTGACCACAAACTAATCACCCTGGATATACATATCCCACCTCCACCTCCAGCACAAAAGACCACAGTGAAAAACTTCTCAAAAGCAGACTTCACTCTTCTTAAGACTGAGATGGTATCCTTTAAGCCCACTGTGCCAGTGGATACCACATCCCACAATGCCGAATCCTTCACAAATGCTTTCTATGGATATCTCCAAGAATGCATGGATCATGCAATCCCAAATAAATCCAAGTCCCTCTCCACCAAAGGCAAGCGTCCTGTCTGGTGGACCTCAGCCATTAACAAATTGTACAACAAAAGAAGGAAGCTACTGCACGTCAGAGCAAAATCCCATAAAGGGAAGACATCTCTGATCAACATTAGCAGAAAACTACGTTCTCTCATAAAACATCCAAGGCCAACTTTGAGAGAAAAATCGCTAAGGACACTAAAGATAACCACAAAGCCTTCTTCAGCTATGTTAGAAACCTGGAAACCCTCAGATATGCTCAGAGTTAGTTCACAACAACAAAAATACACTGAACCCACAGATATTGCCAACATTCTGGCTGACAGGTTCAGTGCAAATTTCTCCCCTCCCTCACCCCCAAAAGAAGAAATACTTATCCCAGCTGAATGTAATCTCCCTGTCATCTCAGATGTCCAAGTGAGAACCGCCCTAAACAAAGCTAAAAACACAGCATCAATGGGACCTGACGGTATCCCGGGTTGCATGCTACGTGAACTCCAAGAGGAGCTAAACCCGCACATAAAAATGCTATTTAACCTTAGCCCTACTTCAGGATATGTACCTGAACACTGGCGTACAGCAACAGTGGTCCCACTCCACAAAGGGGGTACCTCTACAGACCCTGGGAACTACCGCCCCATAAGCTTAACCAGCCTGGTCTGCAAAGCTATGGAAAGAATCATTATGGAACTCATAAACAGAGACATAGGGGACCTACAGACACTTGACCCCACCCAGTTCGGCTTTGTAAAGGGCAGATCCTGCCTTTTGAACCTGGATGACTTTTTCGAAACGGTCACTAGAGCCATTGATGAGGGCAAAGCAGTCCATACAGCCTACCTGGACTTGGCTAAGGCCTTCGACACAATACCCCACTCAGGCATCATAGATAAGTTCAACAGCTTAAGCGTAAACCCTTATGTCACTAGATGGGTTGCAAACTGGCTAAAGGACAGAACCCATAAAGTTAAAATCGCTGGAGCAATGTCAGACTCAAAGCCAGTCACAAGTGGAGTCCCACAGGGATCTGTCCTGGGACCCCTCTTGTTCAGCATTTATTTCTCAGATGTTAAAGCAAACATGGGAGGGTTGTGGCTGACAAAGTTCGCAAATGACTGCAAACTAGGCGCCATAGTCGATACACCAGCGGACACATACATCCTACAAAAAGGCCTCACAGAAACGGACAACTGGTGCCGGAGTCACGGCCTTAAACTAAATGCCAAAAAATGTATAGTCATCCCCTTTGGGAAAAACAAAGTACCCACAAATTATCATATAGACAGCAATCCACTGAGTACAGAAAAAGTAATCAGAGACCTAGAGACCCAAGTCGACAGCGACCTCTCATTTGACACCCACGTTGCTAAAGTGGTTAGAAAAACATTCTACCTTGCACACCTCATCATGAAGGGATTCACATCCAGATCCAAGGATGTCATTGTACCCCTATACTCCTCCCTCATCAGACCCATGATGGAGTACAATGCCCCATTTGGTATGTACCTCACCCGGCATTTGCAACAGCTGGAGAGACCACAAAAGTACCTCACCAAGAGGATCAAGGGTCTCCAACATATGTCTTATTCTGCCAGACTAAAGAAACTTCAGCTCTATTCAGTAGCATACCGCCTGCTCAGAGGTGATCTCTGCCTGACGTACAAGGCCATGTCAAATCAGGATCTGATGTACATGCTCCACCTCAAAAAATCCAAATCCATCAGGACCACGAGAGCTAAAGACTTAAACCTCAGCACAAGTATGAATAGGACATGCTGGAGGATAGATTCATAACCCAGAGGCTTCCCATGCTTTGGAACAGGATCCCAGTTCGTATTAGGCAGAGCCCCTCACTGACTCTCTTCAAGAGAAATCTTGATGAGTGGATGGGAGATCGTAAGTTTACCCCAGGGGTCACATCTGTGTCACTGCTAGACAGGGGCACAGTAAACTAACTCTATTACATAAGGGGACCTTCATTGTGTCACTACTAGACAGAGGCACATTATTCTAAATTTATTCTGTACATTTTTGTACCATTTCATGGGGTGGCAAAAGCCACATCACTATGGCTAGGCTTACAAATGCCCCAGGGCAGATAGCCTAGTACTAAACTATGAAACTATGAAACTATAATTACTATGGTGATCAAGAAAAGTTGGCGTTATCTGCAGATTATATTAATGTGTACCTGACAAAACCAGAAAAGGACATCTCAGTGTTGTGGAACATTCTGAAACAATTTCAAGTCTTTACAGGATATAAAATGAATGAAGACATAATAGAGGCTACAGCTGTAAACTATGTACCCACACATGAATTGGTTCAGCAATATCCAGATTTATGGGTACACAATAAAATAAAGTATTTAGAAGTGTGAGTTAAAAAAGATTGTTATGGCAGGTAAGGATATGTGGGAAAAGACTAAATAAAAGATAGTACAAAAACTGAGACACTGTAATATGTAAATTCTCTGAGTTCCCACTACTGAATTCATATCTTCCATACCAAATATTTCCAAAACGTTCTTCAGAAATCTACCCTCTTTTGCTATATTCCCTTCTAATTCCCTTAGCTACATCATCACTGTTGCAAATCAAGGTCCAGTACCAACGTATAAGTAATATTCCCTGCTACAAGCTGATTATGTCTCCAAAATAATTCTTAAGCTCCATAATGGCAATTTTAGGTGGAATATAAATACATGCCAGTGTAACCAGCCTCTCCTGCCAGTAGCCCCTTACTACTACAAATCTACCATTACTATCTTTTTTCCTACTTCTATCACTATTGGAGCTCCTCTAGCAATTAGTGCAAGTACTCCCATCTTCATTTATCTCAGATATTCTACTGAATATCTATCCTGAAATTCTTTCTATATCATACCCACATGCTCACTTCTTCAAAATGTGTTTTCTGTAAGCATTGCTACTTGCACTCTGCATTTCTTAATTACCTTACCTTTTTGTCTATATCTGTGAGGTCATTAATGTTCCAATATAATATATTTAGTGTACCCATTATAAGAAGCTATTATTCCCACCTATCATGTCAGATTTTTTAAATGTATATTTTCAGCTTTTGTTACATGCACCACTAATATCTGGCAGGGTAACCCTTTATACAGTTTTTTGCCATCTCCATTTGAACCTCTGCCACATTTTACACTATTTGTTTTAATGAAAAACCCTCAAACAAAAAAAAAAAAAAAACACCTCCCTAGCCTATTCAATTAAAACACACATGACTATGTACTTCTTTAAATAATGAAGTTTAACCCTCCTGATTGGGCCAATTGTCCTAAACAGACAGCGCCACCCACAGGCAATAACTAACCTAAAATGAAGGTTATCCATGCTAAGGTGCATGTTACAGCCTGTGCTCCCACTTACACTAATTCCTGTCTGTTCTCGTATCTTTATTCCCCTCCGAGAATGCTTTCAGAAAACATTAATTTCTAGCCCTAAGAAAAAGTGCACTGGTTATCTTTAAATAAAACAAATGCAGCTACTGGAACAGTGTATATATTAAAGTATTTAGTTACCAGAAAAGCTGCTATCTCTTACTCACTTCCAATAATTTCAAAAACTTTACATTTTTACTGAGCTGCTTGCCCTTGTACCTTTTAATTTTATGTTTCTCTCAGTAAACTATGCCCAGACCTCTTGATTTACTGTATTCACCTTTAGTCAGTATGTTTCCATGGAAACATAAGAACAGACTGTAATTCTCAACTCACAATTAACATTTTATTTGCTAAAGGAAAACAATTCATTACATTGTGAGCTCTCATTTTTAAAACCCAATTGACTAAACAAAAAAGAATGTCATTAGATTAAGCCAATGACATTAATCCAGACATTCACCTATGTAAAAGTAAAGGAAAACATTTCAACTTTACATACATTATAATCAATACACTTTTACACGTCATCTCCCACCCAACCACACAAGATTACAGCCTATTAACTTAAATTTGCTTTTCTCCAGTTTTTCTTTTTACACTGTAATGCCTCCATTTCTTAAAACTAAAAAAAGAAAAAAAAAAGTAAAAAAGTACTTGGTTACTTTAGAATCTTTATCACATACAACAAATCACTGAAAATGCTTTACTATACAACATACAATTAATATGAAATGTTTTATACAAATACTGTTAACAAAATTTTACTTACAGCTTTCTTTTCTTTCTCTTTTTTCCCTTTTAGCATCCTTCCAAACATTAATAACATGAACTGTGGTATATGCCTGTCAGTCTCCCAACAAGTTTAACAAAGTCAAAAAAGTCCAATCTTTCTCAGTCATTTTTTCTTGTAAAGCTATATTTCATAAATGTGACTGAACTGTGACTGATGCTTTATAACCTCGCATTTATTCACCAATTTCAGTGTTGCTGGTCTTCTTGTCTTCATCCTCCAACCCCAGACTTTAGCTTAAGTCCAAGGTTCTCCCAATTCTTCAAGTCAACTCCTGTGCTTTTTTCAGTCTCTCAAATATTTTACTTTGGAACACTGGAAATGGTTTCACTGGTAAAGTCTCTCTATGAGGTTTATTATCAGAGAATGAGGAGAGTCTGCATCTGTTTGATGGCTCACCCCTCGTTAGGCAAATTTTTGTACTTCCACCTTACCCCTTTCTGCTACAAAAAATTTCTCTGATCATTCAAGAAAATAAAATACTCAGAAGACAGCTGGCTACAGCATCTTGAATCTCACATCTACATATTGACATTCCCTGATTGCTGGGATAAATGTGCTTCTTTTCTACCTGGTGTAGAGTGAATAATCATTTTTCACAAACACCCTGTCTCCAATTTTTTATTTTTTGACTCTCTGCCACAGTTTTGTCAGGATCAACTCTTTCTGCTGGTGTGATTGCATCTTGATTAATACAGGTCTTGACTAATTTCTCATTGCCCAGTTTGAAGCATATACATGATGTGACCTTTCAATTAACAAATCCTGCTGTGGAATACCAGTCTAGTTACTTATTTATGCTTTCATAAAATTAATGCAGTCTGTTCCTTCCAGTTTCTCTGGTACATCAGAAAATCTCAGGTTCACTCTCCATACTTTGTCCTCTAACTCTGTCATTTTTGAAACCACTCTTTTTGAGTGGTCTTATACTCGGCCTTCATTTTATCTTCTGATTTTTGCAGTTTTATCAGCTCATCAGAATAGTCGTTTAAAGCTCCTTCCATTTTTTCCAGCATTTTGTAATTCTAGCTGATATACTCCTTCACTGTTTCATTTACTTTAATCAGCTCTGAGCACATTTGACTTATTTTTCCTCTATATTACAAGAAACCATCTCTTGTACCAAAGCTGGAGCTTGGACTGCTTTTTGCTGAACAGATGCAGGATTCCTCCCAGTCAGCATTTTCTTTTAAGCTTTTACAGTTGATTTTCTTCCAGGCTCTATGTTTCTTCTTTGCTGGCATCTGGGCATTGTACTTACTAGCCAGTAAATGAATGTTACTAGAACTGGAAGAATTACTGGTCTTTATCTATTAATTTCAATTATCCTGTGTGAAAAATAAGCTAAGTGTTGATCAATGTGCAGTCATCTTGTAAAGTCTCTAGACAGTATCAGTACTGAGAACAAAGTTCACAGGAAACAGTTTTCCTCAATATGCAGTTAATGGATGATAACACATATTGTAGGAATTCAAAACATTTATGAAACAAAATGACATCAAGCAGCTTCGCTCTTCACATCACCAGATAGCCATGAATGGGCAGGCTGAAAGATATGTGCAAACATTCTGGAAGGAGGGAGTTTGGATAGCAACAGAAAGTCCCATCAGTATGAGAGGCAGGCCCACTTCCAACAATATCATCCATGCAGACTTCAGTGTTATGCCAGCAATGCTATTTGTGAACAGAAATCTAAATTCCAGACTAGTCTTACTGAAGTCAACAGTACACAAGTGAATATATGATACACTCTTCCATCCTAAAGAAAGCTGTCAAGAAGTATTATAAATGGTCAGCAAGTATTTGCCAGAGATTATAGAAGTGAAAACAGCTATCTGGACAGTGTGTTTCAGAGAAATAACCTTTAATGATCATGGTTGAGATGGAAGAGGGTTGAGATGGAATATGGGGTACAGGGAGAAATGTATACCATTCATGATAAGCTCTCCATTACGTGATCCAGAACCACTAGCTACAAATCTAAACTTTACTGAGCTACTGAGTAAGAATTACAACACAGTGGAAAAGATGACAGTCAGACACCCAGATACTGAGACATCAGATGGAACCCAACTTCATACTCCAAATGTCAAACCAGATGTAACGGAGGATGAATGGAAAATCAGTACATTCAGAGAAAAATGGCTGACCCATTCCACTCAGCAGGATGGATGAAAGATCAAACCTCTGACCATGACTTAACACAAATTAACATGAACAACTATTACAATACCCCAATATGGATGACAAGAAGGATGAATGTCGAGACAGTGACAAATGCCAAGCAATACCTCTTGAATATAATCTTACATCAATATTATTACACTGTATGACTACCTGAATCATGATGTATAGTTTCACAGCTGCCTCTTCATAATTTGTCCTTACACTTTAACTGGTACTGTCCAATTCAGGCTGCTCATTTTTGTTGTCTGTATACTTGATTAATGGAATCTTATCATGGAGATCTACATTTGCCATACTTCCCAATACCTTTATTGTACTGCATATTTTCAATTACTTTACCTGTGTTTTCAATGTAATTTAGCTGGCAATTAGAGCAGAGCATTAAGGCTATCAGCTACCTCCTGTAGTCCACTGTTTGATCCGCTCAGCTTCCATTTGCCTACTGTGCAACTGTGAGCAAGACACTTAACCAGATATTGCTCTGGAGCAATTAGGAACATTGGGTTAGACTCCTCGATGGTGTCCTGAACTACACACCTAGTAACAACATATGAAACTATTATAAATCAACTGATGTTTTGCCTTTGGCTTGATTCATGGCAGCAAAGAGTCCAAGGACTAAACCACCTGCCTGGTTAGAAAACAAAAATCAAATGATTAAATAAACTATTAGCCCTAATGTTTGTACTGCATCATTTTCAGATGATGACACACCTTCTAGGTTATTGCTACAAGTTCACCAGGACTAGGTTCAAATGTAAAAGTGGAACACTGTTACACATCCACAGAGGTACAGAACAGCTATGTGTAGCCATACACCGGCTAAGCATTCCAAAGTGTATAAAATATCTTATAAGTAAAGCGAAACTGAAGTACAGTTTTGGATTTTGTGTTTACTTATGTCATGTGATTATGAATGGTAAGGGCAAATACATAATGCACTTCATGTGCTGAAATGATTAATCACAAAAGCATTCTGTAGCCAGTGACACAAGCAAGATTAAATGGTACAACTAACAGGGAATTTTCAGAATAACAACAATGCATAAACAAAAACGCACTGTGACACCAGTTAAACACCATTTTTTCAGCAATCAGGACAAGAGCTATATTGATTAGTTAGAGTGGGATCCATAGGAAAGTACAGTTGTGTACACTTACCATAAATGCAGATGTTCGAGTGTATTCACTGTTGCAGTCCTCACATATGGGTCATTTGGCTCCTGGTAGCCCTCAGTCGGCCCGAATACCAAACTCCTTGGTATAGGACGTCGGCTGCCTCCAGTTGTAAAACTGATGTCAGTACGTCAGGTATAAAGGGAGGCAGCCAATGCCATTTCCTCAGTTTTTCTTGCCTTAACTGTCAGGAGCCCCCAAAAGAAGGCTAATCCAGGAATGGTAGCACCCTGGACACATCATACAAAAAATAAAAATCCATAGTCTGTGCCTTAGGAAAAAAGGGGGAATGGAAGGTGGGAAACCAGGACTGCAACAGTGAATACACTCGAACATCTACATTTATGGTAAGTGTACACAACTGTACTATGTTCTTCATGTTTCACTGTTGCAGTCCTCACATATGGGTTAATTCCCACAGCCCAGTAAGAAGAAAAAAGGGATAAGGAAGGATCACAGATTAAGGGTTGGTAAGGAGGACCTGCAAAACTGCAGAGGCAAAGCCAGCCCTGGATTTAGAAAACAAAGGTAGATTGTAATGCTTTGTGAAAGTATGGACAGAAGACCAAGTAAATGCTTCTAGAATGTCCTTAGTAGGCACACCTCTCAGAAAGGCTGCAGAGATAGAGGCTGCTCTAGCAGAATGGGTCCTAATATCCTGAGGGGGAACCTTCCCATGCTGCAGGTAACAAAAGTGAATACAATGAGCAATCCATTTGGAGATGGTTTGTTTTAAAATAGCTTTACCCTGAGCCCCAGGAGCAAAACTAACCAATAACTGTTCAGATTTTCGAAAGGATTTAGTCCTAAGTAAAATCTCAGCTGTCTATGCACATCAAGAGAGTGCAGAATCCTTTCCCCTTTATTTTGGGGATTGTTGAAACATGTAGGCAGGTGAATAGACTGGTTAAGGGTTAAACTGGAAACTACCTTAGGCATAAAAGGAGGGACTGGTTCTCAGAGAAAAATGACCTGAGTGAAAAACAATGAAAGGTTCTATTGCCATTAAGGCTTGCAGCTCAGATACCCTTCTAGCTGAAGCAATAGCTAAAAGGAAAGCAGTCTTCCAGGATAGAAACTTCAAATGTGCAGAAGCAGCTGGTTCAAAGGGAGGCAGAGTAAGTTTTTCCAGAACAAAATTAAGATCCCAAGCAGGAGTAGGAGCTCTTCTGGGAGGTCTAAGATTACTAGCTCTCCTCAGGAACTGTTTCATCAAGGGGTGAGAAAAAATGGGTTGCTCAAAGGAACAATGAGCCGAAATTGCTGAAACGTGAATTTTGATTGAAGAAAAGGAAAGTCCACCATTAAGCAATCCTGCTAGGTAGTCAAGAATGAGTGAAAGAGAAGGATGAGAAGAGTCTTCGCCTTTAGCTAGCATCCAAGAGCAAAATCTCTTCCATTTATCTGCATAGGCTTTTCTTGTGCTAGGACTCCTGGCCTCATGAAGAACTTCAACCACCTGTTGGGAAAGATTTAAGATATTAGCCAGACAGTTAAATGCAGAATTTGAAGATGAGGATGAAGGAACTTTCCCCCTCCCTGAACCAACATATCTGGTACCAGGGGAAGATGCCAAGGCTATGCCTGGGAAAGGCTGCGAAGGAGGGGATACCAATGCTGCCTGAGCCAATCTGGAGCTATCAGAATAGCCTTTGGTTTTTCGTCCCTTATCTTTAGCAGCACTCTGGGAAGAAGAGGCAGAGGGGGGAATGCATAAACTGAAAGATGTGTCCATGGGAAGGACAACGCATCCACCCTCCAAGCTTTGTTGTGAAACTCCCTGGTGCAGAAGATTGTAAGAAGGCGATTGGTCTGAGGAGAAAAGATCCACTTGTGGGGTGCCCCAATGATGAGTGATGCGATGGAAAATGTCCCTGTTCAGTTGCCACTTGTGAGGATCCAGAACATGTCTGCTCAAATGATCAGCCAAGGAGTTTAGCCTCCCTGGAAGACAGTGGGCTATTAGATGTAAGCCCATGGATGCTGCTATGGACCACAGTCTCATGCTTTGTCTGCACAAGGGGTGAGAGTGAGTCCCCCCTTGCTTGTTGATGTACTACAACTGTGGTATTGTCTGTCCTGATTAGCAGAGTCCCAGGGTAGAGTAGGTCCTTGAAAGCCAGCAAGGCCTGCTGCACTGCCATCAATTCTTTTAGGTTTATGTGCAGATGAATCTGCTGGGTGCTCCAAGTCCCCTGTATGCCCCTGCCCTCCAGATGAGCCCCCCACGCAACATCTGAGGCATCTGTGGTGAGTCTGGCTGGCAGCTGGTGGGCAGAAAGGCAGACCCTTGTTCTGAGAACAGGCTGTCGCCCACCAAAGGACCTCCATTTGTAGACAGTGAATCAGGGGAAGAATCAAGTCTAAGTCCTGTGTGTGTTGACACCAAAGATTCTTGAGGTACCACTGAAGTTTTCTCATATGCAGCCTTGCATATGGGATCATCAAAATACATGAAGCCATGAACCCCAGTGCTTGCAGGAACTGCCTTGCAGAGAGCTGGGTTATGCTTGCCAAGTTCATGAAGTAAGCGGAAAGATCTTCTAGCTTCTGTTGAGGGAGGAATACCATCTGGGTGGCTGTATTCAGACTCGCTCCCAGGAAAACAATCTCCCTTGAAGGAACCAACTTTGACTTCTTTTTATTGAGAGTGTAACCCAAAGAGGTGAGCATGTTCTTCACGAAATCCAAATCCTTTTCTAGTTGTTCTGGGGAAGTTTGCTTGAATGAGACAGTCGTCCTGGTAAGGGTAAATTTGAATGTTTCTCTGCCTGCAATAAGCAATGGCTGGAGCCAGGCACTTCATAAAAACTCTGGGAGCAGTAAATAAGCCAAAGGGCAATACAGAGAATTGAAAGTGTTGCTCCCCAGCCCTGAAGCGAAGGAACTGCCTGCAACTCTCCCTTATTGGGATGTGCAGATAAGCCTCCTTGAGATCCAAAGTTACCAGCCATGAATCTTGCCCAGCATTGGTAGTAATTGTTGAAGGGTGAGCATCTTGAATTTGGGAATCACCAGAAAAGTGTTTAGAATGGACAGATCCAGAATAGGGTGCCAGGTGCCCCCTTTCTTGGGCACCAGAAAAAGCCTTGAATAAAAACCTAGGCCTGCCTCATTTGCAGGAACTGGCTCTATGACCCCCATAGTCAATAGAGAAAAAATATGAGTTTCTACCTCTGCAGTGTGAGTTTTGGGTATGTCTGGGTTGTTGTTGTTGAGCCTTTCGGCTTTTCCCAGTTAGGGGTCGCCACAGCAGAACTCCGGTCCACTAATGATTGGTAGTTGATTTTTACGTGCTGAGTTACCAGCCCTGATACACAACCTTCAACGAAGGTATGCCCACTCACGCATGTCTCCACGCAGAAGACTCTATAGCTGAGAATCGAACTGGACAGCGTCTTACTGTATTGTCTGGGTACCCTTGTAAAACAGGGAAGGTGTGAAAGTAAAACTTGTAACCTTGATTTACTATATTGAGCACCCATTTGTCATCTGTGATGGTAGATCATACCTCTGCGAACCTGGCTAACCTTCCCCCCAAAGGAAACCCAGGGTCCACAGAGGTAGGCACAAGAAGGCCGGAGTCATTGAGAATGCTTGCTTTGGGAAGCTGGCTTAGAACTCCCCTATTTAGCAGAGGAAGAATGTCATTGTTTAGCCCTTTGAGGGGCAGAAGCTGCCCTCTGGAAGATCTGAAACCCCTAGGCCTAGAGTGACCCTGCTTGCCAGGATCAGGGAAAGACCAATTCTTGGAAGGATAATGCCTACTAAACCAAGGAGGCTGAACCTGAAGGAAATGTTTTACAGCTTGCATAGATTTTGCCTTATCCTCCAACTTTTTCAGTACCTCCTCCGCCTTATTACCAAAAAGATTGTCCTTGTGCAAAGAAACATCCTGCAATTTAGACTTAACTGTTTCAGAAAGAGGCTGCTCCCTGAGCCAAGCATACCTTCTAATTACGGAACCAGTGGCTGCTGCTCTGCAGGAAGCCTCCAAAGTCTCAAAACCACAATGAAGTGAATGCCTATTAACTAAAGTGGCAGAATTCAGTAAGTCTTGTAAATCTTTGTTTTCCGTCATGGAAGGAATATCTCCAAGTTTAGCCTTAATAGCCTCCAACGTATGCTGCTGATACTTAAGCATGTGAAAAAGTCAATTCACGGATCCAATGTCAAGAGTTGCAGAAGTATAGACTTTTTTACCCCACCTGTCCAAGGCCCTAGATTCCTTATCAGAAGGCACAGGGTTTCTAGCAATAGTAGCCTTAACACCCTTGGGGCAGTGAGAAATAATTTCTGGATCAGCAGTAGGGTTTCTAAAAATGAATTGATGAGATTCTGGAACCCTGAAATAGCTATCCGGTTTTCTGGGGGCAGGAGGAACAGAATTAGGAGTTAAAGAATTTTCCATGAAAACATCATCCACATCTTCCAAAACTGGAGGTATAGCTAAAGGCTTATGCTGTGGCAAATCTAAAAATTCCCAGATTCTTTTCTTAGACTGTGGAAAATCCTGACATTCCCATTTAAAATGCTCCCCAACAGTATTCAAAGTATCCCCAAAAGAAAAATCTTCTGGAGGGGAGGCAGAAGGGATACAGTCTTCATCATCATAGGTTCATAGGTTCATAGGTTCATAGGTTCATACTAGGCTATCTGCCCGAGGGCATTTACAAGCCTAGCCCATAGTTTTGTTACTTTACGCCACCTTTATATGGGAACTATAGTAATCCCTGGGGTATATCTCTGATCTCCCATCCATTGGTTCAGCATTCTCTTGAACAAGGCCAGAGTGCTCTGCCTCACCCTCACATATTTTTTATTATTCCACAGCATAGGAGTGGTTGCATGATCTATCCTCCCCCTCGGCCCCTCCCTGTGCCGCGGTCGAGGTTTAAGTCTCCCAGCCGGCTGGCTCTGATCCCTGGGGTATATCTACATCTCCCATCCATTTGGTCATTTTTCTCTTGAACAAGGCGAGCGAGGCTCTGCCTCCATATATACCGATTTTATTCCACAGCATAGTCTTTGGGTGATGAATCTATCCTCCCCTCCCCTATTATTAATCAGGTTTAAGTCGAGGTTTAAGCGCCCCCCTCTTGTGGCTCTGACGGATTTTTGAGTCACCTCTGAGCAAGCGGTGGCGACCTGAATAGAGCTGGAGTCTTTTCAGTCGGGCAGCATAGGACAGGTGTTTGAGACCTTTTCCCTTTATCCTTTTGGTGAGGAACTTTGTGGCCTCCAGCTGCTGCAGTTCTCTGTTCCTCTCCACAGCTGCTTGCAGCAGCACAAACCTACTCACAAGCAGAATCCTCAAAGTCAGAAAAAAACTTGAGAATTTCCTTCTTCACCAGCAGACATACTGGAAATCTCAGAATTTGAGACAGACAAACCATCAGGAGATAATTCCCTAGCCCTCTTTGAAGGGGGGACGAGAGTCCCTAATCAGGGAAAGAAGATCACCAGCCATCTTTACCAACTGGGACTGAGGTACAGGAGGGGAGGCCGATGCCTGCTTGTGAGTAGGTTTGTGGCTGGAAGGTATTAGCAATCCGGAGGGACTTGGGAGGCCTAGCAACTGCAGAAGTCTGAGCTAAGGTAATCGGTCTGGTTCTGGTCTCATGTCGAAAAGAAGAGGCATCAGAAGCCGGTGCCTACAAAGCAGCTCCAGACCCATCTGAGGCAGCGACAGGTCGAGGGTCTGAAGACTAAATAGCAGCCTGCGGCATGGAGGAATCCGTAAAGGTCTCGGCAGAGGCTTGCGGCTGAAAATCTGCAGACTGCAGGGGCTGCGAAAGCTCCTCACTGACTACCGCTGTGCTGATGACCAATGTCACCGTTACGTCATCGGTAGATTTAACTCTAGGCCTGTCGCGGTCCTTGTCTTTGCGTTTCCTAAGAATATCTGAAGTGGGGAGACCAGAAGACACCATACCGATGAACTTAGGCCAGACTCCAAAATGCTTATACAAAATCTTAGCTCTACGGCGTATGGTACGCGGGTTAAAGGAAGCACAGAAATCGCAGTTAGGGACGTCGTGCTCAAGGCCCAAACAAGTTATACAATAGGAATGGAAATCACGGTGCGGAATCGGTTTTCCACAGACAAGAAAGTTATTAACTTTATCTGACATTCGTTAAAGCAAGAAAAGAGTATCCCCAATGGGGTACTTATCTGAAGGTGTCTTCAACTTGGTAGTCGGAAAGCAAAACGAAGGTAAACAGCCGACTGGCACTAGTGCAAATTGCATCTGCTTCAGGCTCTGTGGCAAGAAAGACTGAGGAAATGGCGTCAGCTGCCTCCCTTTATACCTGACGTACTGACATCAGTTTTACAACCGGCGGCAGCCGACGTCATATACCAAGGACTCTGGTATTCGGGCCGACTGAGGGCTACCGGGAGCCGGATAACCCATATGTGAGGACTGCAACAGTGAAACACGAAGAACATCTTGCTGTTCAATGCATTTGAAGATAATTATGAATGTAGCAGGTAAGGGGTAGCGCTAGCATGCCCCAAGCAAAAGGCCACATAAAAAAAAAAAAAGCAGATGAGCAGCATTAACATGCTAGCAGTGTTACTTCAGTACAGTGGAGGAGCAGCACTATTTTAGCGCACATAACCGATATGGACAACCATTTCTGAATCATGTGTTGTGCAACCTAGTGCTGCAACAGAGAGCTATTAATGTTCACAGGCCTGATTTATGAGCACACAAGTCCCATACAATGTTCTAAAACAGTACATGCATAACTAGTGTAGTCAGGTATAGTGAACCCTGTACAAAGAACAGATTTAAAACAGATTTAAAGACATCTGCATTACCTGGCCTCTCCTACATACTCACTAAACAAAATGCCATATTTTAGCGAGATATAAAGTATTTCTATCATCTTGTGCAGGAACACTTTCAGTTATATGGAAGGGATTTAGTGGAACTGCATTAAAAATGCTGTGGATATGGAGTGTGAGAGAAATCAGGAAACAGAGGTAGGACAGTAATGTATATACAGCACCCTGGTACTGTTTGTGGTGCCCATCAGGGAGGGGGAGGATCACTGTGCGGTTAGTATACCTCACACAAATGCAAGGGAGGGCCACATGATCAACCTCGGATGTGGCAAACAAGGTGGTGGTACCACAAGAGAGAGACTTGTCAATTTGTGTGTGTATCTGTCTGTGCAGAGACACCCACCTGCCTTAACATTTTACATGCCAGGCCACCACATAATCACATGACACACTTGTGTATGCCTGTGTTGGAAGTACGGCTGTCCTGCACAGAGGAAACTATGTGGGATATCGTGATATATAGGGTAAGGGACTGCCATGGTCCTACAAACCTGCGTGGGTATACTATCCTACATCAGTGGGAGGCTTTGCTTATTGGCAACTGCAGGTGATATCTCAGTACATACAGTTGGGGCTAGACATAGGTAGGTGCATGGTTTGGCCTAGTGCATACACCAATTCCACTGAATGACATTTTTTATTTGCAGGTATACAGGTACCAATATCACCACCCATGGGGAGGAAAGGTCTAAAAATATTCAGAACCTAACAGAATGATTTGTTACTGCAGGACTTCTGCGTGCATGGCAGGCACCTACTAACCAAAGGGGGTGCAGGTCAGCAGGTCAATGATTACATCTGGCAGATCATGATGTGGGATGTTGATACTGTGAATGGCCTAAATAGGTCCCTACAATGGGTATGATGGGGAGTTGCAGATATTACTTATTTATACAAACTAAAAAGCTTGGGACATCACAATAAAGAGGATCACCGCAGGTGGAGAGCCATGAACTTTGAGTACCTGACAGAAGTTAGGGACGTTTTGCTGTTACTCTCCAGACAGTATGAAAGGCCTTTCACATCAGGTGCAGATCCGGTACCTACTACCCACAAACTTAAGCACAAAGTGAAGAGAATATGAAAAATGGCCATCTATAAACCTGCCCTTATACCCATCTCTGGCCTACAAATGCAACATCCTACCAAACAAGGTACATGCTCAAAACTACTATGCAGCAATTTTTTTCCATTTATCCCACTATGCATTTCATGTAGGGCACTCAAAGCATATGTCTGTGGGCTTATAACGGTGTCACATTTAACATGCATTCACAGGTTCCACCAGCACACTGGGACAACAGAAGGATGACCTCAGCATGGCTACTGTAAGTAACAATGACAGCAAACACCCATATGCACTGATATAGAGAACTTTGTAGAGGTGCCTGCTGAATACATGGTCTCACTGGACCCTGGCATACCTAGTGTGGATGACAGCCCCACATGGCCTCCCTATCACATACAGCATCTGATATGCACGCCACCTTTGAAGTGGGCTGTGACATTTGTTGACATTTACCCATGGGATGCCTCCTCAGGTTACTCCAGCAAGGTTCTGTAGTTCTACCCAATCCTTGCCATGGATGGCTCCAGGTCCAACACAGCCAGTCAGCACCAGTGGATGCCAGTGACTGTCATGAAGTAGCACCCCAACCCTGTCACTGCAGTATACAACGCCTGACACCCCACAATTAATAATAGGAGGCTACTGACCTTATCTCTCATTATCATGCCTTACACTGGAGTGTTTCTATTGGCTTTACCTAAACAAATTAAATTTTTTCTATAATATATATTGTATATACGAAATTGTATGATGATCTGTTTATATAATAACGTGTCATAACTCCATTTTACTGCTCTAATTTATATTAATACTCCTGATATATAGCATAGTATTCTCAATATCTGTGACAATTTCCTTTTTTTTTTGTTATTGACTGTTTGCTCCCTCTTCAAAGACACTGTGCCATCTGCAATGATACTGTGAATTTTAAACATTAAGCTACCCTACTTGCTACATTACTTACAGCTCGTCAGAGCCAAGGTTGTTGTTGAAAAAGGCCACTGGGCCAGTCCATATACTAGTTACTAAACAAACTCACTAGCAAATAACTAGCTAAATAAAATTAGTACAAGACAGTTCCAAAAAGAACATAATTCTGGATGTGGTCCAAACTGAAATCAGAGGGGGTCCTGGATGTCCAGGTGAATGTACCAGCAGTCAACAGTGCCCATGCCCCTGTATGGTTTAGAGTGGAGGGGACAATGCATACACAGGCAGAGATAATGCTGTGAGATTTTAAGGGAGTGGATTATAATTAACCAGGGACACAATCAAATTTGAGTCAAGGAACAGGGACCAAATTAAGGAAGTGGATAAACTATCAAAGGGTTAGGGATACAGTACTCAAGGTTGTGAACTGGGGCTTGAGAAACAGGCAAAAAAAAGAGTGGTCAATGTAATATGACTACACAGGTAGAAGCAGTTGGTGATAAGGGCATGCAAGAGGTGAAAGGAAAGGGTTGGCAGAAGGGTATTAAAGGAGGTAAGTAAAGGCTGAAGCTGAAAGTGAGTTGGCAGAAAGGGTACAGAAGGGACTTCTTGGGTATATAGTAGAAACAAGGGAGAAGGAATAGATAAAAGAAAAAGCATTAAATTAATACTTTACTTTGGTGGAAAGGAAGTGGGAGGGCACCTTACTGGGAAGGAGGGAAGGCAGAGTGGGGAGAGCTGTGGACACACATCCAGATAAAGAAGGATAAAGATCTGTCTTTCCTAATGAAGAAAGAAGCACAGCAACAAGGTTGCCTTCCTGGATCCTCAAGAATCTGATGATTCTTTGGCAGATCTCCTGCTGGACATTTTCAACAGATGACCAACTACTACGGATGTGCCTGATAACTTGAATGCAGCAAGTGTGCTACCTCTGTACAAGGAAGGAACAGGAAAAATCCAAGAAACTAAAGGTCTGTTATCCTATCTTCAGTGGCAAGGAATGGAACAGGCCTAAAAAAATACCATGAGCCTAACATCAGTGAAAGGGAATGCCATGAGCAGAATTCTGAGGGAAAGGTAGAATTCTTTCCTACATGACAACAGTTTTCAGGACAACCTAAAAAGATTCCTAGCAAGAAAGAAAAAGCTGACAGTCAAATACGATCCATATTCTTATGACTGTGTTACTGAAGAACATGACAGGATGGTACCACTTGGTGAAGAGTTCACCAAGGCCTTTCACTTATCTCTGCACATTCATCTGCTACAAAAAACAGAGGGCCTGATGGTAGGATACAGGCTGAAGAATTAGACTGCTGCATGGCTGAATGACAAAACACAACAGACAACGTCAGGAAAGTGTAACGTGACGAGTACAATACTGCATGAATCTTCAGCACATTTGTTTCAGAAATATGTGAGGGAACATGAGCAATCTCCCCCTCCTTGTTGATAAGAAGGTAAAAGCAGCAGTAAATAATGGGGGAGTGAAGAGTCTAAGGAAGGATTTCAAAAGGGTAATCATGTCAATAGAAAGAAGAAAGTTGAAGTTCGGTACAGTGAAATGTAAGGTATTGCTCCTGAGACAGCAATCCTGGAGTTAAGTATTGGCTAGGGGAAATGGAACATATGGCAATATAGTACGAAAAAGATCTGGTGATGTTGGAATGTATCCTCAGGGAGTTAGACTCTAGAAGCAAACAAATAATGATCCCCCTCTGCCTGGACTTGGAGAGGCCACACCATTATATGCAGGTCTGAAGACACATAAGGAAAAGAAATATGCTGCTGGAAGAAGTCCAAAGTAAAGCCACCGGAAGGGTGTGTGGAATGAGCTGGAAAGCATATAACCAGTGATTAGAGGAGCTAAAGCTCATCTTGCTAAAAATCAGAACAGACAAGGGGACACAAGATGGATACACAAGTTTACATTACAGAGATGTGAATGTGCTGTCCCGAACAGAAAAGACAAGAGGTGAAGTAGGGAGCACAAGAAGCAGGTTGTACGGACCACCTAATTGAGAATACATGACAGTCCTCCTTCATGAATAGGGCTGTAGACACATGGAAAGGGCTGACACAATAGATGGTAAAGGGGGAATGGATGGGGTATTCCGGAGGACATGGGATCTGTAGACAAGTAATGAGGTTGCTGATGGGGATTTACACACAAATGGGAAACTAGACAGACTTGTCTCATTCTGCTGTCAATCAAATGCAAGTAATATCTTTTATTATATACGCCCAAAGAAAAAGTAAAAATCATTTTCTTGCAAGACTTTAAAGAGATAATTGAAAATAAAGTTATTGGGAAATGTCTGGCAATTAGTTTACAGCTTTTAAAAACAGATATATAGTTTAATAAATGGGTGTCACAACTAAAATGCTACCATTACATGAAGTTACTATTATAAAAGTATTACCAATAGCATCACTTTGCAGTTTTTAAATACCTTTATTGAATTATCACCTGTGACATAGGCAAATTTACATTTATACAAAAGTAATTAAACTGTATTAACAAATTAACATTAACAAACATTATACTTCACATATACTACTATACATCACACAACCTAAGCAACATTACATAAATTATTCAATTCCTGCCCCCCTTTTTAAACAAGAAACATCTTTATTAAACCATCACTTACAACATAGGCAATCATACATTTATATAAAGGAAAACAAACCATACAACACAATCCTAGTTGTAAACATTTTGTATCACAAACTTTATAAACCGGTATTGTCCTTCAATTCCCTCAATTATGTTTTTATTACTAAAATGAAATATGAGGATTAAAGGAACAGTCACTATCTCCTTTACAAAGCAGCAATCACAGTCCTTACATTTTCATATCACTGTACTGTGGTCAAGCTTAAATACAGTCTTTACACAGAACCACTGTACGTGCTCACACAAATGCTTATTACAAATCAACTGTCTGTAAAGGAACAACAAAACAGCCTCTCTGCAGTTCACTTAACTATGTATCACATACATTTTAAAATGTAAAATGTAATGCAGTCTGCTTCCCTGTACTAGTTTCATAAAGAAGTCCATTGCATCACCACCGTCTCATTAAAGAACTATATCCTCCAGTCCCCTCCAAATCAACAATCCTCCAGGTTGTAACTGTCTTAGTTCCGAATCATAAAATACAGGATTAGGATTTTGCACCATTTATGCCTGCTTGCCTTTACACTGAGCTGTTTAACCACAGCTATTTACTGTCATGTGACTATATCTAAACACCAATATCTCTAAATGAGATGATGGCCAAATGCAGAAACTTAACCATGAGGTATGGTTCAGAGGGTGAATGTGAAGTGAAAATATGAGGTTTAAAGCAAATGAATTCAATTAACTAACAGAATGAAGTTTTTGGAAATGGGAGGGATGAAGAAACAGAAATCATGAAGCAGAATTAAACAAGCTGAACGATAACAGGCTTACAGTCTTGAAAGAGGAGCAGTATAAGGGGGACAGTAAGGAGATGGAGGAGAGCAGGGGTCATGACAGGAAAGAGAAAACAAAAGTGTTAAGCGTGTCCTATGCAAGTCAAAACAAAAGGATTTGTTGTAACTGGTAAGCACAGTTACCAAGGCAGACATCTGACTCAGCACCGCTGAAGATGACACTAACACATGGTGCAAGAACATGTACATCTTACCTACAGGGGATTCGGTATTATTCTTTATGACACTGGTGAAGAGCACCAACGGTTTGCTCAACAGATTTTCTCTGTAGTCTCTGTATTCTTCATGGGATTTCAGCACAGTTTTCCTGCAAGTCAAAAATGTTTCTTTTTATTTAACACCATTCAAAAACAGAACGCATGCATTGCAGTATTTAAAATATACATTAAAAGCTGTAGTTAAACTGGTTAGATATTGGTGGCTTTGTTAAGTTTCATTTGTTTACTGAATAAGTGAGCTGGTCCAAGGACCCTTTTCAGTCTCAGCGTGGATTACAAGACAAAGCCAATACACCAAATATATGTGCCAGAAAATAAAGTACACAATTTAAGTACATTTAAAGAACACAAGTATACTAGTCAAAGTATCAATATCATAACAAAATTCAGCTACTCTAGGAATGTGAAAACAAATGCAGTGTTTATATTTTCTACAATCTTAAGAGTCATATGAGAGGCAGAGTTGATATTCATAAGGAGTAAGACACTGTCTGGTTCGATTCTCAGCTAGAGCGTCTTCTGCGTGGAGACATGCTTGAATGGGCGTACCTTCGTTGAACGTTGTGCGTCAGGCCTGGCAAGCCGGTACGTAAAAATCAACTGCCAATCATTAGCGGACAGGAGTTCCGCTGTGGCGACCCCTAACCGTGAAAAGCCGAAAGACACAAACAAAACAAAGGTTAGAGTTGTCACTGTATTATTTTTTCCAGGATCTATAGAACAAGTACATTTATGGATTTAGGATATTCTGTAAGTTGCTTTGTGCACTTATTTCCAAGATTTATTTTCCCGATTTCCAGTGGGATATCATTCCATTTTAAAGAAGGCATTTTTCAGTAGATGCTTAAGTATATATGATGGTCTACAAAGTAATGTGCTTTCACAAATACATATAAATAAGTGGTCTGCCTTGTCTAAAGCAAAATTAAGTCTGGTAATTAGCACTATTTTATTTTATTTATTTTTTATTTTACATTTGTTGACCGGGCTGGTCTAACTGGATTCATGTCCTTTTTCAGTAGAGGCCCGGGGAGAAAAGCTCCAACATAGTGAGAAGACAAACAGTATATAAACATACAGAGAAAAAAATTAACATTAACATATGCATAAACAAGTACAGAAGTCAAATTCATGTAACTAAGTAATCATTCATATGAGAAGGAGGTTGATTGAAGTATAGAAGCCTTGGTGAGGAGGAGCAAGGTCTATAAGGGGGTGACGAGACTAGGGTTGCGGTTGATTGGTTGGGTTTAGTCTGGTTTTGAACAAGGACATAACCAGTGTGATTTTAGGAATTCTTTGAGATTGTTTTTGAATTGGTTAAGTGAAGTTACTTGTCTTAAGTGATTTGGAAGGGAATTCCAGGGTTTCCCTATGGAGTTGGCATAGAGGGCATCGCCCCCCGAATTCTTGGATTTAATGGTTTGTATTTGAATGCTATTTGCTGATCGGAGGCAGTTAAGGTTAGAGTAGGGAGTTAGTATTTTGCTCAGGGCAGGGGCTCTATCAGGTTGGTTGATTATTTTGAATGCTTCCGTGAGTTGGGTGAATTTGAGAAGATTAGGCAGTTCCAACCAGCCAGGTTTCTTTAGGTTAAGGCAGTGGTGGGTACAGTAAGGTGTACCTGTGATAAATCTGGCTATGTGATTGTAGGCAACGGAGAGCAGGTTTAGTTCACGCTTATTGAGGAAAGATAGGATAGGGGAAGCATACAGGAGGGTAGAGAGGAGATGAGTGCGGGCAATGGTTAGCTTGGCATGAGGGGTGAGAAAATTCTTAATACGATACATGGAACCAAGTTTTTTGTTCACTGTCTTAATGGAATTGGTGATGTGTATATCAAATTTCAACTTGTGATCAATAGTTACTCCAAGTAGTTTGGTGTTGGAGACAGGCTCTATAATGGTCCCGTTGGCGGATTTGACATGGAATGAGATATTATTAGGAGTTAGAAGTTCGTTTCCTAGGGGAGTGGTAGCTGAGGGGAAGAAGAGCAGTAATTTGGTTTTAGCTGGAT
This sequence comes from Protopterus annectens, assembly GCF_019279795.1. NCBI lineage: Eukaryota > Metazoa > Chordata > Ceratodontiformes > Protopteridae > Protopterus > Protopterus annectens. The sequence goes on from NC_056736.1 coordinate 627,641,277, forward strand.
TAAGTAATAGTTTCAATTCAGAGAACCATTTTTCAACTTTTGCAAAACAGTGCTGGGTTTTGACTTGGAGTTGTGGGAGAGAGATGTCAGTGCAGATAAGGGTAGAATCATCTGCGTATTGAATGCAGGTGGTTTTAGGTATGACTAGGTGAAGATTGTTAATGAAGATTGAGAAGAGGAGGGGACCAAGTATAGAGCCTTGAGGGACGCCAATGGTGTTGGGGAGCAGGCCTGATAGCCTGTTTTGCCATAAGACAGCTTGTTGCCTACCAGAGAGGTAAGCATTAAACCAACTAAGGGCCAGGTTATCGAGATGTAAGCCATCCAGGGTTTGGAGCAGAAGCTGGTGGTTGACCATATCGAAGGCTTTTGATAGGTCCAGGAAAAGAGCAGCGGATATGAGTTTGTTGTTACGGTTGTTGTTTATTGAATCAGTAAAGGAGAGGAGGGCCGTAGTAGTACTATGATAGGGGCGGAATCCGTGTTGGGAGTTAGACAACAGACTGTTGAGGGTTAGGTATTTTAGAAGCTGTTTGTGTACACACCGCTCCATGATTTTAGCTAATGGAGACAGGATTGCTATCGGCCTGTAGTTGGAAGTTTCCATGGAGGCACCTCCTTTGTGGAGAGGGATGATGTATGAGATTTTCCAAAGAGATGGGATGGTGGCTTCTTTTATGGTTCTGTTAATCAGGATTGATATGGGATAGGCGATAGCGTCTGATGCTATCTGTAAGTATTCCGCAGGGAGGTGATCTGCCGCTAGGGTGGTCGGTCTTAGTTTTTTTAAAAGGGAGCGGATGTAGTGGGTAGGTACTGGTTCTAATTTAAAGGAAAGTGGGGCTGAGTTATTGACAGGATTGGGTGGTGAGGAAGTAGTAGTTAGCTGGGTGGCTAGAGACTGAATGGTCTCTGTGAAAAAGGAGTTGAATGCGTTGGCAATATCTACAGGATCATTCCCTATAAGCTTCTCAGGGGTGGGGGTGCTAGATTTACCAGGATGAAGGAGGTTATTGAATCCCGCCCAGAACTTCTTTGGGTTATTCTGGTGTTTGTCCTGGAGGTGGCAGAAATACTGTTTTTTGTCTAGAGTTATAGCTGTTTTAGTAGAGTTTCTGAGCTGTTGGAATTTAATGCGGTCTAGGGGAGTTTTGGTGGCTCTCCATTTGTTCCAAGCCTGGTCACGGAGTTTGATTTTAGTTTTAGTTTCTCTGGTAAGCCAAGGTGCTATACGTTCTTTGGATCTAATTTGCCGATTGGGGGCATGGCAGTTAAGTATATTAAGGAAAGTGTTATTAAAGTGAGTAACACTGTCTTGTAAGGGTAGGGTTTTTAGGATGGACCAGTTACAGGACTTGAGTTCTGCAAGGAATAGTAGTGGATTAAAGTTCTTCTTATTTCTTACTAATCTGTATGAAGGGGGGTTAGTTGATGAGGTTTTATGTTTAATTATATAGGTGATTAGGTGGTCGCTAAGATAGTTGGGAAGAGTTCCCGAGCTATAATTGAGTGGATCCTTGTTAGTTAGAATCCAGTCAATGGTGCTTTCTTTTTGGTGAGCGTTGTCAATTCTGGTTGGAGATAAGATATTTTGGGAGAAACCGTGTAAGTTAATTGGAAGGGGGTTAATACTAGCGGTGCAGTGAGACCAGTCAATATTGAAATCCCCGAGTATAATGGTTTCTTGAGGGTAGTTAGAGGTTAGCCAGCTAAGAGTTTGTTCTAAGTTTTCTATGTTCTTCCCTGGAGGGATATAAATTACTATAAGATTAATGGATTTTTGGGTGTTTAGGCAAACTTTTAGAGCAATGAGTTCAACGTTAAAAACTTTGGGAGGTTGTAATGAATTCCTGATGACATTCATTGTATTCTTATACATAACTGCTATTCCACCCCCCCTTTTATTTCTCCTGTCTATCCTGTGGATATTATACCCGGGTGGGATTATCTCTTCGTCCTTAGTGGAGGGTTTTAGCCATGTTTCCGATAAGCACATAATGTCGGGAGAGTGGGTGGCTAGGAGAGCATGTAGGTTGTGAATTTTGTTATTTAAGCTTCTTAAGTTAAGATGGAATATGAGCAGGGAGCCAGTAGAGGAGGAGGTGAGTTTGGAGGTGTTTGAGTCTGGGGTTGTGGTGGGGCCTGGGTTGGGGTGGATATCACCATAAGTGGTGATAGATTTTTTCAGGTGGTCTAGGAGTCTTTGAAGTTTACATAGCAGTTTGGAATGGGATTTATTGTTAACTATCTTAGGGTGGTAGAGGGTGAGATGTATCGGTTTAGGGCTTAGTTTTTTATCAGGGTATAGAGAAGTTGGGATAGCTTGAGATGATAGGTTTGGATGGCTGGAAGTGTATCCCTTAGGGAAGGGAATATCCAACAGAGTTTGGTTTTCGTATCTAGTTAGGTAGTAGGGAATAAGTAGGCCTATTGCTATGAAAGGGGTTAAGGTCAGTGTGAATTTGCCCATGTTTTTCTGAGGGAGAGGAGGTGGGGTGGTAGGGCTGGAAGATTTTACTTAGTGAAAGAGGAGGCCTGAGTGTATGGGAGTGGTATTAGCAAATTGAGGGGCGGTTGTGATAGGTGGAGGGGTGGTGGGAGGGGCTATTTGGTCTTATAAATGTAGAGGTAGTGGGGGCGGGTGAGATATGGGGGCAGGGTGGGGAGCGGAGCGAGCCCGAGCGAAGCGGAGCGGGGACTACACCGCCAGGAGTCCGCCAGGTCTTAAAGGCAGCTGATTGTGAGTACAATTGGTCTAATATCCCAGTGGTTACTTTACTAGGAATAGAGGTTCCTTTGCTTGTAGTGTGTAGTTTTCGTTGATTTTCACCACTAAAATTAAGGTTATGAGCTGTTAATGATCTGCTTCCTATAGTCAAGGGTTTGAGTCCCTCTCCATCCTTTTGCTTGCTGTTCAACTCTGAATAAGTCGCTTAACCAGCTAGATCTATGGGGCAATTGAGAATCTGGACTAGACTCATCAATGGATTTCCATCACCACATGCCTTGTAACTGCCCATGAACCTTTTATCTGGAAATTACTGCACAGAATTAAGGCTTAAAGTGTTGTTTGATGTATTCCAGGGTTTGATTTCTTCAGCCTCCATCTGCCTACCATGAGACTGAGCAAATCACTTAGACAGAGCTCTGGGGCAACTGGAAACTTGGGTTTGGCTCCGCAATGGTTTCCTACACCACATAACCAGTAACTATCTATGAATCTTAATGGGGAACATTGACCTTCAGTTTATAGATTAAGAAGAAAGGTAGTACTTGTACCAATAGGCACCCATCTGGCTTTCTTGACTGTAGTGCTGCAGTATTGTCTGTTGTAAAACAGGTAAAAGAATTAAAGAACTTGTTTTCAGCTTAATGCAGCCTAATCAGAGAGCAGCTGCCACGGTCAAATCGACTTTACATCTAAATAGTCTACCTGATGGCCCATAATCCCTACTATTCAGTACTTGACTGGCATTTATTGACGTGCTCTCTGAATAAAAGAACAGTTGCCCTGAATGAAGGAAAGTACAGCTGCATCGGAACTTACCATAACATTAGATGTCCTACTGATCACTGCTACAGTATTCAATACTTTTGGGTTGTCTTGCCAAGGTAACCAGTATACAAAGCCAAAATCCTTCTAAACTCTTGTACATCCAACATATGACCTCAGCTTGTGGACAAAGGTGTACAAAAGCAGACACAAGAATTGTGAAAGGTGCATGGATGAGAGACAGGGGAGCTGTCTATCAAATCCATGAAGACAAATCTGACACAGGATATCCCTGATCTTGAAAAAAAATCTGCTCATTGGTGTCTTGTAAAGCTGTGCACAGAACAGCAGGCGGCTACTTTTAGAATAAATCTAGATTCAATACTATTAAAGAAGGCACCAGAGAAAGAAATCGGTCTGGTAGAATGAGCCTTCACAGGTGAAAATAAGGACTTGCCATGGAAGGAAAAACAAAAGGAAATGGATTTAGAAATCTAATTGGAGGTGGTCTGTTTGGAGAAAGGGTTATGCAACTTGAAGAAGACAAAGAGCTAGTCTCTTTCCCTGCAATCTTTTGATTTATCAGGACAGAATCCAAGTTATATGTGCACATCTTGGGAGTGGAAGAGCCTCTCACACCTATTCTGTGGCTCTGGGAATAAACTAGACAAATGTACTGCCTGGTTAAGTGAGAAACTACTTATCTCTGGTGACATACACCCAAACCCAGGTCCACTCAAAACCAAATGGATATCAGACCTATTAATTCTTAATATCAACACAAGAAGTACTGCTAACACGATACCTGATCTGCATGCATTTATAACCCATTATGCTCCTGACATACTGACTATCGCAAAGACATGGCTAAAACCTAGCATCCAAATTGAAGAATTCCTCCCCCCAGGCTATAATATCCTAAGACTGGATAAAGTAGGTAGAAAAGGAGGTGGGGTATCCATTCTCTTTAAAAATACACAACCTCCAACCCCTTAAAACCCCTCTACCTAAATTTAATAATGACGAAACCCTTACTTCAGTCCTATGCTTTAATAAAACAAAAAAAAAAATTCAACATTCTCTGCTGTTACATACCTCCAGGAAATAACTCTCCTATAACAGAGGAAATCTTACAGTGGACAAGAGATGATTTACCACAAGAAACTATCCTATTAGGTGACTTAAATACTGACTGGTTTGCCTAGAACTCCAATAACCCCACTAACCACATTAACCTCTATGGGCTCTCTCAACTCATTCAAGAACCCACTAGAACAGATTACAAAAAAAATCACAAAAACAATCCATTCTGGATTGGGTATTGGTCAATTGCCCCAAACAAAACTACCAGACAGGCTGCCTACCAGATGTTCTCAGTGACCATCTCCCCACATTCCTACTACGCAAAGGCACCAATCTACCCGAGCCCATAGTTTAATGACTAATACGAGATGACCGACACCTAAATCCTTATGATCTTAATAATGTATTAAGGCATTGTAACCGGGAACTACTACAAACCCTTGGATTAGAACAGGCAGTTAACTACTTTAATACTACTTTTACCAATATCCTTAACAGGCTCGCCCCTGCTAGGAAAATTAGAGTAAAAAACAACTATGCACCATGGCTAAGTAGCGACACTAGAGCCCTATTAAAATCCAGAGATAAAGCCTGAAAAACCTGGAAGAAGGAAAACACCACCTGTTCCAAACAAAACTATCAACAGCTTAGAAACGAGGCCAAGGAACAAACCAAACTTGATAAAAATAAGTACTTCCTAGGTGCCCAAAGCAAATATTCAAAAAAAAAAACCCCCAAAATTTTGGCAGTCAGTCAACCTTACTAAAACCAGGCAAAACTACTACTCCACCAATAACACTATGGACATAGCCACTCAATTTAACCACCATTTCACACAATCTATTCTAGCATTATCCAGCCAACTATCCAAAAATAGCCCCTCATACATCCCAGACAATGAACTAGAAATCATTCCCCCCTTTACTCTATCACCAGTCCCCACCTCTGCAATTAAAAAACTCCTTCTAAAACTGAAACCCACCACCCTTGCAGTTAATAACTTACCTGCTAGCTTCCTAAAAATGGCCGCTAAATCTATATCTTATCTTGTTTCCATCCTCATTAACCACTCCATACAGGAATCCCATATCCCACAACTCTGGAAAGTTTCATATATTATTCGTCTTCATAAAAGCTGTAACTCTTATGACTTCTCAAATTACCGACCCATCGCCATTCTATCCCCCCTGTCTAAACTACTAGAGAACTGCATACACTTTCAAATCATGACATTTCTGAACACACAAACTCCTTTCCATCGCACAACATGGCTTCCGCCCAAATCACAGCACAACCACTGCTCCTCTCTCTTTCAATAATCTAATTAATCAGCACAGGAACAACAATAAATTTACATCTGCCATTTTCTTGGATCTATCCAAAGCATTTGACATGGTCTCACACACACCATTCAACTAGATTCCCTAGCCTCGTTATCCTTTGCCCTATCTACTATAGCCTCGTTCAGAAGCTACCTATCTGACAGGCAACAATCTGTCCAATGGCAAGGTGCACTACCCCCCCTCAACTTGCAACCATACTGGGCCCACGTCTCTTTTTTATCGTCACCAATAATCTACATAGCTTAACCCAACATGCCACACTGATTCAATATGCAGATGATTCAACTTTGATCTGCACAGCCCCATCTCCTTCCATTCTACAACTCATCCAAGAAACCTTAACTCAGTAGAAAAATGGATCTCTGATATCCAACTCATCCTAAACCCCCAACAAGACCAAATTACTACTATTTACTCCCAACAAATCAAAGATTACTCCCCTTTCCTTTACCATCACCTCTAAAAATGGCACTACTATTTCCCCTTCTATCCATACCAAACTCCTCAGCATTGAAATTGACAATAACCTTCCACTATGATGTCCACATCTCCCAAACCATCAAAAAGGTTCACAAAAATGGGTACACTATATAGGCACAAAAACTTCCTCTCAGATCAAGTAAGAATGACCCTAACCCAGACTCACCTGCTGTCCACACTAATGTATGCAGCACCAATTTTCACCCACATCAGAAAAATTGACAAACTAGAGTCATGTTACAATAAGATCGCCAAGTTTGCTAAAAACTCCACCGTCAGAACACATCACTGTCTGGCTCTAAAGGACCTACAATGGCTAGAACTACCACAACTACTTAAATTATCACCAGCAAGTCATTGCCTACAACGTTCTTAAATAACCTGATAAAATCCCATCACTAACTCAGCTACTTACTCACTACACAGCAAATCGCCCTCTCCGCTCCAGTGACAAATCGCTCCTCTGTATCACTAAGACAAACAATACTGCAGAAAAATCACTACACTCCCATACTGTGGCTAGAAACTGGAATTGCCTTCCCCCTCCACTGACCTCTACTTCCACCACTTCACACTTCAAAAACTCCCTCAACTCACATCTGATGAATACCTGGCTATGCCCATGTATTATTTAAATTTAAGGTTTTCCTCCCCCTCCCCCTTATACCCATGAACAACTACCAAGTTACTCGCTGTAATGCTCTACAGTACTAAAATAACTGATATTCTTCCAGACTGAAAGCACCTCCTAATCCTTGCTGTTAAAACTTCTCTAATTGCTGAAAAGTGTCTTGACTGTCTTTATATTTATATGAACAGGGCTGCTGTTAGCATTTTGTGGGCCCCCAGCAAATGTCAAGTTGGGGAGCCCCTAGGTAATTCTACACTAAGTATCACTCTGTCACTGCCACCTCTCTTAAACAACCTTTTAGTTCATGCTGCAAACATTTAGAAGTAGTACGTTCAGACTGACCTGTAGCTACTATGCTCCTACATTACACCAGGCCTATGTACCACAATGTGTTGGCCCATCTCCCAAAGGGACATTCACAGTTACGGGTACTTAGTTGCAGCAATTAATCATTACAACTCCTGACAGGGCTGGACTTGGGTAAAATGGCCCCTAGGCACTGCCTACTGTTTCAGCCCTCCACACACACATACATACATACACATCCTCCAGTGCTCCCCATAACATGCATATTCCTTTTTTCTTCCTTTTCTCACATTTTGCCTTACTCTTCAGATTTTTCAAGAAGCCATAACTTTCTATATTTTCTGATAAAAATTTAAAATGTTTTTATTTCTCTTCACACAACCTTTTCATCCAGTGATAGCGTGAACAGAAATTATGATTAAGGATAGAAATTAATTTTGTTGTTCAGCCTTTGTTTTTCTTGCATCCTTTCATCACAGCTTCCCTAATCAAGACAGTACAGTAATAACAATTTAGGAAATAACTTATTTAAGCCAGTGCTCTCAGAAGCCATAGGGGTGATAGATTTAGAGCATTTCCCAAACTTTTAATTGAATTGTGGATTAAACAAAAATCATTAATAAGAAGAGATTTTCGTCTTTTTTTTTCTTTTAAGGAATACATAAATTTTGCCCAAGGCTTAATGTTCAAAGCCGACAAAATAGTAGCTGACAATAAACTAACAAGACAAATGTTTTGAATACACACAGAACCTGTATGGAAGTACTGCATGCCTCCCTAAACCTCCAAAAAACAAAGATGGTCAGCGGCTATGCATCCCTCTGGTGTTAGACTGGGATGAAAGCAGAAGTTGAAATTGTCATGTATTTCAGGTGACTGCTGGCATATGTATACCTAGTATGCCTCCTCACACTTCGCCCCGACCCCCAAAAGCAGCAATCTGTATAAATGCTTGATGTGTGATTTTGAGGAAAGTGAAAAAAATAGTGATTACAGCAACAAATTCTACTCTGTTGCTCCTAGATGGCTCACTGCCTCTACACAAGCTATAGCAACCTTCTTTGTACACCTCTGAGGTCTGTGAAAAAAGTAAAAGAAACAATTTCCACACTGTCCCCAGCCCAAGCACAAACTATAATGATTTTCTGTGTACACCTCTAAGGTTTGATTGAGATGAAAATTAAAGAAACAATACTCACACAATTCCCAGCCTCCCCCCAAGTATGTAACTTACAACAACTTTCTCTACACACACACACACACACACACACACACACACACACACACACACACACACCTTAGCAGGGCTGGTTTTAGAATGGGTGTGTTTGATACAGGCTATTATCATCTTTATCCCAACAGGGTCATATCACAACGCTGTTCAGGATAAAGACTATAATCAGAAAATAAATACAATTTTTTTTCTCCTCATTTCTTCCCAACCAACAAAAGCTTCTGTGGGGCCCCCACAGTGTCAAGGATGATTAAGGGGACCCCCTATATCCATTTATACAGTCTGGGGAGTGGGAGCCACCAGACTCCTAGAAGGCCTAGATGTCTAAATGTTATGTGATATATTTTGTGCCTTCCTTTTGAAATATAATTACTTTGTTAGCTGTGTTTTTTCTGATACCCAGAAAAATGATGATTGTGTCCCGACATTATTTGGCGTTTGATAAATAAAACCTATGATATTTTTTGCACACAAACACATAAGCTATAGCAATACTAGCTTCTACTTATTTCAGCAAATAGCAACACATTGTGCAACACTGGTACTGCTACACCAGATTAGTGAATGCTGTTTAGTAGTCAACAAACAGCAGTAGGGTAAGTCACTTTTATTTACCTCATTGAGGTCACTGTCCCTGATTTCACAGACCTTCCCTGACTTTTCTTCATAATTTTGCTGTACCCATCATACAGAGTTTGATTTGCTGGTAAATCATTTAGGATTATAGACAGTTGCTAAATGATGCGAAAGGTGTTATTCTTTTAACTTTTAAGAGAGTTAGAGTAGTATTTAAAATGTGTTCCTGATTTTGCAGCTTTATTCAGCTATTATTTTTGGCATTGTGCAGAATTCAACAAAGAAGTTGAAAGTCATAGTATCTGGTGTTCTACAAATATTTACAAAACTCCCTTGAAAGAGAAAACCATTCACAATGATCAAGAGCATTAGCTCTTCTTAAAATCCAGTGTAAACACTGAGATTGGTCACTCTGGGCTACTGTTCTTACCTTGCTCATGTTCATTATTAGCTTTATCCTAAAAGGGTCATATCACAATCCTGTTCAGGTTAAAGGGCATAGTTAGGAAATTAATACAACTATTTTCTCCTCATTTTCCCCCAGCCAACAGCAGATTTTGTGTGCCCCCCCATATAGTCAAGGATGATTAAGTGGGATCCCTGCAGTCACGGGTATTGCAGGTACCAAAAGCTGGCTATGTTGTTAATTTTAGTGGAGAGAATGTCTACTGGCAAGTTTTAAATAAGCCAGAGACAACATGTCAGTGGTAAAACATTTAATGGAATTGTGATGCATGTTACTTGAAAAACCCTGTTAATATATCCATGATATTTTTTTAATTTTAAAGGAGATACAATATTATTATCAACCTTTTTTTATTAAATATACAAATTTGCTGTACTAGATTTTGTTGGTTTGACAGACATATTATAAAATATCAATATAAGACAATGTGCTGTGGTTGGGGCCCCCCAGGAACAGGGGGCCCCCAGCGACTGCAGGGTTCGCTGGTGCCTAAAGCCAGCTATATATATGAATATCTGTTTGTCTGTTGCATAACGTAACTTCTCTGTTTTATTATTAACTATTGTTAACCATTGTGGAGCATTTCTCCCTGGGCCTCCGCTAAAAATGGACCTAGTCCAGATGGAATTTCCCTGTTAAGAAATGTAAAATAAAAATAAATACCTTGGGCATGAAAGAAGGAAAGATCAGCTCACAGTAAACCCTATCCTTATGAAAGATAAAGGAGGGAGGAAGAGAGGGATGGCTATAAGAACTTGAAGCTTAAAAACCCTTCTGAAACATGCAAGACCAACCAGTAAACATGTCTTCCACATACAAAATCTTAGAGAGGTAGAGGCCACTGGTTCAAAGGGTGATAAAGTTTCTAAAACACAGCTGAGGTCCTAGGAGAGTGGAATAGCCCTCCTAGGAGCATCCATGTGAAAGACACCTTTAAAAAATTGTTTGACTTCAACTCTGGAAGGCGGGGGGGGGGGGGGGTTCAATGGCATGCAGGCAGTGATTGCGAACAGGTGTGCCTTAATGGAAGACTAGGTAAGTCCAGTCTTGAGTAGATCAGACAAGTAGGATAAAAGTGTATTGGACTCCCACCTGAAGTGGGTTTTTCTTAAGACACCAGACAGAGAAGGTTTTCCATTTGAAGATATAAGAAAGAGTTCATAGTAATAAGTTTCTACTCCTACTGGAGTACCTGAAGCATGTTCTCTGAAAGGGATTAAGACCATCATCCACAAGGTTTACAGCCCTGTAAGTTGGGATAAAGCAGAGAGCCCTTCTTCAATGTGAACAACCCCACTTTGTGGGGTAACTTATAGTAAGGGGAAAACATTGTTGCCTGGGACAAAACGGAGTCAAAAATCAAAATTTTTGGTTTGTCCCTTTGGATCTTCAGTAGAACCTTTGGGATCAGAGGAAGGGGAGAAAAGTCACATAGGTACTACATCCCAGCCAAAAGACATGCTATCCATTCTCCAGGCCTTGAGACAAGGCATCCTAGAGCAAAACAACTTCAGCAGTCTGTTCTGAGTGAACGCAAACAGAGCTATTTGAGGGACACATCATCTGTGGATCATGTCCATGATGACCTCTCTTAAAACATCCATTCATGAGGGTCTTCCATGGATTTGCTTACAGAAACTGCGAGAAAATTGTCTTTGAAAGAAATATAAAAACAGTCTGCAGGAACAGATTTGCATTCATACCTTGGTCACATGCAAGAGATAGTCTGCACAGCTGGTAGGATTTGGTCCCTGCCTGCTTGTAGATGTATAACATGACTGTGGTGTTATTTGTGAAAATCCCGAGATGCCCTGGATTCCAAAGGTGGTAAAATGCTTAAAATGCTTGGATTAGGGTTCCTTGACACTGATGTGTTCCCTAATCTGATTGGGGGACCATTGACTCTGATCTCTTTCAGACCCCATTCGTGAACCCCAAGCCATATCGGATGCTTTGTGTTCAGATCCTGGTTAGCAGTGGTTGGTTGGGCAAAAGGGAAGACCCAGATTGAGTTGAATTTGAAAAATCCACCACTGTAATTCCTTCTTCAGAAAGGGCATGAGAGGGATTTGGAAGTCCAGTGGGTGACAATATTGAGAAAGGGATTTCAGATACCACGGGATCTTTCCCATGTGTAATACAAGGGAGGGTACCATAGGAATGGTTGTTGCTATGCAACCCAAGGTTCTTGCAATTTCTCTTGCAAGGGTGGAATGTAGGGGGACAAGGGATTGGAAGAAGGTGGACAGTGACAGAACCCTCTCCTGAAGGAGGAAGACTGTCATCAGGCAAGTATTCAGTCTGCAAACCCAGAAGACCAGGTCCTGGAAGGGATTCAGAAAAAACATCTTGAAGTTGAGGGTGAACCCCAATCTTTCCAGTAGTGAGATGGTGAAACTATGTTGCAGTGGCAGAGTAATTTGGGAAGAGGCATGGATAATGATATCATCCAAGTATGGGAATATCTGTATTCCCTGAGTCCTGCAGAAGTCAAATGCTGGGGCTAGACACTTTGGCTTATCTACTGCCCCTGGGGTTTAAGGGCAAAGCAGAGAAACTGCGATGAAAAACAGAAAAATTGAGGAATTTCTGCAAGTGAACAGGGATATGCAGGCATGCATCCATTAAGTCTAGAGAAACCAGAAAGGACAGAAGAATGATAACAAGAAGAAGAGTTAACAGGGAAAGTATCTTGAAAGATGGTACCTCCAGAAAAGTGTTGAGATGCGAAGAATCCAAAATGGACTTAAATGTTCTATTTTCTGGGAATCAGGAAGAGTCTTGAATAAAAGCCTTTTCCTAGCTCCAGGAAGGGTACCAGCTCTATGAAACCCTGGGTGTAAAGTTTCTGTATGAGAAGTGGAAAGAGATGAACCTGATTGGGGGATTGTCTCAGAATCCCCTCATTGAAGTAGCTCCATCCAAGATATTTTGAAACTGTGATGACCCACCTCTGGACCAGTAATCAAAGAGCGTCAATCCTCACCACTGGCAACAGTGGGGGATGTACACTGGGAAGAGAACAGGTACACATACAGTATTTCCCAATGCAGCTCCCTGCAATTTCCCTTAAGAACATACAGAGACCACAGTCAGCCCGGGGCTGGTTTCTCCCTCTTTCTCCAGATCCCCAACAAGACTAGCCACTGGCACAGCTACAGAGATGAGATCTCAGCTGAGTGGTCAGGTGAAGACCTCCAGCACCCTCGCTATCCAACCAGTGCTTCATTTCCCTGCCCAAGTAGCTGACACACACACTCTTTGAGGTTTGATTTATGCACACACAAACACATACACACACACACACAGGAAAGGCTGGTGCAGGTTTACTAGCTATGCCCCCTTTTACCCAGACTATAAGGTAGTTATCCATCACTGCTGCCAGCCAACTCCTTATCAGCTACATTCAGGCTCTTAACAAAGGGTGTCCAATCTTACTATGTAATGTTACTATTAATACAAAAAAGAAGTTATGTCTTACCATAACGTTCCATCTGAGTTGTTGATCTTCTTCCATTCATTACTGATGGGTACGGTTCCGAACCCTCAGAACTGAGTCAGCCAAATACCAAGCTAGCGTACACCAAACTCTTGAGCCACGCTACTACCCACAATGCCCTTCATCTCATACCATAGATCGAGTTTGCAGAACATATAGTAGAAACATATATAAGAAAGAGAAACAAAGGCAGAGGCCATCTCTGCCCAAACACCCTAACACATCAAAACGACCCGAAGATCTGCCAGGAGCCTTTGGCAGGTGAAGATGGGAGGGTGTGATGAATGGAAGAAGATCAACAACTCAGATGGAACATTATGGTAAGACATAACTTCTTTATCTGAAGTTGTTAATCTTCTTCCATTCCTCACTGATGGGATCGAGTCCCTAGCTACTACAGAATCTGGGTGGCCCTCATGGAAGAGCATTCCAGAGAACCATAGAGCCAAAGGCAGCTCTTCCCCTGGAGATCAGATCCAATTTGTAATGCTTGATAAAGGTATGGGTTTAGCCAAGGTGGCAGCTGCACAAATATCATCCATGGAAGCCCTAGCATGAAAGATGACAGTAGTGGCCACAGCTCTAGTGGAATGAGGTTTAATGCGACCAGGAGCTGATTCCTCCTCCAGAGAATAAACAAAGAAGATGCAATCCCTAAGCCATTTAGACAAGGCAACTTTAGACACTGCCGATCCCTTTCTAGAGCCCGCAAAGGCAACAAAAAGCTGATCTGACTTTCGAAATGACTTTGTCCTGTCCAAATAAAAACGCAACTGTCTGTGGACATCCAAGGAATGGATACAGTATTCCCCTTTGTTGGCATAATTAGGGAAAAACACGGGCAACTCAATGGGCTGATTAATAGAAAATTCCGAAACCACCTTGGGTAAGAAAGTGGGATTGGTGCGAAGTAATACTCTGTCCTTATGGAAAATCAAATAAGGACTCAATGCATAATGCTTGCAGCTCTGATACACGTCTGGCTGAAGTAACCGCCACCAGAAACAAGGTCTTCCAGGACAGAATCTTCACATCACAGGTTGCAGCCGGCTCAAAGGGAGGTAGGGTCAAAGTTTGAAGCACCCTAGACAGATTCCATGATTCCACAGGTTGCCTAATGGGAGACCTAGAATGAAAAATCCCCTTCAAGAAGGTCTTACACAGACGAGCAGAAATAATAGGAATTCTGTCTGAACCATCATGGAAACTGGAAATGGCAGCTAGATGCACCCGAATCTTGGATGCAGAAGCCTCGTTAAGGAAAAGCTTGGTCAGGTATTGAAGAACTGTAGCTACTGGAACAGAAAAAGGATCCAGAGACAGCTCTTGTGCCCACAAGGAAAAATGTTTCCACTTGTCTTTATAAAGTTTTCTGGTAGAAGGGGAGGCCAAAATAATATTCCGTACCGGAGAAGAGTGTTCAAGCCTGGCTACTAACAGAAGTGGAGCAACCAAGCTGTCAGTTTGAGCGTGGCCAGATTTGGAGACGACAACACTTGGGGGTGAGAAATGAGATCCTGACGGAAGTCTAGAATACAAGGAGGTCGGAGCAGGTGTGGCTGAAGGAAGGGGAACCAAACCTGACGAGGCCAAAACGAAGCAATGAGTATCATTCTGCTTCTCAACCGAGTAGCTTTCCTTAAGACCAAGGGTATCAAGGGATGGGAGGATAAGCGTACAGGAGACCCGTGGGCCAATCGAAAGTCAGAGAATCTCTCTGGGACTCCCCCTGTGGAGGAAAGAAGGCAAAGTAGCAACTGCACTTTGTACTGGAGGGGGAGGCAAACAGATCGCAGCAAGGCCGGTCCCAGAGGCTGAAAATTTCCTCCGCCACTCTCGGGTTGAGAGACCACTCATGAGGAAGCAGGATGCATCTGCTCAGCCTGTCCGCAATCACATTGGAACTCCCCGGGATGTGTGTAACAATCAGGAAACTGTTGGAAGCTATCGTCCACTGCCAAATTCTCATAGCTTCGCAGCAAAGGGGGTAAGATCTGGTCCCTCCCTGCTTGTTGATGTACCAGACCACAGACATGTTGTCGGACTGGATAGCAATCAGTCCGAGAGGAAGAAGAGGGTGGAAAGCTTGTAACACCAGTAATACAGCTCTGAGCTCTAGAACGTTGATGTGTAAGTCGACTTCTAGAGGAGACCATGTGCCTTGAACAGATTTTCCCTGAAAATGGCCCCCCACCCTATCAGGGAAGTGTCCGTAGTCACCGTGGCACTGGGCTGAAGAGGTTGAAAGGGGTGACACCAAAGACTTTCGTCCATTCTCATCCAGAGGAGATCCTGTTTGCACAGATCGGTGATGAGGATTAGTGCATTCAAGGGATGATGATTGTGTATCCATTGAGTTTGAAGAAGCCACTGTAACAGGCGCATATGAAGCCTGGCCAATGGAACAATGGGAATGGCTGCCGCCATGGAACCCAGAACATGCAGAACTTCCCTTGCAGACACTTTCCTGTGGTCGAGTATCACTTGCACTTGTGTTCTCAGGCTTAAGAGCCTGTGATGAGGAAGAGATATTAGGCCGAGCTGAGTGTTGAACACAGCCCCTATGAATCCCAGTTATTGTGAGGGCTGAAGGTTTGATTTTCCCAGTTGATACTAATACCCAGAGACTCTGCCAGAGACAGAGTGTGGCGAAGGGCCCTGGTCAGTAGACGCTCAGTGGGGGAGGAGAGGAGCCAATAGTCCAGATAAGGAAACACCTGGAATCTGTGAAGTCTCAAGTGAGCTGTCACCACTGTAAGACATTTTGTGAATACTCTGGGGGCCATCGAGAGACCGAAAGGCAGGGCTCTGAATTGAAAATGATTGGCTCCCAACTGTAAGCGCAAAAGTCTCCTGGAGCGTTTGTCCATTTTGATGTGGTAATATGCATCCCGGAGATCTAAAGAGCACATCCACACACCCTCCCGAAGGCATGGAAGGATGGATTGAATAGTGACTATGCGGAACTTGGTCTGTATAACTGACTCATTCAAACGACTGAGATCCAGGATGGGCCTCCAGTCCCCTGTCTTTTTTGACACCAGAAAGAGACTGGAGTAGAACCGTAATCCAAATTGATCTGGGGGGATCTTCTGGATGACACGCTTTAGAAGAAGCTTCTTGATTTCAGAAGCTGCCTCCTTCCTTTGACTGGGTGGTACGTCGGAAGGGAGAATTGAGGTCTTGGAAAGGATTTCAGGGGAATATGATAGCCTCTGGTGATAATTCTCTGCACCCATAGGATCATCGGTAATGGAGGACCAGGCTGCTTGGTGCAGAGAGAAACGTGCCCCGACTGCTTCCAGAGGAAAGCAATTGGGAAATGCTTCAGGAGTGCTGATAGGGCCTACCAGAGAAAGAATCTCTGGAGCCTTGATTCCGGTAACCCCCTCTGCCCCTAAAAGGGCGTCTTCCACTGTCGGACCCCCCTCTGCCGCTGGAGGAGTCCTTGCCACGTGCGTCACGAAAGAAACCTTGCGACTTCTTGTGCCACAACTTTCCACTCCTCTGGTTCATGGAGAAGGAACGTTGCGGTCTGGAGAAGTGCAGGCCCACGGCAGACAAGGTCTTTCCGTCCTGCTCGCACCTGGCCAAAGTATCCTTGAACCAAAGAGCACAGAGGGCTCAATAGGGGCGTTCAAAAAGGAAGACTTGAAAGAATCTGGTAGGTCAGAAATGCACATCCAGGCATGACGTCGGACAACCACGCCAGCACCTGTTGCTCTAGCTGCTCCTTCGGTTACGTGGGAGAGCAACCTCATGAAGGAATTCAAAATCGCTTCAAGGGTGGCAAGTTGGGAAGCCACTTTGTCACATGTTCCATCCGACACTTGACCCGCGAGGCTAACAGACAGTTCAGAAATCAGGTCTCTCTGGAGTATCGTAAAGTGTGCCAAGAAATTCAGTGAAAGCACGGCAAAGGTCGCTGCAGCAAAAACTCACTTCCCTAACCTGTTCACAGCCCGGGACTCCCTGTTGGGTGGATGAACAGCAGGACTCTCTTCTGCCAAGTCCTTCTTTGTGGCCGTCTCCACCAACACAGCGTCTACTGGCAAGCCTTTTGACCAATGGGGTTGATCCTCTGGAGGAGAAAGTACTTTGTCTGATCTCCTGGGGATAGCTTCTACTGAATCCAGACTCTTCCACGCTCGCTGCACGATGAATTTGACCAACTCATCTGCAGGAGGGGTCACCCAGGACGTAGTGGGCTGGAAACGGAAAGCTTGTAGGAATACGGATTCCTCTGGGGAAGGGGTGAAAGATTTCCAGTCACCCCGCTGACTCAAAATCTCCACATGTCCCCAAAGGAAACATCGTTAGGGGGTGATCTAGGGGAACCTTCCCCATCATCATAATCCGTATCCTCAGTAAGGGACTCTTCAGGTGAGTCCATGTGTTTTCTTTTGCAAACCCTCTTCAGAGGGGGCTCTTCGGTGGGAATGTCCGAAGAGGCCTCGGAAAGGGGGTGCTTTGGATTCGTGGTCCCCTGCTAAGGGCTGGTGATGGCTGAGTTGGGGGGGACCAAAGGCAGAGCTGAAGGAGGAGGATTGCTAGCCGCCAGCGCCCTTTCCATAATCCGGAAGGCGGGCCCACCCGAAGAGGGATGGGAGCCCGGAACTGAAGAGGACTGAATCGGAACAGAGGTCACACCCCACTCTGAACGACCCACCTCCAAGACTGGAGTTTGAGAGGGGTTTGGTGCAGATATAACTCTCGGATCTGACACGGGAACCAAAAAGGCCGTCGGTGCTGGGGCAGGAACCGAATATTCCACCCCCAAAACAAAGGGTTGAGTAAGGCGGGCTGTCATCGGTACAGACACTCACCAGGGCTTAGATGCTTCAGGCATCATAGTAGTCGGTGCCAAAGGAAGGGATCCCATTGAAAGCAATGGGCAAGGGGGCCTTGGAACCAAAAGATCCCCATCAGGAGAATATGAAGGAGTAAGAATCCCAACAGCCAGAGCGGAACAGGGTCTGGAGATCCCTCTTGCAGTGAATACCTAACCCATGAGACGAACAATGTCTATTTCGGACACGCTCCTGGCAGACCTAACCGATATCCCGGAAGGAGATTCAGGCCGGTCCAGAAAGGGACTGTAGGCTTGCCCGGCAAACAGATCCACAGAGAAATTATTGGAGAAATACACAGTTTAAATAAGTCAAGACTACTTAGCTGGAGAGCTTGGTGAAAACGCTGCTATATGACTGTGCGGCAAACGAGATCTCGGGTATGTGATGAAGGGCATTGTGGGTAGTCGCATGGCTCGAGAGTTTGGTGTATGCTAGCTTGGTATTTGGCCGACTCGGTTCCGAGGGTTCGGAACTGTACCCATCAGTGAGGAATGGAAGAAGATTAACAACTTCAGATTGGTAGTTTGACCATGAGCAAGCCTATTAGGTGTGGCCTACACAGTGTCACCAAATAAATACGCAAGTACTCTCAGAACTTAAATATCTCTACACAGATCAGCCAAAATGATAGGTTTAAACATATTTAATAATAAATAATAAAAGAACAAGACAATACTATATATATATATATATATATATATATATATATATATATATATATATATATCACCTTTAATGTGACCTATAACCTGTACAATTCAATTGAAAAGCAAACAAATCTGTTAGGGGAAAAATATAAAAAATAAAAAAATGTAAAATATGCTGGTTGCATAAGTGCGCGCACCCTTTTAAACTAATACTTTGTTGAAGCACCTTTGGATTTAATTACAGCATTCAGTCTTCTTGGGTACACACCTGCCATCAATTAGAGAGACTCTGATTAACCCCAAATAAGCTGTCCTAGTAGGATTTTCCTGATATTTACTCCGCGGTAGTGGTGCTGCGGTAGCGTTGTCGCCTCACAGCAAGACGTTGTCCCGTTCGATTCTCAGCTAGAGCGTCTTCTGTGTGGAGGCATGTGTGAATGGGCGTGCCTTCATTGAAGGTTGTGCGTCAGGGCTGGTAACTCTGCACGTAAAAATCCACTACCAAACATTAGCGGACCGGAGTTCCGCTGTGGCGACCCCTAACCGGGATAAGCCAAAAGACACAACAACAACAACTCAGTTGTCTGCTACAGCAAAAGCCATGGTTCGCACACAGCTTAAAAAGCATCGAAGGGATCTCATTGTTGAAAGGCATCAGTCAGGAGAAGGGTTCAAAATAATTTCCACAGCACTGGATATACCATGGAACACAGTGAAGACCGTCATCAAAAAGGAGAAAATATGGGACAACAGTCACGTTGCAGAGAACTGGATGTCCCTCCAAAATTGATGAAAAGACCAGACAAAAACTGGTCAGGGAGGCTGCCAAGAGACCTACAGCAACACTGAAGGAGCTGCAGAAATTTCTGGCAAGTACTGGTTGTGTACTATATGTAACAACAATCTCCTGTATTCTCCATATGTCTGGACTATGGGGGTAGGGTTGTAAGACAGAAGCCTTTTCTTACACAGAAGAACATCCAGGTCCAGCTAAACTTTGCAAAACAATGCATCAAGTCTCCCAAAAGCATGTGGGAAAATACATTATGGTCTGATGAGACCAAGGTTAAACTTTTTGGCCACAATTTGGCACAAAAACAACACTTCACATCACCAAAAGAACACCATCCCCATGGTGAAGCATGGTAGTGGCAGTATCATGCTTTGGGGTTGCTTTTCTTCAGCTGGAACAGAGGCTTTAGTCAAGGTGGAAGCAATTATGAACAGTTCCAAATACCAGTCGCTTTTGACTCAAAACCTTCCGGTGTCTGTTAGAAAGCTGAAGATGAAGAGGAATTTCACCTTTCAACACAACAATGACCCCAAGCATACATCCAAATCAACAAAATGGCTTCAACAGAAGAAAAGTAAAGTTTTGTAAAGGCCCAGCTAGAGCCCAGACCTAAATCTAATAGAAAATCTGTGGGGTGACCTGAAGAGGGCTGTGCACAAGAGATGCCCTCGCAATGACAGATTTAGAGCGCTTTTGCAAGGAAGACTGGGCAAATACTGACAAGTCAAGATGAGCCATGCTGACTGACTCCTACCCAAAAGGACTGAATGTTGTAATTAAATCAAAAGGTGCTTCAACAAAGTATTAGTTTAAGGGTGTGTACACTTATGCAACCAGCTTATTGTATGTTTTTTATTTTTTATATTTTTCCCCTAACAGATTTGTTTGTTTTTCAATTGAATTGTACAGGTTATAGGTCACATTAAAGGTGTGAAAAGTTTTGAAATGATTTATAGTGGTCTCATTTTTTTATATCACAAAAACCTGGCATTTTAACAGTGGTGTATACACTTTTTATATCCACTGTGTATATACACACACACACACACACACACACACACACACACACACACACACACACACACACACACACACACACAAACAAACATATATACACACATACAGTGGATATAAAAAGTGTACACACGCATGTTATATATTTTTTATTTATTTATTTATTCACGGTGACAGAGTTCAAAATCACAGGAAGTATTTAAAACATTGCAGGATTGTCTCAAATGCATAAAGAAAAATGTCTAAACCAAGCTTTACTATACTCCGGACTGAATCCAAGAGAATTACTATACCCTAGTTAATTTATTTAAGAGCAAGGCAGATGTGGTGAATGGATATTCTAGTTGTTGTCAGGTCAAAAACAGAATACAGAATGTTATGTCTCGGACTTCTTAAGTTAATATCTAAATATTACTGCTGGGATAGCTTACAGAATGACATCATTTCTTGTCATCTGACTCTATCCCAGGTGAAACCCTTACGGCTGAAAGCTAGCAGTAGTTAGCATCTACTTGTGAAAATACATAAACCTCAGATCTTTGGCAGATGCTGGAAGTCATAAAACAATTGTAGTAATTAGTTCACTCTGAAAATGATAAAGAATGCTTCTCAGCACAGACCTGTGTCTCTTGCTGCCGTAAAGTAATTTAATTTCAGCTATTTTTCTGAAGTTTTGTTGGATTGAAGTTAACATGCTGTATTTCAGTTTCCACTGTTAAAAACAGTTACAATAGTGCATGTGTATTTCTGTTCTCTTCCAGCCGGGCACATTGTGGTTACACTTTAAACAACACTTTGCAAAACCCTTTCCAACACACACTTCTGCCCAGCAGTTTGATATACACATGCCATACAGTTCTAATACAGTTGTAACACAAGAATCTTATATAAATCATTTTGATCTTCACCAATGACATATAATTATTTACAAAATTCCACACAGCTGTGCTGGCAGTATCTCCCTTCATCACAGTAGCCATGATGGGTGACAGATAAGAACCACTTATCTGTAGTGATGAATTTCCAGGCTGGGAGAGACAAAGCTAGTTTTTTGAACAAGGAGTGTTTGGACCAAGAGGAAATAAGACAGTCAGGCAGAAGGTGATTAGTCTGCAAAAACATTTTTTCCAGGTTTAGATTCTTTGTCCTGAAATCTCTTCCTGTGTTGTTTCTGGCCCTTCTGTTGGGGGTCTCTGTTCCCTACAGACAAGGGAAGTGGGCTTAAAATGTTTTTTTTGATACCTGGGGACTGAAGTGAGAAAAACTGGAACTAAGCAAATTTGAGAATAACAGAGTCAGTGGCTACATCCCTGGAAAAAGCCTCTCCAGCATCATAGCTGCAAATTACAGAATGTTTAGCAACAAGTGTGTAGCCTGACCAAGCACAGAAAGCACTTGTTGCTTGCTGTCTGAAGCCCCAGTCTGCCATACATTTATTAAATCCCCTAAAATGGATACAAGGTATTTTGTCATTTGCATTTTGGTAACTTAATGCCCTAAAGGCCAAGGTGGAGGAGGTATAGACCTTTTTACCACACTTATCCATGGTCTTGCTATCTCTATCCAATGGTAACATTAGCTACTGGCAAAAGCTTAGCTGGTTTGTCGTTGAGATAAAAAAGATGAAAGGATCTGCTACAGTGTTCTTGCAGGAAAACTTCATGTCCTTAGGGATCTTAAAAAAACTGTCCTGCTTTTGGGAGTTGGGCTCTATGAATCAGGAGTACTGGAAGTGGATGCAAAAGCATCCAGAAAGCCTGTAACACTGGAGGAACAAGAGAGGGCATAGGGAGCCCTACCTCAAGCAAACTGATATTGTTTTAGGAAATCAGAGACTTGCTTGGATTCCCAACTCGAAAGGCTACATCATTTCAGAAACAGTTTCCCCAAAACAAATTTCTTCTATGGCTGAGTTAGGGGACAGAGTGTCCTCATCATCAGGAGGAAGTTGTCCAGAGGAATGAATTTGTGACGAGTATGCCATGAAATCTTTATCCGAACTAGATTCCTCCTCAGATGAAGATTCACGTTGTATCCTTTAAGGGGGGATGGGATGTGAAGGAGTAGAGAGTAAGGAAGGTGTTTTTAAAGATAAAATGGTTTTGCATAGACCCTGTAAAAATTCAAGCTATTCCTTCTCTTGAGTTGTCTGCATGGGAGAAACATGCTTAGCTTTTTGATTCTTTCACTTCGGAGTTTTACCTACCCTAACAAAAACATGGTGGATAGACCTTGGTCAAAGTACCAGGTACCCCTTCCCTAACAAGAATTTGAGATACGTCCTCTGAAATTATCACCTTAAGTTCCCCTTTCACTACCATAACAGCAGGTTCAGTCTCCTTGAGCATACAGGAGTCACACACCATACTGGCTTCCAGCGGGGTCATGGCAGACAGAGTCAGATGTACCATGGATTCCTGCTGCATCTCATGGGAATGTCTGAAGCAATCTGGGCAGTAAAATGTTTAGGCCTAGCTTTTTTTTTATCATCTTCTTAGGTGAGAGCGGGACATCTGAGACCAACGGCTGCACCATCTTGGATTAAACAAGGAGCTTTAGGATGTTGGGTCTCTAAGTAGTCAGAGAAGAAAGCCTGGTATGTTTTAGGAATGAACCATTGGTGGATATTAAAATTTCTGAGATTGTGTTCAGCCCCTAAATAGAATAGACACTGGGACTGGAGAAGATGGCTGCACACTAACAGCTTAAACTCTAGCACTCCCAATGTGAAAACAGAAACTCAACAGAGAAGACCAGTAGACATTTCTATTTATGGGTAAATTTCAGTAACTGGCTAGTAAGTGTACTGCTTGGAAGCCAAGAAAAAAGAAATACAGAGCACGTGGAAAAAAAATGAGCTACAAAATTTGAGGAAAAAACACTGACTGGAGAAAGTGCGGCAGCTGTTCAGCAAAAAGCAATGAAAGACGCAAATTGAGTAATAGGAGCTCAGAGTAAATTTACATATTATTCCCCAAGATATAAAAACCGGGCTAGGCTAGACAGAATTTACACTTCACAGGAACATATACATTTAACTGAAGGTCTTGATATACACTCAATAACTATTTCAGATCATGTACCAATAATAACTAAAATAAAAACACAGAGTAATGAAATAAAAATGAGATACTGGTGCTTTCTCACCCATCTGTTGAAAAGAGAGTCATTTAAAGCATAGGTAGTAGAGATTATTCAGGAGCTGTTCAAGAGGATAGAAATTACTTCGGAAATATAACTAGAGAGTGAGGTAAAATTAAGGTGGAGTTTAAAATAGGGTGGAAATAAAAGAACGGAAGCTATGGTTAAAGAGTAACAAGAATTATTTATACGGAATCTCCCAGAACAAAAACAGGAACAACTGCAGAACGCTAAAGAGAAAATAAGGAATTACCTCGATAATATACATGAGTTTAGAAAGATCGCTGTTAAGCAACTGTTTTTTTTTATAGCTCTAGAGCACAAAACCTTTTAGCACAATGACTCAGGCAACAGAAAGTAGAAAGGGCTGTCACCAAGCTTAGGAAGCCTATAACAAGGAAGATAACAAGAGATCCTGTAGAAGTATTAGAAATATTTCAGAAATTCTATGAAAGTCTACATAAAACAGAGAAATACTGAAATCAAGAAAAGGTACAAACGGAAATGTTTAGGGAAGAATTAAATATGCCAAAGTTAGAGGTAGAGGAGGGTCAATTACTAACAGTTAAGAGCGGAAGAGATGAGATAAAATGGTGATGTATAAACAAACTAGAGAAAAAGTCCCCAGGAATAGATGGTATTCCTGTGATAAAGATATGAAAGGTTTTCTTTAACGGTATTTTAAGAGGAGGAAAAGTACCAACATCCTGGAAGAAAGCAGTGGTAGCTGTAATACCTACAGAGGGTAAAGATCCATCAGATCCAGCTTCATACAGTCCAACTTCAATATTAGACCATGATTAAAGTGCTTTATGTCTATAAGCACTAAAAGAATGTCAAAAATTATGTTAAAATTGATCAGTATGGATCAATGTGGTTTTATGGAGGTGAGGCAAACATTTGACAATATTAACAGAACACGGATGATCCACAGGGAAGCAAAATGTAAGAAAATATCACTGTTGTTAGTGGGTATTGATGCAGAAAAAGCACTTGATAGAGTAAGCTGGGAGTTTATGAGCAAAGCAATGGAAGCATTTGCATTCCCTGATTAAAATTATAAGGTTGACTAGGAGGATATATAAGGGATTGGAAGTAAAAATGAAAGTGGGTGGGCTCCTCTCTGATAATTTCTACTTCAGCAGAGGAACTAGGCAGGGGTGTTCACTTTCTCTTTTGTTATTTGCATTATATTTAGAACCACTGGCAAAGAAAATAAGGGATTCAGAAATTCAAGGATATAACTGATATGGTAGTCAAGAAAACCTGTCTCGCTTTGCAGAGAATATTTTATTTTATACCTGATAAATCCAGAAAAGGAAATTACAGTTTTGTCAAATTTAATGAAACTAAAACAAAGGCAATATCAATAAATTTTGTACCTACAGACAGATTGGTTCAGCAATATCTAAAATGTAGTATTTAGGAGTATGGATTAAAAATCACTCCGGTGTGGCAGCTAAGGATATGTGGGAAGAGACTAAACAAAAGATAATTCAAAAACTGAGAAAACGGAAGCTCTGTTATAGATAGTAAGATGTAAGCAGTTAAATGTTTTACGCTCTTTACTCTTATACACAGATCAGTGACAGATCAGGCATATTTTTATCAACCAGAGGAGAAGTTGTAGATAGCAATTAATAAAGAGCTGAAGGATTTTATCTGGGAGGAGAAGACAGCAAGTGTCAAGTGGGATAAGCGGATTCTTCCAACAGAACAACACAAATTGGAATTGCTTGATTTGAAGGGTTATTTCAGAACTACACAGTTAAGTACAAGCAGAAACATATAACTCAAAGTAGAAAGGGATGATGATGAAACAGGGAGAAGCTCAAAGATTGTTGATGCAGACCTTTAAGGAAAATAACAATAACTATACAGAATATTCTATTCATAAAGTAGCAGAAAATATTCTAAGAGCTAAGCCAACACGGGAATGGAGAAAGCAGATTCTGCCAAAAGGGATGACTGCAACTAGGGATGCAGACATTAGGCAAGAGAGGTCTGGAATTTATTGGAGAAAACTGGCAAAGGAACCAAGATATTGGGAGCAAATAACTAGAGAGGAAAAGGTAAAAGAATGGGATGATGCCAAGAACATATATGGCCTGCAGATTAGAAATTGCCTTCCCCTGTCGAGGACTGATATCAGAGTATAGGCAAAGAGTAAGAAATGGGGGGTCCTAAACAAAAGACTAGCACTGGCAGAGCTGTTAGTAGAATATAGAACAGAAGCTGCTGTTAAAAAAGGGATAGTTAGTACAGCATACAAAGTATTGAATAACTATAAAAATTAGTTAGAGGAGGTTAAAAATGATTGGGAAGAGAGATTGGATAAGCAATTCTCAAAGAAACAAAGGGGGATATCTGTTTGTCCCACAAATATGCAACAAAATCTAGAAGACTTAGGACCTTTGCTTATAACTGTTTACATAGATATTTTTATACCCCAAGTAGACTACCATAGAATTTTTCCTCAGGTAGACAGTAAATGTTGGGGGTGTAATGGGGAAGAAATAGGTAATTGGGAACATATTTTCTGGGAGCGTAATGAGTTAGCAGACTTTAAAGATTCCCTGCAGACTACTCTATCAGAGGTACTGCATGAACAAACTGGTGTAACTAGGGAAATTATTTTTATGAGCTATGATACAGAATCAGAATTGCCTGGACATAGTAAGCCTTTGCTGAGTCTAATTATGGCGGCTGCCAAAAGCAATTACTAGAAAATGGAAATCAAAGTCTAAACCAAGTATACTAGAAGCAGTGAATATTGTAACAGAGATAAAACAACCGGAATAGGGATCTTTAGAAAAGGGTAGGAGCAAATTACATAGGAAAAATGGGAACAACACATACACTAGAGAAATGAGGTTTAAAAGAAGGCAGGATTTGAATGAGCTGTGTAATGTCTGACTGACAATGACTGGGTAGATTGTAAGTGATGTATAATGTTTGCAACTAAAATTATGTCAATACGGTCTGTGATGTAAAATGCTTGCAACTAAGACTAGGTCAGTATGGTTTGTTTTCATTTATATAAATGTATGATTGCGTATATCAGAAGTGATAATTCAATAAAGATGTTTCCTGTTTAAAAAAAAAATAAATAAATAAATTCAGTTAGTCAAGGCTTTGTGTGCACAGCAAGGGAGGATAAATCTCTTAGCGATCACCAACAAACAGTAATTTAGAATTACAGGGGTTTGTGCCTATAGAGGAAAGTGGACAAGATTCAATGGTCAAGAAACATAGTGCTGGTGTGTGACACAGATAGGGATGCAATGTATGGGATATTCTAACACGGATTTGGACAGCACTGCTAACTGTTACAGACTGCTGAAATATATTCAGAAAGACACCAAGGGTAATGGTGATAGAGAGAGAGTGGGAAGAAGGTAGTTACTAGGTATGAGATCCAGCAGACCAATGAGAAGCCTAGCCCAACTGCCCTGGAAAACTGTACAGTTAATCTACTTGATCAGAGTCACACAGTAAGGAAATTAAGACTGAAGGAATTAAACACTAGGTTACAGGAAACAAATTAAGAGCTTCAGAGACATAGCTTTCTGCACTAACTAAAAAACAAAAATATATGGACACTTTAGAGCAGCCAGTCAACCAGAAAGTTTTTGGAAGTGGAATGACTCCAGTGTACCCAGAGAAAACAACATACACATACGGATAAGATGCAAACTCCTCACAATGACCAGAGAAAAGAACTGAACCTTGGAGCAGTCTTGCTACACTGACTATGAGTTAGTTTACAGTCAGAAACATTCAGTATAAAATGCAGATAAAATGTCACTAATTTTCTGATTACTCTTGTTTATCAGTAAAACTGGTGGTGAAGGAGGACAACAAATACTGGAAAATGAATACTCTGTTACTGATCGAAAAGAATATTCATTCAAACCTGAAAACTGTTTAAGTAACCAGTTATCAGTTATTTATTTTTTCAGAGAATATAAACAATGATATGAAGTAAAAAAAAAAAAAAAAGAAGAAAACACTCGCTGTTAAAAGAATGAAGGGCAGGACGAATATTAGTCAAACAGAAAGCCGTGCAACACAACAGAAGGCTTATGAGAACACAAAAGAGAAAAATGAGATTCACAAGAATAATGTTGGGTAGTCAATACATTATAGAGGCTAAAATGGGCAGAAGACACTAGAACTTTAAACAGGACTTTAATTACCCAGAGAAAGTGGATGGATAGGAATGGTGTGAGACAGATGAGGAAACATGGGGAACTGCTGCTGATTTTTATCAGGAACTTTTTATATCAGAGAATGGCAGGCAAGAGATGGATAAGGGGATGAGAACCTCATGGATTAGTTCAGTGAGCACTATATTAGGAATACTATAACCAAAGTGTGGGTTGACCCTGAGAAAGGACAAAATAAATCCTCGGGGGCTTCCATTTTTGCTGTATGCTGTTAACTTGCAAAAAACAGTACTGCTAAAACCAGAAGCAGAAAACTACAAAAAGCCAGTAAAATCAGATCATCAACTATGGTTATCCCTTACTATGCCTATAAGGAATATATCTTTGAAAAAAGACAAAAGGTACAAATACACAAAGGAAAACCACAGTGCAGAAGAAGAATACTGACAGGCTTGTGGTTGTTTACCCAGGACCAGTAACAAGTTGAAACAAGACCTGAAAAAGTGCAGTTGCAGTCACAATGGAAGACAAAATTAATAAAATGTACAATGACATTTTCAAAATAAGAGGGACTTCAGATGAATACATTAAGAGCAATAACAAAAGAATTACAGAACTAGAGGACTCACTTTTGCATTATATGGATGATATTTCGAATTTACAAAAAAAAAAAAACACTGAACTGATGGCTAGATTGCTAGAACGTGAAGTACTAAAGATGAAATTAACAGAACTGGAAGAGAGCACAAAGGGAGAATTTAAGATTTACTGAGATTCCATTCAAAGCTTTTTCTGTGTTACAACTCCTCTCTTAGCCTCTTTGTTAGCCAACCAGTATTTCTTCCTAGCCTGGGCCATCTTTTCTACCTCCCACTTTTTCCTGCACTCCCTCTTTCTTTTGATGACTTCCTGAACTTCTGAATTCCACCACCAGCTTTCCCTTGCACCTTGTTTCCATATCTGGCTTGACCACATATCTGTTCTATAGTCCTCACACATCCTGTTTTGAGGTGCTGCCATTCTTTTGCAACTTCATCCATTTCTTCCTCTTCTTCCTGAGGTGTAGAGCCCTGAGTAATTCCTTGAACTTGTGCGCTTTCTCTCCAGTCAACTTCCAGGTCTTCAGCCTAGTCTCTGTTAAGTTTAGAGCCTTCACTGATCACTGTTTGCAGCAGATTGTGGCAACCAATGGTTTATGCTGTGGACAGACTGTTTCACTAAGGAAGACTGTGCTTGGATCATTGACCACAAAATCTCCTAGATCCATTGTGGTCAAGTTTCAAAAGTTTAAATAGAAACAGGTTCTTACTAAACTATGGGAAACAGGACAAATATTAGAAATAGACCAAACTAGGGTCTATGTAGACAGTGGCTACACATGGTTAACAAGACAACACAGAAATGCATTCTTGATAGCTAGTAATGCAGACAAATGGGACTAAAATATATAAGTTACACTATCCAGAAATACTGAAAGTCTGTTATACAGATGGCTTGAAAACTTATGTGACACTGCCATCCCAACTATCTGGAATTTTGTAAATAATCATGTCATTTGTGAATATTAATATGATTCATATGCTTGTCTTACAAATGTAAGAGAAATAGAAGTTATGTCCTTACCATAACATTCCATGTGGAGTGTTCATCTCGCCTTTGTTCTTACACATGGGTTCGGAGCCGATCCTCGGCTCCGTGCCGGCCTCTTGCAAGCTCTGCATCGAGAAGAAGCTCGAGACAATCTAATACCCACAATCCCCCTCTGCCTTTACCTCAGATCTAGTTTGCAAGCAAACCAATCTACAGAAGAGCACATTCATGCTTACATCACATATGCACAGAAAGAATCTACACATAACTATATGTATATAAACCAAACAGACACATATAAATATATATGCCAACTATGTACACAATATATCAACAGTAGCAGAATGCTCCTGGCCAGGCATCAAAGAACGTTCTTCCTAAGGGTGGGAGGGTGGGACTGTAAGAACAAAGGCGAGATGAACACTCCACATGGAACGTTATGGTAAGGACATAACTTCTATATGTGATAGTGTTCAATCTCGCCGTTTGTTCTTACACATGGGTAGCGTCCCTAGCTCCTTGTTCCTGAGGAACTCACGGGAGGACGTTCTTGAGCACAGTGGAACCAAAGGTTGCCCTGTCCCTAGAAACCTTGTCTACCTTATAATGAGAAATGAATGTATGTGGCTTAGACCAAGTAGCAGCTGCACAAATAGCGTCCAGTGGTAGGCGGGCTGCATGAGCCAAAGATGTAGACACTGACCTTGTGGAATGTCCTTTGGGTTTGTGTAAAAGGGTTTGATTTGAAGAATCGTAGACATAGATTATACAATCCGTTAACCATTTAGAAAGAGTTCTTTTGGTAACTGCAAGTCCTTTCCTGCTATCAGCAAAAGCCACAAAGAGTTGATCTGTTTTTCTGTGATCTTTTGTTCTATCCAAGTAAAATCTTAGCTGTCTGTGAACATCTAATTTGTGTAACATATACTCCATTTTGTTGGAGTGGTTTTGAAGAAAGTGGGTAATTCAATGGACTGATTAATATTGTTAATAGAACACACTTTAGGGAGGAAGGATGAATTGGTTCAAGAGAAACTCTGTCAGAGTGAAAGATCAAATAAGGGTGCTTGATGGAGAGAGCCTGAAGTTCAGATACTACCTAGCGGAAGTAATGGCTACCAAAAGAGAGTTTTCCAGGATAAAAATTTTAACGGGCAAGAAGAGGCAGGTTCAAAGGGGCAACATTAATTTAGATAACAATAAGTTTAGACTCCAAGGTGACGTAGGAGATCTGACCGGTGGTCTAATATGAAAATCCCTTTTAAAAGGCTTTACAAAGTCTGTGAGCCATAACAGGAGCTCCACATTCTTCCACATGGAAATTGAAATGGCAGCCAATTGAACTCTTAGTGTAGCAGGAGAAGCACCCTGATGGAATAAGTCCGTTAAGAACTCTAATATCTTATTCAAAGGAGCTATAAAAGGATCCACATGGTGTGTATTCGCCCAGAATACAAATCGCTTCCATTTGCTAGCATATGTTTTAGTAGTGGAAGCTTTATGGGAAGCCACCAATATATCCTGGACTGCTGGTGACAAAAGATCAGACCTGGCTAAGTTGGGAATTGGAGCAGCCAAGCTGCTAGATGGAGGGACAGGAGCGGGATGGGGAACCCCTGACGAGTGAGTCAATAGGTCTGGCTCTGGGTCCAGAATCCAGGGTCCCCGAATGCAGTGTATCTTCAGGAAGGGAAACCAAATTTGACGAGGCCAGAATGGGGCAATGAGGATTATTGTCCTGTGTAGGTTCCTGGCTTTCTGGAGAAACTTTGATATCAGAGGAAATGGAGGAAATGCACAGGAGTCCCGGGGCCAATCGTGAACCAGTGCGTCCTGGGGACTTCCCTGGAGGGGGTAATAGGACAAAGTAGCACCTGCATTTGGCGGTCATTGGAGAAGCAAACAGAACGCAGGAAGGCCGGCCCCACGCGAAAAATCCTTTTCGCCACTGACTGTTTTAGGGACCACTCGTGCGGTAACAGAATTGCTCTGCTCAGCCTGTCGGCTATGACGTTGGATGACCCGGGATGTGCGTTGCTATTAGAAAGCGACCCGTGGACTCCGCCCACTGCCAAATTCTCATGGCCTCTCTGCATAGCTGATAGGACTTGGTTCCCCCTTGCTTGTTTATGTACCAGACTACCGACATGTTGTCCGTCTGAACTGCAATAGTCCCTAGAGGAAGAAGGGGAGCAAAGTGTTGCAACGCTAGAAACACTGCCCTCAACTCTAGAACATTGATGTGCAGATTGTACTCCAAATTGGTCCATTCGCCTTGGACTGTCTGTCCCTGAAAGATGCCCCCCCACCCTATCAGGGAAGCGTCCGTGGTCACCGTAACTGTGGGCGTGGGTAGCACAAACGGTCTCCCCTTGGAAAGGTTGCACGTTTGAAGCCACCAGTTCAGATCTGTTTTGCATGTCTTTGTTATAAGAATCTCGTGTGTTAGAGGTAGTTGTTGAAACGACCATTGTGCAAACAGCAGCCATTGTAGGACTCTCATGTGCAGCCTTCCCAAGGGAATTGCAATAAGGGAGGCTGACATGAGGCCCAACACCTTCAGTACTAGTTTTGCAGGAGATTTCCTTGACAAGAGTAGAAGACGTATATGAGTCTGAAGTGATAATATCCTTTCTGGGGGAAGCCTCAGAATCAACTGACGTGTGTTTAACTCTGCTCCTATGAACAAGATATTTTGTGATGGCTGAAGTAAGGATTTTCAAGTTTACGGAAATCCCTAGGTGAACACACAGTTGAAGAGCAAAGTCTCTGGCCTGTAGTAGTTGACGCTGGGTGGTGGCAGAAAGGAGCCAGTCGTCCAGATACGGAAACACCTGGAATCCTTGGCGTCTCAAGTGAGACGCTACCACTGCCATGCATTTGGTGAAGACCCTGGGGCTGAGGTCAGACCAAAGGGCAGGGCTCGAAATTGAAAGTGACTGGCCCCCAGCCGGAAACGCAGATGATCTCTGGATGCCCTGGCCATTTTGATGTGGTAGTATGCATCTTCTAGATCTATTGAGCACATCCAGTCGTCCTTCTGTAAGAATGGAAGGATCGATTGAAGCGTGACCATTCGGAACTTTTCTTTCCTGACGAAGGTATTGAGGTAGCTTAGGTCCAGAATGGGCCTCCAGTCCCCTGTTTTCTTTGGAACTAAAAAGAACCTTGAGTAAGTCCCGAATCCTTGCTGGTCCACTGGGACTGGTTGGATGACTCTTTTTTCTAGCAGCTTTGAAATTTCTATGGCTGCTGGCTCTCGCAGATGGGGCGGTACATCTGGGAGTCTTTTCTTTGGAATGGGGTGAGATAGAAAGGGTATGTTGTAACCTCTGGTAACCACGCTTTTTACCCACTTGTCTGTAGTTAAACTTTGCCAGGCCTGAGGGTATAAAGCGCACCGACCCCTGACTGCCTCCAGAGCAGGACAGTCGGGCCTCCTCTCAGGAGTGCTGGAAAGGTTTACCAGGGAGTGTCTCCCTGTCCCCTTGATGTTGCGGACCCCCTCTGCCGCCAGGGCGGCGTCTTCCACCTCTACCCCCTCCTCTGCCTCTAGAGGCGTCTCCCTGTGTGCCTGGGAAAGATCCTTGGGGTTTTGAAACCACATTTTCCACCTCGTTGCCCTTTGGGGTACGGTCTGGTTGGGGTGGAAAACGGACTCCGACAGCAGACAGAGTCTTTCCCTCCTGTTCACACCGGGTAAGGGTCTCCTTTACTTTGGGGGCAAAGAGAGTGGCACCGTCAAATGGGGCGTTTGTAAAGGAAGACTGGAAGGCTTCCATAAAGGAGCATAAGCGCATCCAGGATTGTCTGCGAAGAGCAATCGCTGAAGCTGCTGCCCTACTCGAACCTTCGGCTGCGAGGAAATCAGCCTCATGGACGAGTTAACAATCGATGTTAGGGTATTAAGTTGCTGTCACTTTCTCTGAGACAGCTGCATCTGTAGTACCCTGGAGGGTATCTCCCAACTCTTTGACTAGATCCCTCTGTAGACGTGTAAAATGGGTCAAATAGTTCAGGGATCGCATGGAAAAAGCCGCTGAACTAAAAATGCGCTTCCCGTATCTATCCATCGTCCTAGAATCTTTATTAGGAGGATGGACAGACGAAGAAGACTCCGACATCTCCTTTTTCGTGGCTGCTGCCACCACCATAGCGTCTACTGGAACTCCTTTTGTAAGGTGGGACTTGTCCTGAGGTGCCGTGATGTATTTATTGGTTTCCTTGGAACTGGTTCCACTGTGTCAGGAGCCTCCCACGCCCTTCGAGCAATTAGTTCCATTAGTTCGTCGAAGGGCGGAGTGACCCAGGAGGAAGAAGGGCGAGCACCAAATGCCTTCAGCAGAACTGACTCATCCTCAGAAGGGGGAAGGGACTGCCAGTCACCTCTCTGTTTCAGGATCTCCAATATGTCCGAAAAAGAGACATCTTCCGAAGGTGACTTAGGGGACCCCTCTGACTCATCTAAGTCAGTATCAGATGTCAAGGATTCCTGTGGAGAATCCAAGTGTCTCCTCTTACACAATCTCTTCCTAGGGACTTCTTCGTGGGGAGCATCCGAAGAAGCCTCGGAGGAAGAGGGGGCACCCTCCAGGGGTGGCTGAGACACTGGTGCCCGATGCTTGGATGTGGCCGTGGGTGCAGATGAAGATAACGGCCCTTTATGGGGAGGAGAGGTTGCTTCCACTGATGTGGTTGTCTGGGTAGACAACACCTTCCTCATCAGGTCGAACGCTCCCGGGTCCCGCATCGAAGAGTCCCCCGGTTCCGAGGAAATGGGAAGAATCCCCGACACGGGCACCAAAGGCATCGACCCCGAGGACGGAGCCGAATCGATCCGCGCCGAGGCCCCGAGGGGGAGAGTCGGAACCGAAACGTCGGTTCGACTCGGCCCCGGAACCAAGGACAGACCGTCGGCTCGAGACTCCGGTATCGGGTCCGACGGAGTCGAGGTGAGAGGAACAGACCGAGAAAAGGACGGTTCTGGACCCGAGGGGTCCACAATCAGTAGATCAGCCTCTTCAGGCTCCAAAGACTGAATCGGTCTTGGAGGAGGAATGGATGGAGATACAGGGAGGCCTTCAAGTTTCGACACCAACTGGGTGGAAACCGAAATAAGTTTGGAGAGGGCCGAATGCTCCAATAACTTCTGCACCACGCGATCCACATCGATATCCGAAAGTTTGGAGGAAGAACGGGTCGAAGGAACCGAAGACGGAGCCGACCTCAATAAGGTCGAAGGAGGGAGCTCCATCACCGGTTCCAAGACTCGAGGCTCAGGAACCGATACCAGTTGAACACTCGGCCCCGAAGTCTGTGGAACCGGTGATCTAACCTTTGCTGAAGAGCTCGGAGCCGATGACTTGGGCTCCGACGTCTTCGATTCCTTAGAGGACTTCGATGCCTGGTCAGAAGCATCCAGAGCCTCCTGGAAAGAAGGTTTCAATAGACCTCTGTCCATTAGTTTCCTGCGCCTATCTGTCATGACCCTCCCACTAAAAGAGTGACAGATGGAGCAGTCCTCTTGCAAGTGGAGAGGGCCAAGGCAGTAGACGCAGGAACTATGGTTGTCAGTCACTGACATTTTCTGGCCACACTGACAACGCTTGAAACCTGACTTTACCTTATCAGACATTATAGGAAAGAGAGACAAGTCCAGTAATGCAGTCAAATCCGTTAAAGTTTGTCAAATCCGATAAAAATTGTCAAATCCTCAACTATGCTAAATTTATGAAGGGTGTAGGCCCCGAAAAATATTTAACCGATAAAACTAGTTAACGGTACCAAAAACTCAACGAGACCACAACACAATCATACAGAATAATACTGAAACATCAAATAGAAATAGAATTCTAATAAAATATAACAAAAAAAAGTTATATCTTAGCTTAGACTTTCGAGCTAGCTCCCAACGATGCGTATGCAGCAGCGGCAAACTAGATCTGAGGTAAAGGCAGAGGGGGATTGTGGGTATTAGATTGTCTCGAGCTTCTTCTCGATGCAGAGCTTGCAAGAGGCCGGCACGGAGCCGAGGATCGGCTCCGAACCCATGTGTAAGAACAAACGGCGAGATTGAACACTATCACATCTGTATGTTATGTACTGAGCTTCAAGAATGTAACGACAATGTACCCTACTGGAAAAGAACAGAAATGTACAATAACTGTGCAAATGTATGTTTTAATGGCAGAAACTGAAACATCCAGAGTTAATTTGCAAAACTTCAAGAAAATCAGTTTAAATAAATTGAAATTCAAGTGTTTTACAATTCTGTTATCTCTCACTTTCAGCTCAGTGCAGACAAAATGTATAGAGCTAGAAGTTTTGCTATTGTCTTGAAACAGAAATAATTACTAGGTTTCAAATGTAGAAGTGTTTTACAATTTCCAGTTTTGAGCAAACATCTGAGAGATATGTACTTCTCATACAGAAAAGATAAAATTCTGTTGGTATCTGTTGGCCAACGAGTGAGGTCATCCAAGTTGACCCAGCAGTAATGTTTGCTAGAAATTTATGAACTCTCTCAGTGAAAGACTGTGCATTTTGTATTTTGTTTGGACCGAGAAACATCATCACCATCATCTGCACTTGCCTTGCTAGTAGTAACTAGGGAAAGGTAATTTATTTTAGATATAGACAGGAATATAGTAAAGATTAGTTTAGATGTTTTCTGTATTTATTTGAGACTGTCCTGCAATGTGGTTTTGAAATATTTCCTGTGATTCTGAACTCTGTAGTTACTCTGTTTGAATATTGGCTTGTTCTTTTATTATTTATTATTAAATATATTTAAACCTGTCTCTGTGGCTGATATTTGTTTGACATATTTAAGACTTTAGAGTACTTGCATATGTATTTGGTGACACTGTACATGCCACTCCTAAATAGCCTTGGTCTTGGCCACACTTACCATTTGGGTAATTGTAGCATTACACAGTAGGATGGGTCACCCTTTGTAAAGGCCTTTATAGTAGCTGATAAGTAAGGGGTGGTGGCAATGATAACTACCTTATAGTCTGGGCAGAAGGGGGCATAGCTAGTAATGAGTGGCTGCTCTGTCGGCTGCTTAAACTGCTGCATTTAGCCTTCCCTACTGTTTTTTTCCTCCCCCTTCTGTCTTTCCTGACCATCTACTACTGTACTCAATTCTGTTTCTTCCTCCTTTTGTCTCCTTGCTTTCCCCTCCTCCTTGTGTTGTTGTAATAGATAACCCATAATGCCTTGCACATTTATGCCTCTCCTGCAGTTTCCCAGTGCCATCTTTACTTTCTCTCTTCCCTACACCTTTGAGCAGTCACGTAGTGTGCTGTGGCCAATTTCAGGTGAGCATTCAAGTTCTACACAATTCCTAAATTAGGAAAATCTTTCTTTCTTCTTGCAATTAAAGTATCTCATAAGTTGCTGAGGTATTGCATGGTTTTGGAATGATGGCAAATGCCTAGTTATTAATGTGACATTTAATGAATTGCTCTGGCAGAATGCCTGGTTATATCTGTGTTATGTAATGAATGGCCTGACGACCTTACTACCTGTACTCTGCACATTGCGGTCTGTGTTTTTTGTAACACCTCGGTCTTAGCTTAGTCCTGTATGAGAGCTCTGCCATATATGGTTTTATTTGTACCTTTTTCATAACTAACAGTGAAATCTGCTTTTATTGGTCTGCTATTATCTTGAATTTGGTCAGTTACTATCATAAATTGTCCCAATTTGCTAGGCCCACTACAATAGAAATTATAACAATTTGTAACATCTCTGGCATTTTTCGAGTACACATTCTATATCAGGTTGCTCCTAGTTTGTTGAGTTGGTATTATTCTCATTGATAAGCTTGTACTCAAAATAGAGCACCGTAACTTACAGCACTGAACCTTCTTGAGAATATTGCTGAGTAAACATGTCTTATGTATCGGCAAGGCTTTTTCAACTGCGAATTGCATAAACTATGTTGGCTAGAGTCTGCTGCATTGTCTAAAAGTAATTGAAATGTACACTTTTGTTGGTTGCATACTGTTTTTCACTAGTGCCTATTGACTGTTTTTAGTGTTTCCAGAACAGATATTACTTGCCTGCCTTTTAAAATTGTCACAACTACTTTAAATTGTATTGCTACCTTCATTTAACTGTTTCACCCTGTACTCACCATTCACTGTGATACCAACGCCTCCCTGCATACCGCCACACTTCATTTCCAACCTGCATTCACTCACCTGTACCCATACTATCCAGTGGCCTCCCCCATACTTTATGCACATCTTAAAATACTGCCTCAAGTAGCTCTCACCAGCACCCATTTGTCTCATACCCTACATTCTTATACATACTATACCCCCTTCTTACACACTATTACTCTTCTAGCTTTCTTGTTACACTTACCTTGATTCCTCATATCCCTAATCCCGCTCTTTCTCTTCTCTTGTATTTTTTATAGGTATTACAATATTCCATATCAGCAAAGCCCACAGACCTACCCTGCCTGAAACTATTTGCAGTCAAGTCCCTTCATGGCTGCCTCCCTCCATTTTGTGAATAAAGTATGTCCTGCTACTTTCAGTAGTTTCTACTTGAACTGTTCTTCTGTTGGCTATCTCTTGCATATCTTTGGGCCACCCCTGCTCTCCTACCTTGCCTCTCCACTCTCCTACCTCTATCTAACTTTCTTTTCTTTTCTCTTAAACCTGTTAAGTCTGCTGTGACCCCCTCAGCCCACGCCCTGTTTTCTTTCTCCTAGTCTACACGGTTCCTCCTGCACTACTGTGCATCCTCTGTTCCTGCGCTGCTTTTCCCCCTCTTAACTCTTCAGATCCCACCTCTGCCATACTTACTTGCTTTACTGACTGCTTTTTCTTCAATTTCTCCGTGGGTCTTGCCCAGTTATGCTCGGGGTCACTTCACTCCCTTACCCTACCCCCATTCCCACCCACACCCACTTCAATTCTGTTTTTCCTATCCATTCCCTCCCCTTCCTGGCTTATCAGCCATACATAACTCACTTCCTGCCTGAAACCACTCCTAGCCTTACACCACCCACAATTAAACTAAATCACTTCTTACTGTCATCCAGTTCTCCTCTATGTATTCCCTTAACATCTCCTCACTCACTCTACAATGCAACTCCTGCTCTTTACCATCCCTCTTAAACTTCTCTCTATTCTAACCTCCTACCACACTAACCTTTCTCAACCCTGTATATGCTCACCTACCTCGTGTATCCCTGAAACTCCACCTAACATTTACTCCTTAACTATCTCCCCATCTCTCTTCAACTTCTCCACTACCTGAGTTCATAAATTTACTGTACTACAATCAATCCTACCTCCTGTACATCCAAAACTAAATTTTACAACAAACTCCCACCATTAGCACTACTTACATTTTTCATTAGCAATATATTCCTCTCTGGTGACATCTACCCTAACCCAGGCCTTCCCTCCCCGTCCCATAGACACAAAACCTACAAGCCTCCCTCTACCTCCCCCTCTTCTCATAATTCAAACTATCCTCATCCCCTCAATCAACATACTTCTTCCTACAAACACCTATCTATTCACTACATATTCAAAGTATTACCAACAAAATCACTGAAACTTCACAACTGGTTAGCCAACACCTCCCCCACATTATTACTTTAAAATGAATCTTGGCTAAAACCACATATCACAAATAGCGAAATACTCCCACACCTGGCTATAATATTTACTGATCTGATAGATTCCCCAAACAAAGGAGGTGGCATTGCTATCGTCTACTCTGACAGCCTAAATCTCTCACCAGTCACCATCACTACCCCCAACTTCCACCCAGCTGAACTAATCATCCTAAATTGCCACCTTAACCCTCATAAGAAATTTGTCATTGCTTCTATATATATCCCCCCTGGATATAATATCCCAACACTAGAAAATATCCTATCCTGGTTTTCTCACAACATACACTATGAAAACCTCATCCTTGGAGATGTCAACACTGACTGGTCCATTCTTACAACTGACTCTCCATAATTTAGTATCAACTTACATGAATTTCATCAGCTAATAACATCCCCCACCCACCTGCACAAACAGTCAGGTACCAGCTCCACTACTGACTGGATTCTCACAAACTCCCCCAACCTCTACCATAGTCCAGATACCCTACCAGACTCCGTAAATGACCATCTCCCTTATCTCCATTCTAAGACACTCTACCCAACTACTCAAATCGCACATTTACAAAGACTGCCGTAAACTCTCTAAGTTTAATATGCCGAATTCAACAACTACGGTCTACTGTTGACTGGTCCATCCTCAAGAAAATCTCTCTCGATGATGCAGAGATTACATTTAATAGCATTTTCTTGGAAACACTGAACTCCCTTGCCCCCTCCAGGAGAATTAGAATAAAACTGAATTATGCCCCCTGGCTTTCTAAGGATACTAGATCTCTTATGCATAAAACAGTGCTTGGAAAGCCTGGGTCAAAACAAAAGAACTACCCCTGCTACAAAAATACAGAAAACTATGGAATCTTGCCAAGAAACAAATCAACAATGACAAATAAACTTACTATAACACTCCCCAAATTAATAGCAAATCCAACCCTCATACATTCCGTTCTACTCTAAACAAACTCCTTCGTCCAGGTTGTCCTTCCAACCCCTCCCCTTTCCCAAAGGAATCCCCTCAGGAAATTGTACCCTCCTCAATCAACACTTCAAACCCTCACACTCTCCAGCTCCAATCCAACTGCTCCCTACCTCTTCCAACCCACTCAACAAAAAACGTTTTTCCTTTCAACCTGTTCCCATATCTTACACAAAATCTCTTCTTCTCAAGCTTAAACCCTGTTCTCCCTCCGCTGATAATCTCCCTCCTACCTTCCTCAAACTTGCTGCTGAATCTGCTGAATCTATCTCCTATCCTGTATCCATACTAATCAACAGAACCATTCAAGAAGCAACAGTTCCCCTCATCTGGAAATCCTTCTTTACCGTCCCCCTGCACAAAAGGGGAAACTCAACTGACCCATCTAATTACAGACCCATTGCTATCCTAGCCCCTCTATGTAAAATGCTCAAAAAAATGCATCCACTCACAGCTTCTCAACAATCTCCTCCAACAAAACCTTCTTACACCCACTCAACATGGTTTCCAGCCAAACCATAGCACAACTACTGCCCTCTTATCATTTACTCATACAATTGCTGAGGCCCATGACAATAACTAACTCATATCCTGTCTCTTCCTTGGCCTCTCCAAAGTCTTCGACATGGTCTCAAACCCTATACTGCTATCTAAACGATCTAATCTTAACCTATCCACTGCATCCCTATCCTGGTTCTCTAGCTACCTCTCTTGTAGATAAGCTGTCAAATGGATTTCATCCTGGTCTCCCTCCATCCTAGTCACATGTGGTGTTCCACAAGGTTACACCCTCGGTCCCCTCCTGTTTAATATTTTCACTAATGAACTACACACATCCTGCAAACATCCCTTATCCAATACGCTGATGACTCAACTCTCATCTCCATCTCCAGCAATATCTCTGAACACCATACCCAAACCCAGGACAGATACCTTTACATCCATTGAAAAGTGGCTGTCTGATAATCTACTCATACTCATCCTAAAAAAAAAAAAAAAAAAAAAAAAAGAAAGAAAAAAAACTCTTGCTCTTTCTTCCCCGTTCTCTCTCCCACCACAAATACACCTATATCACATTATACAACCTGAACCCCACACAAAGCTTCTAGGTGCCATCATTGATGATAAACTTAAATTTTACTTACATATACTCCACTGTATAAAACAATACTCACCACAATCTAGGCTTGCTCTATCGCAGCGGAAAACTTCTAACTTCCAATGCCATACTCTCCCTGGCACAAGCTCTTCTCCCCTCCCCTCTATATGCTGCCCATGTCCTAACCAACATTAAGTCCACAACCTTGTCTAAACTTCAACAAACATACCACAAAACAGCTAGATTTATCACCACCTCTCCTTACAACTTGCACCACTGCCTCACACTCAACTCTCTTCAATGGCTTGGACTCCTCCAACAACTTCTTCTATCACAATTAGGTTCATAGGTTGGTACTAGACTATCGGCCCTAGGACCTATACAAGCCTAGCCTTAACAATTCCCTGGCTATTTCTTCCCATACTATTTACTTCCCTGGACCCCTGTCTAGCAGGGTGACCGATGTGATCCCCGGAGTGAATTTCCTTTCTCCCATCCAATCATCACAGTTCCTTTTGAAGATGGCCAAAGAGACATTCTGCTTGACATGTATAGGCAGTCTATTCCAGAGTCTGGGGAGTCTCTGGGTCAGGAATAATCCCCTATCCCTCCAGCATGTTTTGTTTATTGTGATGACACGGTTTAGATCCCTGGAGAGTGTGGCTCTGAGGGACTGGGATTTCTTTAAGTGTAGCATGTCCAGCAGCTCTGGGTTTGACATGGCCTTGTATGTTAAGCAGAGATCACCTCTGAGTAGATGATATGCGACAGAGTATAGCTGGAGTTTTTTTAAGGTGGTCAGCGTAGGGCATCTGCTTTTGGCCTGTGATTCTTTTAGTGAGGCATTTCTGTGGCTTTTCCAGTTGTTGCAGATGTCTTGACAGGTACATACCAAATGGGGCGCTGTATTCTATAATGGGTCTAATGAAGGATGAGTACAGTGGGACAATGACCTCCTTTCTTCTGGATGACAAGCCCTTAGTGATGAGATGTGCCACACAGAAGGATTTCCTGACTGTTGTGGCGATGTGGTTATCGAAGGTGAGACCACTGTCCACCTGTGTCCCTAAGTCTCTTATCACACTTTCGGTGTTTAGTGTACTGCCACCTATTTGGTAATTCATGGGTACATGTTTTTTTTTTCCCGAAATGGGATAACTATACATTTTTTGGCATTGAGCTTGGGCCCATGGCTCTGGCACCAAGCATCTGTTTCTGTAAGGCCCTTCTGTAGAGTATCCACATCATTTGGTGATTCAATAATGGCTGCCAGTTTGCAGTCATCTGTAAACTTTGTTAGCCAGAGTCCCTTAGTGTTGGCCTGTACCTCAGAGAAGTAGATGCCAAACAAGAGGAGTTCCAGGTCTGAACCTTGAGGTACTCCACTTGTCACTTGTTTGGAGCTGGATTTGGAGTTGGCTGCTTTTACAATGTGGGTTTTGTCAGTAAGCCAGTTGGCAACCCATCGAGTGATGTAAGGATTAATGCCCAGTTTAGTAAATTTATCTCTGATTCCAGAGTGGGGGATGGTGTCAAGGCCGTGGCAAGATCCAGCTAGGTTGTGTGGACCGCCTTACCCTCGTCCATGGCTTTGGAGACTGAGTCGAAGAAGTCAATCACGTTCAGGAGACAAAATCGGCCCTTCACGAACCCAAACTAGGTGGGCTCCAGTGTTTGAAGGTTGCCAATGTCTTTGTTTACCAGTTCCATGATAATACGTTCCATGGCCTTGCAGATCAGGCTTGTCAGACTGATGGGGCGGTAGTTCCAGGAATCCAAGGTGGATCCCCCCTTGTGGAGTGGGATGACTGTAGCTGTGTGCCACTCAGTGGACACAAAGCCTGAGGTGAGGCTATTATTAAACCTGACACTTAGGTGAGGTACCAGTTAATTTTGTAGTTTATGTAGTACACAGCCTGGGATGTAATTTGGTCCCATGGATGCTGTATTCTTAGTTTTGGAGAATGTGTTTTTTTTACCTATGTGGCCATTATTACCGGAATTTGGCAATCTTCCGGTATTGAGATGGGCCATTTAGAGGGTGAGGGGGGTGAAGTTGGCACTGAATTGATCAGTCAGGATATTGGCAATATCCTTGGGATTAGTGCATTTAATGCCATTCTGTTGTAGCTCAGAGCAGATCTGAGCATTGCCATTTAGAATCTTGACATAGTTATAGAATGCCTTGTGGTTGTCTTTGGCAATTTTATTTTTGTAACTACCTTTGGAGGATTTTATGAGGGATCTCATCTTCTTACTGAGGCCGGTAAGGGAGTTTTTTGCATCCTGGGATTTTCCTCTTTTCTGCAACAGTTTCTTC
Source organism: Protopterus annectens (assembly GCF_019279795.1). Classification (NCBI taxonomy): domain Eukaryota; kingdom Metazoa; phylum Chordata; order Ceratodontiformes; family Protopteridae; genus Protopterus; species Protopterus annectens. The sequence continues at coordinate 627,684,636 of NC_056736.1, forward strand.
CTTTTGTTGTAGTTTGTTTATGGCAAGGGGCCACCAGATTGGCTTCCTTTTTTTGGAGGAGAGCATCTTGGTTCTATTTAGGATGGCACGATTCATGCATGTGCTCGTACAGTGCCTTAGTGTAGGATTCACCAGTCGAACTTGCAGTTCCCGTCTGCATGGGTGTCATGAAGTTTGTCACTTCTGACTTGAGTAGCATGAAGTTGGCTTTGGAGAAGTTTTTTATGGAGGTTTCCTTACTGGGGGGGGGGTGGCGGTGGGAATTGGATGTCAAGGGTGATTAGCTTATGGTCAGACCTGACCAATGAGGGGGTGACCATAGGTGTGGAGCATTGATTTCCCATGTTGGTAATGACCAGGTCTAGGATACTGAAGCCCCTAGTGGGACTATGGATTAGTTGATCCAGGGCATTGGAATTTATGAATTCCAAGAACTGTTGGACAAAGGTGTTGGTACATGAGTAGTTTTCCAAGTTAATGGCAGGGTAGATGAAATCACCCAGTATTAGGGTGTTTGTTTGTATCTTAATATTTTCCAGTATGTTTAGAAAGGTGTAGTGAGAATCTTGGGGCATGGTGGGGGATCTGTAGCAAGCTACAATTTGGATTGCAGTTTTACCTAGTGTTAGCTGCACCTGCAGAATTTCAGACGCATTGTGTTGGGCAACTAGCCTGGTGGTGTGAATATCCTTGGTGAATATGGACACTCCTACACCTTTAGTGTTTCGGTCCTGGTTTGGTGGCCGAAAAGTGTAGTAAGAATTGTAGCCTGGTATTGCATAGGTGCTCTCTGGAGCCTTGAACCAGGTCTCAGTTACTGCACATATATCAATGTTCTCCATCATGGAACTCATAAACAAAGACATTGGGAGCCTCCAGACACTGGACCCTACCCAATTCGGCTTTAAGGGCAGATCTTGCCTCTTAAACCTAGTTGATTTCTTTGAAACAGTTACCAAAGCCATAGATGAGGGCAAGGTAGTCCACACAGCCTACCTGGACCTCGCAAAAGCCTTCGACACAATACCCCACTCGGGCATCATAAATAAGCTTACCAGCTTAAATATCAACCCCTATATCACAAGATGGGTTGCAAACTGGCTCAGAGATAGAACCCACATGGTCAGAATTGCAAGTGCCATGTCCGAATCCAAACCAGTTACAAGTGGCGTCCCACAGGGCTCAGTTCTGGGACCTCTCTTGTTTGGTATATACTTCTCTGAGGTTCAGGCTAACATGGGGGGATTATGGCTGACAAAGTTCACAGATGACTGCAAACTGGGGGCCATAATTGATTCTCCAGCTGACACAAGCATCCTCCAAAAGGGTCTCACAGAGACGGATGCTTGGTGCCAGAACCACGGCCTCAAGCTAAATGCTAAAAAATGCATAGTCATCCCCTTTGGGAAAAACAAGGTGCCCACAAATTACCACATAGGTGGTAATCCATTAAGTACGGAAGAAGTAATTAGAGATTTGGGGACCAATGTAGATAGTAATCTCTCCTTTGATAATCACGTTGCCAAAGTGGTTAGAAAGACCTTCTATATAGCCCACCTTATCACGAAAGGTTTCGCATCTAGATCAAGAGAGGTCATTGTGCCCCTCTACTCATCACTCATCAGGCCCATAATTGAATACAATGCCCCATTGGGATGTACCTTACCAGACACCTGCAGCAACTGGAGAGACCCCAAAAGTACCTCACCAAGAGGATCATGGGCTACAAACAGATGTCCTATGCAGCTCGACTAAAGAAACTCCAGCTCTACTCAGTTGCTTACCGCCTACTCAGAGGCGATCTATGCCTGACGTACAAAGCCATGTCAAACCCAGAATTAATGGACATGCTCCACCTCAAAAAATCCAAGTCCCTTAGAGCTACACGCTCCAGGGACCTAAACCTCAGCACAAAAATAAATAGGACATGCTGAAGGGACAGATTAATTTCCCAGAGGCTCCCCTCACTCTGGAATAGAATCCCAATTCATGTTAGACATAGCCCCTCGCTGACCCTCTTCAAGCGAAATTTGGACGCGTGGATGGGAAATCGCAAATTCACCCCTCGGATCTCTCCTGTGTCCCTGCAAGACAGAGGCACAGTAAACTAATCTTAAAAGGGTACCTTCTGTGACCTACTTTACAGAGGCACAGTAGGCTAATCTAATAGGGAGGCAGAAGCCAAATACACTCTGGCTAGGCTTATAAATGCCCTAGGGCAGATAGCCTAGTATCTACTTATGAACCTATGTGAGTGCATTTTGAGGTTTAGACTTCTAGCATCGAGTAGCATTACCTTCAGATTTTGCATGCTTGTACCTGTTACGATGGTGGTTTTGTCCTTTGAACATTGCCTAAAAAAGGCACTATATGGGTGGCAAGAGCCTTAGCCAGTAACCTGAATCCCAGGGGCGACAGGTGCAGACCATCCCTTGCAAAGCATCGTGGTCTGTCAATCATGTCATCCCAGGCAGACAGATACTGGATCCCCTTTGAATGACACCAGAAGCTTAGCCAATTGTTGAAGTCAATCATTTTGTCCTTATAGTGTGGTATCATTCTGGGCGAAGGCAGGAGGCTACTCAATGCTAGGGTCATACCTGCCTGAGCCACATGATCCGAGAGCTCTTCCATGTCTCTTTTCATGTAGTCCAGGAAGGTAAGTCTCAAGTCATTCACTCCAACATGGACAATGACAGAGTCATATTTGTACTTGTTGTGGAGTGACTGGAGTGCATGCATTATGTAGCTGATCCTGGCACTTGACAGGCAGCTGACTGTAATTTTCTCCTTGTTCTTTATATTTTATAAATTTATACTTTATACTTCATAAACCATCCTCCTGCCCTACTCTCTCCTCCCTGGTTTCTACCTACTCCCCCTCAAGGACCCTACCAACCAAAGAAAAATGTGAGCAATCTGCTTTATAAATGTTCAGTTGCCCGAGCTTGGAACAAACTACCTATACACATACGCTCCATTTCCCACCCAGTACACTTTAAGAAGGAACTCAAACTTCATCTTCTTAACACCAAGTCTTGCCCCTGTCAGGACCCTACCTAACCACTCCTCACCCTTATATGTCATTCCCATCATTTGCACATTTACACTAGGCTTAGCCTTCTCACTAATTAACCTAATAATTATTCTATTTGGTAAATTCAAACACACAATACTGAAAGCTCAAACTCTGCTGCCTATCTTGTATACTTTTGTATATTTTTTAAATATTTGTACAATGCTACTTGTATGCTATACTGTCTTTGTTTCTTACTCTATTTTTTGACCTGCTGTGTTTTTAAATTTTACTATCTTGAAGTGTGAATTTTGATTAAACTGCAAACTGACTGGAGCTTTTTCTCCTCGGGTCTCCACTGAAAACAGGCTACTCGCCCAGTTGGACTAACCTGGTTAAACAAATGTCAATAAATAAATACAAAAATCTGTGCCAGCTTTCTCCAGGTGTGTGTGTGTGTGTGTGTGTGTGTGTGTGTGTGTGTGTGTGTGTGTGTGTGTGTCAGCTACTTGGGCAGGGACACGAAGCACTGGTTGGACAGAGAAGGTGCTGGAGGTCTTGGCTTTGACCCCTCAGCTGAGATCTTAAACCTACAGCTGTGCCAGTGGGGAGTCTTACTGGGCATCTGGAGAAAGAGGGAGAAACCAGCCCCAAACTGACTGTGATCTCTGTGTGCCCTTAAGGGAAATTGTACTTTAGTTTGTGTGTGTGTGTGTGTGTGTGTGTGTGTGTGTGTGTGTGTGTGTGTGTGTGTACTGGTCATCCTCCCAATGTGTACGTCCTTCACTGGTGCTAGTGGTGAGGATTGAGGCTCCTTGATTACTGGGCCAGTGCAGGGGCATCACATATTAATTGGTTAGCAGTGGTAGGATAAACACATCACATATTAATTGGTTGACAGTGGTGAGTTAGCCACATCACATATTAACTGGCTTTTAGTGGTGTAGAGAATGAATTCCTACAGCCTGTGTACAGTGGACACTGAAGGTGTATCAGCCACGCAGTGAACATTTAGAGTTTATATCACAATTGTTTATTTTTTGTTAGCTTAGTCAGGGACAGCAGGCAAGCATGTCAGCAGAGGAGTATGGCAAGCTGACAAGGAGCAAGTTGGCTGAGATGTGCCAGGCTAAAGGACTGGTGCATGCCAACCTGACTAAGGAAAACATGATTGCAGCTTTAGTCACACCTGCATCGCAGAATAGCAACCAGGACAATCAAACTGGCCTTGGAGATGTACAACTTTCAGAAAATGGACAGCTCAACCTTGCCACAGAGGACTTAAAATCGATCCAGAGTTAAAGAGATTTGAGATAGAGGCTAAGCATGTGGAAATAAAGGCAGCAGAGAGACTGAGACATCTAAATGCTGAGAAAAATGAGAAACTGCAATGTCTGAAGGCTGAGGAAAATGAGAAACTGTGACGCCTGGAATCTGAGAAGAAGGTGAGGCAGAAGTAACATGAAAAGAAGATGCTGAGTCTTCATCAGAGTCATGGAGGTAATGGGAAAGGGAGTAAGCAAACCCCATAAACAATAAAAGTCAGTAAATTTCTTCCAGAATTTACAGACGGGGATAATTTTGAAAGATTCATTCATATGTCTGAGAGAGTATGTAAACAGTTTGATGCTGACCAAGGGCTCTGGGTGTGGTTCTTGACCCCCTTACTCCATGGTAAAGCTGTAGCTGCAATTTCTAAACTGTCTGACAATGACTGTTTAAATTATACTACAGTCAAAATGTGTTTGTTAGAATGCTGTAAGTTAACACCTGAAGCTTATAGCAAAACGTTTTATGAGCACAGATGCAAGGCAGATGAAAGTGCGTGTGAATATATTGCTGAAGTAAGCACTTATTTTCATAGGTGGGTGAGTGGATGTCAGGTCATCACTTCTGAAGGGCCAGCAGACCTTTTGGTGAGGGAAAAAGCCCTTAGCACTTTGCTCGAAGACAGGAGAATCTGGTTAGCTGATAGACAATGCACTACTGCAGATGAGATGGGGAAGAAGGGAGACCTATACCTAGCAAGCAGGGCATCACTGCACAGGAAAAGGACATCTAGTGCTGCTCATGGGTCTAAGGTGGTGGGCAGCCCAGACTGCCCCAACAGAGTCCACCAGTAGCAGGGGAAGCAAATAGTCCAGGTACATGTCCAGGACCAAGGGTTAAATGTTTTAAATTAAACCCTTTGGGGCCATGTTGCATATAGATATCCACAGAGGCAAGGTAAGGAACAAAAGGTGGTAGAGCCAGTAAGTGGAAATAACAAAATGCCAACAGTAGGTTGTCAAGAGACAAAAATGGTACCAAACTACCACAAGAGGTTATATCCTATCTTAGTAGATGGGAAAGAGGCCATGGCTAAGAAAGACACAGCCTCTGACCTAACCAATGTGAAGCTTGCAATGGTTACAGAGAGGCACTACTTGCTTGGGCAGTCTAGTCCAGTCAGAGCTTTAGGAGGGACCTCATTACAAATACCTTTGGCTAGGGTTCACCTTGACTGGGAGTGTGGAAAAGGAAACAAGCAAGTAGGTGTGTTTGAGGACATCCCTGCAGATGTCCTGATGGGGAATGATTTTGATAATGCAGTACCCTGTGTGCATGCAGTTACACGCAGTCAGGCTTGCAGACAAGCATGTGGGTCTGGTAGCCTGGGGGAGACCCAGACAGACCACACACTTGCAGCCAGGACTAGTGAGGTGGTTACTACAGGGAGGGAGCTACCCTGTAGCAGTGAGACTGAAGGTGAGGCCACAGCTGCTTGTGGGTACTGATGTTCCCTTGGACAGAATGACTGCAAGGGCAGAGGTGAGTAGTAGTACCCAGGCTCAGTAAAACACTGCTGTCAGAGAATACCAGACTTCTTGAAGAAGGGGAGCTGGGAAGGGTAACTAAGAGAGAGTTGAGACAGGCTCAGCTCTCAGATCCTACATTACAAACCCGAGGGAGGTAGCTAGTGAGGCACCTGATTCTCAAGGAAATGGGGAATCTGTATACTGGAACAAAGGGCTACTGTATAGACAGTGGACCCCTGAGGGAGGGCTAGAGGGTGAGAAAATACTGCAGTTGGTAGTGCCCAGAGTCTACAGTCTAGTACTTCTAGCCATAGTCCATGATATTCCCTTTGCAGGTCATATGGACATAAAACATACAGATACATATTATGCAGAACTTCTAGTGGCCTGGGATTTCCACAGATGTAACAGTGTACTGCAGGACCTGTGAGCAGTGCCAAAAGGTAGGCAAGGCAGGAGACAAGGTGAAAGCTTCTCTGATGCATTTGCCTGTGACTAAGGAGCCATTACAGAGTGTAGCTATGGATACTGTGGGGCCTCTGAGTACCCCAAGTTCCACAGGAAAAAAGCATATCCTAGTGGTAGTGAATTATGCTACCAGATTATCTGAGGTGGTGGCTCTGTCCTCCATTGAGGCAGAAAATATGAGAAATGCTTTGTTAGACATTTTCAGCAGGGTAGGTTTTCCAAATGAAATACTGACTGAGAAGAGGTGCCAATTTCATGTCAGACCTGCTGGCTTGTCTGTGGAAGCACTGTGGGGTGAAGCACCTAAAGACCACCCCCTACCATCCCCAGACTAATGGTCTTGTTGAGAGGTCAAACTCTACACTCACGGCGATGCTACGGGCATTTCCAGACCAGTTTAAGAGGGATTGGGACAAATATCTGCCCCATCTGTTTGCTTACAGAGAGGTGCCCCAGGAATCCACAGATTTGTCCCCCTTTAAAATGCTGTATGGGCATAGGGTGAGGAGGCTTCTAGATTTGATTCGAGACGAGTGAGAGAGTGAGTGTGAATTCCACAAGGAGTCTCTTGTGGCATATGTCGTAAACCTCAAGACAAGTCTCAGTGAACTCATGGGCTTGGCCCAGGGGAACCTGGCAGAAGCCCAACAGCAGAAAAAGGTCTGGTATAACAGGAATGCTAGAGAATATACTGTAGGGCAGCAAGTAATGGTTCTCATTTCTGTCCGACACAACAAGCTGCACCCAGCTTGGGAGGGACCATACAAGGTGGTAAGGAAGGTCAGTGATGTTAACTACATGGTAGAAAGTACAGTTTTGTACCTACCATAAATGTAGATGTCTGAACTGGATAGCATCTGCAGTCATAACTGGGTTGTCCTGTCGTCAGGCAGCCCTTCGGTCGGCCGGATTCCAAAGTCTGGGTCCGGCTTCGGCTGATGTCGCACTTCACCCGACGTCATCTCTGCTGGTCTTCGGGTATAAAGGCATCAGCCGACACCATTTTCCTCAGTGTTTCTTGCCCCAGATGCCAGTTGCCCTCTTGGAAGGCTAAATTTTGGATAAATGCCAATGTTTCCAAAAAGATAGAAGGCAAACACAAAAAATAAGCATGTATGTACATATATACAAACAAATACACCATAAGAGACTCCCCCTCCCCAGCTAGCTATTAGGAGGATAAATACCCTAGGAGTACCACAGAGGGGAAGGAGGGAGGGTAATCCTAACTGCAGATGCTATCCAGTTCGGACATCTACATTTATGGTAGGTACAAAACTGTACTATGTCCTTCATGGATGCATCTGCAGTCATAACAACTGGGTAGAATACCATAGCCAACTAGGGAGGAGGAAGATAAAATTATGGTGTGGTTAGGATCCCTTGCAATACAGCAGTGGCAAACCCTGCTCGGGATCTAGAATATAGAGGTAAATTATAATGCTTGGCAAATGTATGCACGGAGGTCCAAGTAGCCGCCTCAATAATGTCCTTGGTTGCCACTCCTCGTAAGAAAGCTGTGGTAGTGGCTGTAGCCCTTGTAGAATGAGGCCTTATGTTCTGTGGAATTGGTTTTCCATGGAAGGAGTAACAAAATCTTATGCAATTTCCTATCCATTTGGAGATTGTCTGTTTGGAAATTGCTTTTCCTTCCCTCCCTGTTGCATAGGCTACCAAAAGCTGGTCAGTTTTTCTGTTACTTTTGGTTCTTTCCAGGTAGTAGCGTAGCTGTCTATGTACTTCCAAGGTATGCAGCATTCTTTCCCCTCTGTTTTGTGGATTGGAAAAGAAGGTAGGTAGGTGGATTGCCTGGTTTAAAGACACTCTGGATACCACCTTAGGCATAAATGTAGGATTAGTGCTCATGGACACTCTATCTTTATGGAAGATTAGGAAGGGTTGTACTGCCATTAAGGCCTGTAGTTCCGAAACCCTCCTTGCTGAGGTAATTGCCAGTAGGAAAGCAGTTTTCCATGATAGGTGCTGTAGGTCTGCTGTTGCCGCTGGTTCGAACGGAGGGAGTGTCAACTTTTCTAGCACAAAGTTCAAGTCCCATGCTGGTAATGGTGGTTTCCTTGGAGGTTTTACATTCTTGATCCCTCTGAGGAACTGCCTGAGTAGAGGATGTGAAAAGACAGGTGGATCAAAGCTGTATTCTGCTGAAATAGCTGATGCATGTATCTTGATGGAGGAATAGGACAGGCCTGTATGTAAAAGCTCTGCCAAATACTCCAGAATGTTTGCAATATCTATATTCGACACATCTTTTCCTCTTTCAGTACTCCAAATGACAAACCTTTTCCATTTTCCTGCATAGTTCCTTCTTGTTGAAGGTCTGCGGGCTTCAAGGATAATGTCTTTAACCCTTTGGGAAAGATCTGGCTTAGCTGCTGCTATGTGATGGCTTAGCTGCTGCTATGTGATGTTCCAGGCAGTCAGCTGCAAAGTTTTTAGGTTTGGATGCATGATGCTGTAGTTGTTCTGAGTTAACATCAAAGGCATCAGGGGTATTGACCACATTTTCTCCCGAGACATGCTCCTCAGCAATGGGTACCAGTGTTGTCTTGGCCAGTTCGGAGCTATCAGGATTATCCTTGGACATTCCTCTTTGATTTTCAGTAATACCTTGTGTATCAAGGGAAGAGGTGGAAATGCATATGCTGTCAGACCTGTCCAGCTGAAGGAAAGAGAATCCACCTTCCATGCAAGTGGGTGGAATGTCCTTGTGCAGAATTTTTGAGCTGGTGATTGAGAGGGGAAGCGAATAGATCTATTTGTGGCATTCCCCATTTCTTTGTGATGGTCTTGAAGATGTCTGAGTGTAGCATCCATTCGTGAGCATCCGAGGTGGTTCTGCTTAACATGTCTGCTAGGGTGTTCTCTTTTCCCGGTACAAATATTGCCTGTAACTGGATGTTGTAGCTGAGAGCCAGATTCCAAAGGTCCAAAGTCATTCTGCATAGGGGTATGAATGAGTGCCTCCCTGTTTGTTGATGTACCACATGACTGTGGTGTTGTCTGTCCTTATCATCAAATGGCCTTCTTTGAGGAATGGTCTGAATTTTGGATTGCCAGTTTTACTGCCAGCATTTCTTTTGGTTTATGTGCAGGTGCAGCTGGTCCTGAGTCCACAATCCTTGCGCATTTGTCCAGCATGTGCCCCCATCCTAGGTCTGAGGCGTCTGTTGTGATGGTTTGGCTTGTTCGAAACTTGTGGAAGGGTAGGCCTGGGTTTGACTGGCATGCTTGGGCCCACCAGAGGAATTCCTGTTTTAGGCATGGGATTAATGGTATTTCTGCTTCTAGGCTGTGCCTGTGTTGAGACCATAAATTCTTTACGTACCACTGTAGTTTTCTCATATGCAGTCTGGCATATGGGACCAAGATTATGCATGATGCCATGAAGCCCAAGGCCTGCAGAACTTTTCTTGCTGTAAGTTTCTTCTGTCTTGTTAATGCCAAGAAGTAAAGAGGGAGTTCTTTTTGTTTTTCTGCAGTTAGGAATGCCATTTGTTTTACTGTGTCCAATTCCGCGCCCAAGAATGTTCTTGTCTGGGATGGTATCAGCCTTGACTTTTGTAAGTTGACTGTGTATCCCAGGGCTTGTAGCAAGTAAATGACCCTTTGTAAATCTGTTGTCAGCTTGCTTTTGTTGTCCGCTTGTAGCAGGCAGTCGTCCAGGTATGGATTAATTTGGATTCCCTGTAGTCTGCAGTGAGCGATTACTGATGCCAGGCATTTTGTGAATACTCTGGGCAGTAGATAAGCCAAAGGGCAATGCTGAGAATTGATAATGCTCTGATCCTGCAAGAAATCTGAGGTATCTTCTGCAATTGGGTCGAATGGGGACGTGCAGGTATGCCTCCTTGAGATCTATAGTTACCAGCCAACACTCCTTGCCCAGCATGGGAAGAAGTTGCTGTAGGGTCAGCATTTTGAATTTTGGGACAATGATATATGTGTTTAAGATGGACAGGTCGAGAATAGGTCTCCAACTTTTCTCTTTTCTTGGTACTAGGAAGAGTCTGGAGTAGAATCCTTTGCCCTGTTCTGTTATTGGTACTCTTTCCACAGCTCTCATCTTGGATAATTTTGTTATCTGCAGTAGAGCTTCTATTTTTTGATTTGGAGGCAGGTTTGGCATTCCTCTTTTTACTGGCAAGGTGTGGAAGTGGAACCGGTAGCCTTGGTCTATGGTTTGCAAAATCCACTTGTCTTTTGTGATATAGTGCCAATTTTTCGAAAATAAGGCTAACTTTCCGCCTAATGGTGCTGCTATTTGCTCCCTGGTAGGCGGAGTTAGAGTCAAGTCACTGTGATTGTCCTGTTGCAGTGGCAGTGGTTGTGTCTGTGCCTCTGTTATTACCTTGCCACTGTCGTCCTCTGTAGGCACCTCCTCTGGATTGATTTCTGCCTCTGGATCGTCTGTTTCTGCCCCTTTGGGATCTTGTGGAGTCAGGAAAGGACCAATTTTGGCAGGCCAGTTCCTGCTAAACCTTGGGGCTGAACCTGTAAGAAATCTTTAACTGTTTGTACAGATTTTGCCTTTTCTTCCATTTTCTTCATTACCTGCTGGGCAGGTGTACCAAATAAACTGGCCTTATCCATGGGAGCATCTAATAGCTTTGCTTTAACATGATCCGGTAAGACCTGTTCTTTCAGCCATGCATGTCTTCTTATCACTGTGCCAGTCATGGCTGATCTAAATGAAGCCTCCAGTGCATCATAGCCACATTTTAAGGAATGGTTACTAACCTGTTGTATGTTATTTACCATTTCTAATACATATTTCTTGTCTAAAGATTCATCAGAGGATACTTTTTTAGTTAACTGATCAAGCATAAACTCTTGGTAATGGATCATGTGAAATTGACAGTTTAAAGCTTTAGCTGAGAGAGTAGCAGAGGTGTAAACTTTTTTCCCCCATCTGTCTAAGGACCTGGATTCCCTTTCTGAAGGAATAGGGTTTTTTGCTGTGGTCGAGGCTACTGCCTTAGGCCCCTGGGAAATAGTTTCGGGGTCTGCCAGTGGGGCCTTGTATAGGTGGTGATGAGTGTCAGATACCCTGTAATATCTATCAGGTTTGGCAGGGGCAGGAGGTAAAGAATCAGGAGCAGTGCAGACATCATTAAATGCGTCATCCACAACAGGTAAAACAGGAGGTATAGCTAAGGGCCTATGTTGTGGTAAGTGTAGGAAGGTCCTAAGCCTTTTTCTTGAGTCTGAGAAATCTTGTCCCTGCCATTGGAATTGTTCTCTCATGGCATGCAAGGTTTCCCCAAAGGAAAATTCCTCTGGTGGAGAGGCAGCTGGAATGGATTCTTCAGCATCGGAGTCTTCATATGTAGAAAAAGGGTCCTCTGGCTGTTCTGAAATGTCGGAATCATCCAGAAGCCTCAGAGGACACTGGCTCGGGGCTCTGTCCTAGGTCTCTTTTCAGGGGCTGAGAGGCCCTGTCTGGGTGAGATTGGGATCCCTAATTAAGGATATTAAATCTTCTGCCAGAGTAAGCATTTGTGAACTAGAAGTGGGCCTGTGTGAGGGAGGTTTAACAGGCACTGACTTAGCAGATTTGGCTGCTTTGGCCCTGGCAAAGGCCTTGATAGACATGGCTGCAGGGGGTCTAGCAGCACCACGTGCTGGGGTAGAGACATCCAAAGGGATGGTGTCTGATAAATCAGTAGAAACCACGGTTGTAGGCAAAATTTCTGAGGCCGATTCAGGTAAGGTAGCAGGAGCCTCAGTAGTAGCCATGGATTCGGCTGGAGATTGACCAGTTTTCTCGGTTTCGGCCGAAACCGAGACACTCGCAGCTTGCTTCACCGTGGTTTCGGCCGAAACCGCGGACCGCGAGTGTCGGTCTTTTTCCTTGCGTTTTTTAATAATTTGGGTAGTCGGAGGATCCGACGGCATAATATACGCAAAGTCTGAGCCGAAAAACTGTTCAGCAAACTCCGACTGACGCCTTAGCGTTCGTCGGTTGAAGGAAGCGCAGGCCGAACAGGCTGCTACGTCGTGGTCTGGGCCTAAGCAAGGCAAACAGTAAGAGTGGAAATCTTTATGAGGTATTTGTTTCCCACAAGTTAAACAGTTATTGACTTTTTCTGACATCGGCTGAGGCAAGAAAGAGTCCCCAACGGGGTACTTAGCTTTTTAGAAGTCTTCGTAGTATTCGGTAGTAGTAATCTCTGGATCTGACCGACCGGCACTTGCAAACAGCTTCTGCTTCGGGCGCCACGCGGCAAGAAAGACTGAGGAAAATGGCGTCGGCTGATGCCTTTATACCCGAAGACCAGCAGAGATGACGTCGGGTGAAGTGCGACATCAGCCGAAGCCAGACCCAGACTTTGGAATCCGGCCGACCGAAGGGCTGCCTGACGACAGGACAACCCAGTTGTTATGACTGCAGATGCATCCATGAAGGACATCTGCTAGACACAAGGCAGGGGTACAGATTGTACCATGGTAACCTGATGAAGCCTTACCATGATAGGGAGGCCCTTGTGCTGAGTATCTGCAGTGGATTGCAGGAGGAGTCTGAGGAGGACCTGGTGACTGATCTCCTCAGTGAGGCTCGGACTGACACCTCAGTGGAAGGGGTAGCAATGTCCCAGCAGCTATCCCCTACCCAGGTTCGAGAAATCAGAGCAATGTTACAGGAGTTTGGGGACATGTTCACTGGGAAACCAGGGTGCACACATCTGGTACAGCACCATGTGGATACAGGACCCCAAAGGTCTATTAAGCAGGCCCCTTACAGGGTACATGAGACAGTCAAACAGACTCTGAGGGAGAAGATACAGGAAATGTTGGAACTAGACATAATTCAGAGTCCATCAGACCCTGGGCCTCCCCAGTGGTGCTGGTACCAAAAAAGGATGGCAGTACCAGGTTCTGTGTGGACTGCAGAAAATTAAATAGTCATACAGAGTCCGATGCTTACCCCATGCCTAGGACAGATGAAGCCCTAGAGCCCTGAAGCTAAGTATCTTACCACCATTGATCTTACCAAGGGTTACTGACAGTTGCCCTTGACTCCCAGTGTTCCCAGTGCTAGAGAGAGGTGACTCCTGTTGGTTTGTATGAGTTCACAAAGATGCCCTTTGGGATGAAAAATGCCCCAGCAACTTTCTAGAGGCTGGTAGATCATATCCTAGCAGGAACAAGCAATTTTGCTTTTACTTAACTAGATATTGCCATCTACAGCCATTTCTGACAAGAGCACATTCACCATGTCAGGGAGGTGCTGGGCAGAGTACAGAGGGCAGGGTTGACCATTAAGCCCAGCATATGTCAGATGGATATGGCAGAGGTCTCCTACCTGGGACACAGAGTGGGGAGTGGTAAGATCAGGGCAGAACCTACCAAAGTGGAAGCCATTCAGGCATGGCCTGCCCCTGTTACCAAAACGCAAATAAAAGCATTCTTAGGGACAGCAGGGTACTACAGAAAGTTCATCCCCAGTTATAATACCACAGCTGCTCCCCTCACAGACCTGACAAGGAAAAAACAGGCCAGATAAGGAAGTGTGGACCCCAGCATGTCAGCTGGCAATCCAGAAGCTTAAAGGAGCTTTGAGAGGACCCCCTGTATTAGCCAGTCCAGATTACAGCAAAGAATATGTTGTGCAGGTGGATGCTTCAAACTATGAGGTGGGGGCTGTACTTATCCAGGTTTCCTCAGAGGGAGAAGAGCACCAGTGGTATATCTCAGTCGTAGGCTCCAACCCAGGGAGGAATGGTATGCAGCTGTAGAAAAGGAATGCCTAGCCATAGTGTGAGCAATGCAGAAACTTCAGCCTTATCTGTACGGAAGGAAATTCACTGTAGTTACAGACCACAATCCCTTAACATAGCTACATCGAGCCAGCCAGCAAAATGTGAAGTTACTAATGTGGAACCTAGAGTTGCAAGCATATATGACAGTGCAGTACCACAGTGGGTTTAGCAATGCCAACGCAGATGGGCTCTCAAGACAGGGAATAGGCCCAGACAGGCTAAACCCTCTCAAGCAATGTTTCTCAAGGGGCACTTGAAAAACTAGCTTGAGTTTTTTTTTTTGGGGGGGGGGGGGTTGTGACACTGCCAGCCCAGCTATCTGGAATTTTGTAAATAATCATATGTCATTTGCGAATATTAATACGATTCATATGCTTGTCTTACAAATGTAAGAGAACTGTATGTTATGCACTGAACTTCAAGAATGTAACCACAGTGTACCCTACTGGAAAAGAACAGAAATGTATATAAACTAGATACTGGTGCAAATGTATGTTTTGATGGTAGAAGCTGGAACATACAGAGTTAACTTGCAAAACTTCAAGAAAATAAGTTGAAATCAAAGTGTTTTTCAATTCTGTTATCTCACAGTTTCAGCGCAGCCACAATGTCTAGAGCTAGATGTTTTTCTGTTGACTTAAAACAGAAATAATTACTAGGTTTCAAATGTAAAAGTGTTTGTTTTACAACTTCCACTTCTGAGCAAACATCTGAGAGAAATGTATTTCATTTCACACAGAGATAACATTCTGCTGGCAGGCAGGTGACAAAGAGTGATGTCATCCAAGATGACCCAGCAGTAATGTTAGATAGTAATTTAAGAACCCTCTCAGAGAAAGACTGTGCATTTTGTATCTTGTTTGGACCTAGAAACATCATCACCATCATCTGCACTTGCCTTGCTAATAGTAAGTAACTAGGGAAAGGTAATTATATATATATATATATATATATATATATATATATATATATATATATATATATATAGTAAAGATTGGTTTAGATGTTTTCGACATTTATTTGAGACCGTCCTGCAATGTTGTTTTAAAATATTTCCTATGATTCTGAACTCTGTAGTTACAGTGTTGTTTGAGTATTATCTTGTTCTTTTATTATTTCTAATTCAATATATTTACACCTTTCTTTGCGGCAGATATTTGTGAGATATATTTAAGCTCAGAATACTTGCATATATATTTGGTGACACTGTACAGGCCTTTCCTAAATAGCCTTGGTCACACTTACCATTTGGGTAATACTAACCTTACACAGTAGGATTGGTCACGGGCCTTTATAGTAGCTGATAAGAATTTTTATTTATTTATTTAACATTTGTTGACCGGGAATGTCCGACTAGGTTCCACAGAGCCTGTTTTCAGCGGAGGCCCAGGAAGAAATGCTCCAGATGTAGGTTTGGTGGCAGTGATAACTACCTTAGAGGCTGGGCAGAAGGGGGCATAGCTAGTAAATCTGTGCCAGCCTTCTCCAGGGGTGTGTGTGTGTGTGTGTGTGTGCTTGTATATAAATCAAATTTCAAACTGTGCGTGTGTGTCAGCTACTTGGGCAGGGACACGAAGCACTGGTTGGACAGATAGGGTGCTGGAGGTCTTAGGCTTGACCCCTCAGCTGAGATCTTAACCCTACAGCTGTTTCCAGTAGGGAGTCTTATTGGGGACCTGGAGAAAGAGGGAGAAACCAGCCCCAGGCTGACTGTGATCTCTGTGTGCTGTTAAGGGAAACTGTACTTTACTGTGTGTGTACTGGTCATCTTCCCAGTGTGTACGTCTCTCACTGGTGCTAGTGGGGAGGATTGAGGCTCCTTAATTACTGGGCCAGTGCAGGAGCGTCACAACTTACCTGGAAGCCGAATCCCCACAGGCCAATATTCAGGTGAGACGACAAGGAAGAGACTCCACAAAAGGGAGAGACTCAGCAACTAAGAAATGTGGATCCAGAAACAATAAACACCATCAAAAACTTCAGATCAAGCTTTTTTTCAGTTTTTCAAAGGAAACTGCTTGAGAAACAGAAAAAAATGCAAGATTTTACCAACCTAGTACAGGAAGCACTTCAAGCTACTAAGAGCCAAATGTCACTAACCGATGCAACATGCAGAAGTCTTTAACTAATAAGCAATGTAAGCTCCATGTATTGAAGGACTTAACTGAAAAAGGAAAAAAAAATGGACCGTTACTGACTGTGTAGACATGAGATATGTATTTGCCAATACAAAAGACGCAACTAGCAGGTTTGTAAAAAGTATATAATGCTTTGTTGGTATTAAATCTTTTTGACTTTGCAGTAAAGCATATTGCAATAAACAGATTACAATGTTCTGCATTTTATCATATCACCAGTGTATAAACTACAGAAACAAGCCTTTCAGGCAAGTAGAAATGGTTATGATGGGTGAAAGAAGAAAGAGTCCTAACATGAACCATCACCAAGAAGCTACTATGAGACAGGAATAAATATTTCATAATACAATCCCACTTTATGCTCTTCTGAACTGAGAGATGGAGGAGGATGTGCAACTAATGCGGAATCACATCAGGGCCAAAAAAGGACTGGTTAGCAAAAGACGAGGTTCAAAACATTATTGGTTGACACAAGTGAAACAAAGGAACCACCACAACTTGCAAATTCAATAATCTTGACATTAGGTATCATGTATGTGGCTTAGCAATTAAGTGGAAACTAAAAAAGAGAAAGGAATAGGTGACAAAAATAAAGTGGCTACATTACTCATGGGGAAGGAGAAAGGAGAAAAAAAAAATCGGCTGGTAAATATATTTGGTAGAGGGAGCCTGTTTCTACACAGGGACAAATTAGAGTTAACAGGCTTCTTGGCTAAGGGAATAGGAGGAAACAAGAAGTTATGTACTCACCATAACGTTCGATGTATGTAGTCCATCTCGCCTTACATTCTTACCTCTGGGTTCAGAGCCGAACCTCGGCTCCGACTCGGCCATACTCTAGCTCAAAGTCTTCAACTGGCTCGTGGCTAAGAGGTATCCCATCATGCAACAGGCCCATTCCCCAGATCTTGTTTGCTGCAAGCGCACACAGACACACACTGAGAAGAACAACCCCAACAGAAAGGACTACTGACACCTACAGACTATACCTCTAGGTCCTAGGAGGGGGAAGGGGGGGGGGTTAGTAAGACTGTAAGGCAAGATGGACTACATACATCGAACGTTATGGTGAGTACATAACTTCTTGATGTTATCTAGTCCAATCTCACCTCCATTCTTACCCCTGGGACAGCGTCCCCAGCACCTTGACCTTGGGTGGCTCAGTGAAAAATACTCTTGAGCACTGTGGAACCAAAGGAAGATCTGCCTCTAGAGACCAGATCTAATTTGTAGTGCCTAATAAAAGTATGAGGCGAAGCCCATGTTGCTGCAGCACAAATATCATCCATAGACATCCTAACCTGAAATGCAGTAGAGATAGCCACAGATCATGTATAATGAGCCTTCACTTTAAAGGGTAATTCTTTGCCATTGGAACCATAAATAAATGAGATGCAATTGGTAATCCAGCAAGACAAGGTTACTTTAGAAACAGGAACCCCAAGTCTAGTGTCTGAAAAGGAGACAAACAGTTCATCCGATTTCCTGAAATCTTTTGTCCTATGTAAATAGAAACGCAATTGTCTATGGACGTCTAGCTAATGAAACTTAAATTCTGCATTGTTAAAAACACAGGCAACTCAATGGATTGGTTGATATTAACAACAGAAGCAACCTTTGGAATAAAGGAAGGATTGGTTCTTAAAGAGACCCTGTCTTTGTGAAACACCAAATAAGGTGGCTTAATCGATAAAGCTTGGAGCTCAGAGACCCGTCTAGCTGAAGTTATGGCTACCAAAAATACTGTCTTCCATGACAAGAATTTTAGGTCACACATAGCTGCAGGCTCAAAGGGAGCCGAGGTGAGCTTTTGTAATACAAAATTGAGGTCCCATGGCATTACTGGATCAAAGACTGGAGGTCGGAGTAACATTGTCCCTTTCAGAAAGGCCCTACAAAGCCTATGAGCCATAAGGTTGGGCTCGAAAGGTAGAAATCTCTGCCAATTGCACTTTAATGGTTGCTGCAGCTGATCCCTGACTGAACAGTTGAGAAAGAAATTCTAATATTGCCGAAATAGGAGCTGTATAAGGATCAATATGTCTTTCACGGACCCAAATGGAGAATCTCTTCCACTTACTAAAATAAATCTTCCTGTTAGAAGGCTTGTGGGAAGAAGACAGAATGTGGACCACTTCCGGGGAAAAATCATGAAGTCTGACTAGGGACGGAACTGGAGCAGTCAAGCTGTCAACATGAGGGTCTAGACGGAGGGATGGAACTGTCCTGAAATATGAGTCAGTAGATCTGGATTTGTGTCCAGAATCCAGGGATCGTCCATTAGATAGGGTTGAAGGAAGGAAGGTAAACCAAATCTGATGAGGCCAGTGTGTGGCATTCAGGGTCATCTTGCTTCCCAAAGACTGTGCTTTCTGAATGACCTTTGAAATCAGAGGAAATGGTGGAAAGGCACAGAGAATACTGGAGGGCCAATCGTGAACCAGAGAGTCCCTGGGTGTCTCACCCTCCGGTGGATAAGGGTGAAGTAACTGCTGCATTTGGCATTGAGGGGGGTGGCAAATAGATTGCAGCAAGGCTAACTCCATCTGCAGAATATCATCTCTACAACATATTTGTTCAGGGACCACTCGTGAGGCATTAGGATAGCTCTGTTCAGCCTGTCAGCAATCACGGTGGACTTCCCCGGTATATGCTTTGCAACTAGAAAGCACTGGGAAGACACCGCCCACTGCCTAACTCAAATTGCCTCTCTGCAAAGGGGGTATGATTTGGTTCCTCCCTGCTTGTTCAGATACCATACCACTGACATGTTGTCTGAGTGGACTGCAATTGTCCCTAGAGGGAGAAAGCTCTGAAGTGCTTGCAACGCTAATAGCACTGCTCTCATCTCCAAGACATTGATATGCAAATGGGTCTTGTGATCCTGCCACGTGCCTTGGACTGTCCTGCCGAGATAATGCCCCCCGCACCCGATCTGGAAGGCATCTGTGGTCATCGTGGCAACTGGAGATAATGGGACAAAAGGCTTGCCCACGTTGAGATTGCTGGCCTGAAGCCACCAGCGTAGATCCTGCCTGCACGTGTCCGTAATCAGAATAGAATGGGAGAGTGGAAGATGCTGTAGTGACCATTGGGTGAAAAGCAGCCACTGAAGAACCCTCATGTGTAGTCTGGCAAGGGGAACTAGCATGATTGTGGCAGCCATGGTCCCTAATAACTTGAGGACCACTTCTGCCTTGACCTTCCTCAATGGTAGTAAGGCACAGACCTGCTGTTGTAGAGCCTGAATTCTCTCTTCTGGTAAGAAGGCCCTCATGAACACCGTATCTAGTTTGGCGCCGATAAAGGTGACATGCTGCAAGGGCAACAAGGCAGATTTTCCCAGTTTAGAGTGATTCCTAACCTTTGGCACAGTGTAATGGTGGCATCCCTGCTCTGTAACAGTAGATGCCTGGTGGTGGCAGAAAGGAGCCAGTCGTCCAGGTACGGAAACACATGGAATACCTGACGTCTCAAGTGAGCTGTTACCACTACCATGCATTTGGTGAACACCCTGGGGGCTGTGGTGGGACCAAAGGGCAGGGCGTGAAACTGAAAATGACTGGCTTTCAGCCGGAAGCGTTGATGACTTCTCGATGCCCTGCCTATTTTTATATGGTAGTAAGCATCTTTGAGGTCGATGGAGCACATCCACACATCTTTCCCTAACAGAGGGAGTATCGACTGTAAGGCGACCATGCGGAACTTGGACTTTTGTACATGTAGGTTCAATCGGTTAAGATCCAAGATGGGTCTCAGGTCCCCTGTTCTTTTCGACATCTAAAATAATCTGGAGTAAGTCCCTAATTCTACTTGGTCTGCACGGACAGGCTGGATGGCTCTCTTTGAAAGAACTTTTTTATTTCTAAAGTTGCAGAATCCCTGTGACTGGGTGGAACGTCTGGAAGTCTCTTGGTTGGCAGGGGAGGAGAAGAGAAGGGAATATGATAACCTCTGGAAATGATCTTTAATACCCACTCATCCTGGGTGATGTCTTGCCAGGCTTCTGGGACTAAAGAAATGTGACCGCTGACCAGCTCCAGAGATGCACAATTGGGCCTCTTTTCAGGAGCATTGGTAGGGAGAACCGCAAAAGGAATCACGGTCCCCCTGGTTACGTGGGCCTCCTCTGCCTCTAGAGCAGCGTCTACCTGAATTTTCACCCCCTCCTCTGCTTCTGGATGGGGAATCACTTTGTGCGTCCTGAAAAAACCTCTGTGACTTCCTGAACCACATTTTCCCACCCTTCTGGCCCTTGGGGTGAGGTCTAGAAGGCATGGAAAAACAGACTCCCACGGCAGACAGCGTTTTCCTTCCTGCTTGCACCTAGTGAGTGTGTCCTTCACCTTGGTTCCGAATAACGATGAATCGTCAAATGGGGCATTGGTGAAAGTAGACTTGAAGGCCTCCACTAAATTACACAGGCGCATCCAGGAGCATCTCCTAAGAGCAACTCCGGAACCCGCTGCGTATCAGATCTCTGTCGGCTGCTTATGAGATCAGCCACATGGAGGAGTTGGTAAGGGAATTTTACGGTAGACATCTGTGCATTGACCTTCTGTGCCATGGCATCAGAAACGTTATCCTGTAGAGAATCTCCTAGCTCTTTTAGGAGATCTCTCTGAAGCCTTGTAAAATGCGTCAAGTAGTTCAGTGACCACAAAGTAAAGGCTGCTGAGGTAAACACATGCTTCCTATACCTGTCCATGGTCTGGGACTCTTTGTTAGGTGGATGGACAGTAGACGAAGTTTCAGCAAGTTCCTTCTTGGTGGCTGCTGCCACCACCATGGCATCTACTGGAACGCCTTTTGTCAAATATTCTTTGTCTGTGGGAGCAGACAAAAGCTTATCGGGTCTCCTAGGGACCGGTTCCACAGTGTTAAGGAGTTTCCCACACCTTTCGACAGACTAGATCTTGTAGCTCATCGAAAGGGGGAGACACCCAAGAGGCAGAAGGTTGAGACCTGAAAGCCTTCAGGAACACAGACTCCTCATCAGAAGGGGATTTGGAGGGTCAGCCACCTCTCTGCTTCAAGATCTCAAGGATATCCGAAAAACAGATATCTTCAGCAGACGAGTTGGGGGCACCCCTTTGACTCCTCGAGGTCGGTGTCCGATATGAGAGACTCATCCGGGGAGTCTACGTGTTTCCTCTTACACAATCTCTTTCTGACAGGCTCCTCAGGCAACAACTCTGGGGAGACGTCAGAAAGTTGGGGACCACTCATGGAGGTATTCCGAGGCCTTGGGTCTCCGCTGTCCATGGATAGAAGATAATCTGAAACTGACACCGGTGCTTGAGGGGGCAGAGTGTCAGTGCCATAGGATGCAGCTGACGACCTGGCCAGCATGCTCCTCATAACCTCGAAGGCTGATCCCCCGGCTCCGAAGGCTGACTAACCATAGAGGATATGGTAGTAGCCCTCAGCACCGAGGAGATGAGGTCCAAAGCAGATGTCGTGTCCAAGCTCACCCGAGCTGAAGCACCGAGTGGAAGGCTCGGAACTGATGAAGATCGATACAAGCACTCCCCCTCGGATCCGACCGGGGGACTGTGGACCTTCAACCCCATGGACGGAACCGACGGGATCGGAGCGGAAATTGAAACCGAGACGCCAGGCGAAGCTACTGGAAGCGATCTAACAGCACACGACAGAACTAACAACTCTGGCGCCAAGGGTCGAGAAACGCTTGGAGGAAGAACAACAAACGATGAAGAGGCCATGGTCTCCAGAGCCGATTGGGTCGGAGCTGAAATCAATTTGGCCAGCAGCTGAAGCAGTTTCTTCACCATTCTATCAACGTCCTCATCGGAAAGGGACCTCGAGGACCTGAAGGATATAGTTGAAGATCTGGATCTCCCTACAGAGGGAGAATGATGTGAAGGAGAACCCGGTCGAACAACTGGAGACCGGCTCTGAGCCAAAATATCCATGACCGGCTCCGAAAGGCTGGGAGCAGATACAGACTTAGTCAATACACAACCTTCTGTCGGCACTGAAGCCAATGGAGCCGAAGAAGGAGAAGCTGTTCTAGCAACTTTCTCTGGTGACTCCGAGGAAACAGACAGAGCCGGAGAGCACTTCTTAGCAGTCTTTTTGTCCTTTTTAGCTGGAGAGGATATGGCACTGGAAGACTTAGCCAAGTCTTCCTCGAAGGAGTGTTTAAGCAGTCCATTCAGAATGAGCTTGTTCTTCCTCTCCTGTAGCACGCGAGAACTGAAGGAATGACAAAACAAGCAGAATTCTTGGAGGTGAATAGCCCCCAAACAGTACATGCACACGGAGTGCCCATCAGTCAAAGACATTTTATTGTTGCATTCAATACACTTTTTAAAGCCCGAAGGCCTGTGTTCCTTAGAATCCTAAGACATGCTGTATAAGGAGTATATACACACACACAGGGACAAGCTGCAAAACTATACGTACACACAAAAGATCTAACTAAACCCCACATGGGAAACTAGAGCCTCTAACTAAAAACGGCCTAGTAACCGACGGGAACAAAAACTACAGGGAGGACTAGGTCCTCTAATTTAAACGGGCCTAGCCTGGGGGAAACAAAGGCAGGATAACACCACTACCAGACAACAAAATGCTAAATAAGCTACAAGTAACAAGAAGCACAACACACAAAAAGACCACATGGAAACAATGGGGAGGACTAGGTCCTCTAACTGAAACGGGCCTAGCCCGTGGGAAGAAAGGGAGTGAACGGGATACCAACAAACGGCCAAAGAAAAAGGCCACACAACTAGCAAGAGAGAGACACACACACAGTAGCTATGAAAATAGCTTTTTATGAACAACAAACAGCCAAAACTTTAGAAAAAGTATAGTTAGCCACGGCCAAAAGCGAGACCACGTCTGAGCATAACGAGCGGCAAACGATATCTGGGGAATGGGCCTGTTGCATGATGGGATACCTCCTAGCCACAAGCATATTGAAGACTTTGAGCTAGAGTATGGCCGAGTCGAAGCCGAGGTTCGGCTCTGAACCCAGGGGTAAGAATGAAGGCGAGATTGGACTACATAACATCATATTATAATGATGAAATGGTAGTGTGATTTAGAAAATGTAGAACAGTTTGGCAATAGGAGGGACATATTCCATGTAAGGAAGTACTGGGCAGACAAAGGATGTATTTGTTTTATGCACAGTTCTATATAATGAAAAAGTTAGGGAAATGTTATAATGTAAAGTTATGTTCTGGGACAGTTATAAAAAATAAATTAGAGGGAAAATAAATAACAGGCAGACTGCAAAGTATTACAAAACATGAAACAAGCATGCAACACAAGGTGGACAGGAGAAGGAATGTTGAAAGGAATAAAAAGAGGAAAAATATGGGCTGATATGGAGCTTGACGACAGTTTTGACATGCAATGAATCTCCTACAAGTTATGTCTTTAAATGTAAATGACCTTGTCAAATGGAGATGGGAAAAAAAAAAAGAGTGCTAGCATTCATTTTTAAAAGTGCTGTGTAGACTGCAATGCTTCAAGGAACTATGAGATTGTTTAATTTCATATGCTCTATCAGAGTGGAGGGAAAGGATATGAGGCACAACTGAAGGGCAAAAGAAAGAGGGAATGTTAAAACTGGTACAGAAAAATTCTGGTATAATAAAGGACCAAAAGGGTGATGCAACAAGGAGATATATATAATGGCAATAAGCTACTGGGGAAATAAAAGAATTACTATGATCAATGTTTATTTTCCACCTAAAATAGAGATGGAGAAAATAAGGCATATACTTGAACAGAGCATAAATTTCCAAGGAATTTTAATAATATGAGATTAGAATAAAGAGGACATATCGTGAGAGCCAGAAAATGTTCTACAACATGGGAGGGGGGCACTAGCTATTTAGAAACGTACATTAAGATGAATCCTACCACAGATGTTACCATGGAAAACCCAGATCAAAGGGAAAATATACAATATAACTGGAAGCATAAGCACCACTGGGCTAGAAAAGAAGCCTGTGGGAAATTTCATTACTGTTTGTACACGTCCGATAACTACACTAGATCATGCGCTGATATTGCTAAAAATAAAGAAAGTGGAGCAGGGAGGGGGCCTAGGCATTGTCACTTCCCATGATCCTATTGAAATAACAGGGGGTTCAGGTCTCGATACAAGAAACACTATCAAAATACTGGTTCAGTTAAACCAAAGTATTGAGAAAGAAGTGGCAACCTAGGAGAAATCAATGAAGAAATTTAGACAGTACAGTTGTGCAAAATCTTACCAAAACAGTAGATGTCCTTCTCCTCACTGTTGCAGTATTCCTTAAAAAAGGGATGTCTCACTACGGGCAGCTCGTCATTCAGCCAGTATGGATGAGCTTGAAAAAGATCTTGTTTGCACCATACGTCACATTTATGTTCCCAGGACAGAATGTGCAGCATAAAAGGAACATACAGACGCAACTACCCAGAAAGTACAGTTGTGTACACTTACCATAAATGTAGATGTTAGAGTGTATTCACTGTTGCAGTCATTACATTTGGGTAATCTGCTGGCAGGTTGCCCTCAGTTGGCCTGATAAACAAAGTCTTGTGTCATGCATCAGTTGCTGTCCCTTCTTCCATGACGTCAGGTCGTCAGGGGAATAAAACATGCAGCCGACGCCATTACATCAGTTTTTCTTGCCCCAGATGTCAGGTGCCCCCCAAATGGAGAGCAAATAAAATTAAAAACACAAAAATATACCTCCAACCAAAAGCAAATACACGAAAAAGGCTTTTAAGCATAGTAAAAAAAGTAGAGGTATAGGAAGAGAAAAACAGGGGGCTGGAGGGAGGGTAACCATTTATGGTAAGTGTACACAACTGTACTATGTTCTTCGTGTTTCACTGTTGCAGTCATTACATTTGGATAGATTCCCAAAGCTATGGTTGGGAGGATGGATTTATACAGCATTAGGACCAGGTATAAGGCCCTGCAAGACTGCAGTGGCAAAGCCAGCTCTGGATTTAGAGAAAATTGGTAAATGATAATGCTTGGTGAAAGTATGTACTGAACGCCAGGTAGCAGCTTCTAGAATATCCCTGGTAGGAACACCTCTGAGAAAGGCTGCAGAAGTAGATGCAGCCCTGGTGGAATGAGATCTGATCCCCTGGGAGATAGGTTTTTCATGGTGCTTATAGCAGAAATGAATGCAATGGCTTATCCATTTAGAAATGGTTTGTTTTGAAATAGCCTTCCCCTCTGCCCCAGCAGCAAATGCCACTAACAATTGTTCAGATTTTCTTACAAATTTAGTTCTGTCCAAGTAGAATCTAAGTTGTCTGTGCACGTCCATGGAATGCAGAATCCATTCCCCTTATAGCAGAAATGAATGCAATGGCTTATCCATTTAGAAACGGTTTGTTTTGAAATAGCCTTCCCCTCTGCCCCAGCAGCAAATGCCACTAGCAATTGTTCAGATTTTCTTACAAATTTAGTTCTGTCCAAGTAGAATCTAAGTTGTCTGTGCACGTCCATGGAATGCAGAATCCATTCCCCTTTGTTTTGTGGATTGGGATAGAAGGTTGGCAAATGAATGGACTGGTTAAGAGACACACTGGAAACCACCTTGGGCATGAAGGATGGATTGGTCCTCAGAGATAGTCTGTCCGCATGAAAGATGATGAAAGGCTCCACTGCTATAAGGGTCTGTAATTCAGAAATCCTTCTAGCTGAAGTGATTGCTAAGAGGAAGGCTGTTTTCCAAGAAAGAAATTTTAAGTCTGCAGTAGCAGCTGGCTCGAAAAGGAGGTAAAGTGAGCTTTTCCAAAACAATTAAGGTCCCAGGCAGGGGTAGGAGCTTTCCTGGGTGGTCTCAAGTTCTTTGCCCCTCTGAGATACTGTTTGAGCAGGGGATGAGTAAAGAGGGGTGGTTCTGTGTTAAATTGAGCTGAAATAGCTGAAGCGTGGATTTCAGTAGAGGAAAAAAAGACAGGCCCTTGTGAAGCATCTCAATTAAGTACTGCAAAATCTGAGGTAAATTGGGTGCTGCTGTGCTCGTCCCTAAAGACTGGTTCCAGGCACAGAATCTTTTCCATTTGTCAGCATAAGATTTTCTAGTACTAGGTCTTCTCGCCTCCAAGATGGCATCCATCACAGGTTTGCTGAGGGATGCTAAGGATGAATTTAAGTGATTAGCCAAGCTGCAAGGTTCAATGTTGGGAGCTGAGGGTGCAGAATTTGGTTCTCCTGCTGAGACAGTAAGGAAGGTGTCTGAGGCAGGTGCCATGGAGATATTTGTGACACACTGCGCAGGAGTGGGTACCAGTGCTGGTGTGGCCAGTCTGGAGCAATCACAATCATTTTTGGTTTGTCCTGTTTAATTTTAGCAGAACTTTGGAGAGCAGAGGCAGAGGGGGGAAAGGTGTAGACTGATAGTTTTTTCCAGCTGAAGGACAGAGCATCCACTTGCCAAGCTTTTTTGTGAGGTGTCCTTGTGCAAAATTTGTCCAACTGGTAGTTCTGGGGGAAGGCAAATAGATCTAGGTCTGGGCTCCCCCATCTGCTTGTCAACATGTTGAAAATCCGTGGCTCCAGTTTCCACTCGTGTGGGTCCATGAGATTTCTGCTTAGTCCATCTGCCAGTGTATTCAGTTTTCCTGGCAGGAATTGAGCTTGCAGTTGTACTTGGTAGCTCAAGGCCGTGTTCCACAATGCCATGGCTAGTCTGCAGAGGGGGTACTCTGCTTATGTACCACATAACCGTGGTGTTATCTGTCTTTACCATTAGTTGTCCTGGATGAATGTAGTCCTTGAAGGCCGTCAGAGCATTCTGTACAGCCAACATTTCTTTCTGATTGATATGTAGGTGCATTTGATTTGGTTTCCATTTGTCCTGAATGCACTTCCCTACCAGGTGAGCCCCCCATCCATACATAGTCTGATGTGTCTGTAGTTAGGGTTTGGGCGGCAGGGGATTGTGTGAATGGCAGTCCCTCGTTTTGGTGGCAGGCCTCTGCCCACCATAGAAACTCTAGACAAGGTATGATAGGAATCATTGTTTCCAGGCTGTGACAATGTTGACTCCATAGACTTAAGTACCACTGAAGTTTCCTCATATGCAGTCTTGCATATGGAATTAGAAGAATGCAGGAGGCCATGAACCCCAAGGCTTGCAGTATTTGTCTTACAGATAGCAGGGTTTTTGTGGCCACTTGTTTGAAGTAAGTTACCAAATGAATTTGCTTTTCTGGCATGAGGAAAGCCATCTGGCCAGTTGTATTCAAGCTTGTACCCAGGAATGTAATCTGTTGAGAGGGTACCAGTTGTGATTTTTCATTTATGGTGTACCCTAGACAAGTTAGAACCCTTTTTACAAAACGCCAGATGATTTATAAAGTATGGCCTGGTTTTCTGCCTCAATTAGACAATCATCCAGGTATGGATATATTTGAATATTTCTTTGCCTGCAAAATGCAATTACTGGAGCCAGGCACTTTGTGAATACCCTGGGCGCAGTAGACAAGCCAAAGGGCAGTGCAGAGAACTGATAATGCAAGTAGCCTGCTTTGAAACGTAGGTATCTTCTGCAAGATTCCCTGATTGGGATATGCAGGTAAGCTTCTTTTAAATCTAGAGTTGCCAACCAGGCATCTTTGCCTAGCATAGGAAGTAACGGAAGAAGAGTCAGCATCTTGAATTTTGGAATGTCCAGAAAGGTGTTTAGAGTAGACAGGTCCAGAATTGGACACCATGATTTGTCTTTTCTGGGTACCAGGAAAAGCCTGGAATAGAAACCTTGTCCCTTTTCCTCTTCTGGTACTAGTTGAATAGCCTCCATGTTTAAGAGGGAAAGTACCTGTTTCTGAGCCTCTGCCCACTGATTTGGGGGCAGGTCTGGCCACCCGTTTGGTATTGACAACGTGTGAAAATGAAATCTGTATCCCTGGGACACTATATTTAAAACCCATTTGTCCTGGGTTACGAGTTCCCAGTTTTTTGCATGAAGAGCAATCTTTCCCCCCAAAGGGGTGGCTAAAAGGTAAGTGCTTGGTAATTCTAAAGGAAAGTCATTGAAACTGCTTACCATAGGGGGTGTCTTGTTATTTCCAGATTTGTAAGTGGAGGCCCCCCATTGCTTAGTTCTGAGAGTCTCTTGGGACTGAAACCTGGTGCTTTTGGTATGTCTGGGTTTGGCTTGAGTGGATCTGGAAGGAGCTGGAAAGGACCAATTCTTAGTAGGCCAGTGCCTACTAAATCTTGGTGGTTGCACTTGTAAGAAATCTTTCACAGTTTGCATAGATTTAACTTTATCTTCCATCTTTTTTAGAACTTCTTCAGCCTTACTGCCAAACAGGCGGTCCTGATTTAAAGGAGCACCCAACAATTTTGCTTTAACATGATCAGGCAGAGATTGCTCCTTAAGCCAAGCATGCCTTCTAAGCACAGACCCAGTAACAGCATCCCTGAAAGAGGCCTCTAAAGAATCAAAACCACATTGCAAATTATGTTTTCCAACTTGTTCAGCAGAATGCAATAAATCCTGTACATCTTTGTTTTCCACACAGTCAGAAATAAACATAATTTTCTGTTTAAGCAGTCCCATAATATGCTGTTGATATTTTAGCATATGAAATTGGCAGTTTAAAGCCCTGATTGCCAAGGTTGCAGAAGTATAAACCTTTTTACCCCATCTATCCAGCACCCTGGAGTCTCTATCAGAAAGGGTAGGATTTTTAGCAGTAGAAGCCTTAATGCCCTTGGACCCCTGAGAAATGGTTTCTGGGTCCACAACAGGATTTTTGAAAAGGAACTTGTGGGACTCAGGAACCCTGTAGTATCTGTCAGGTTTACTAGGAGCTGGAGGCAGGGAATGAGGGGCCATACTGGATTCCAAAAACACATCATCAACAATGTCTAGTACAGGAGGTATTGCCAAAGGCCTATGCTGAGGTAGAAGAAGGAAATCCCTAAGCCTCTTTTTAGATTCAGAAAATTCCTGACTTTCCCAGTGGAAATGCTCCCTTAAAGTATGTAAAGTTTCCCCAAAAGAAAAGTCCTCAGTGGGGGAAGCAGAGGGAATGGAATCCTCTGCATCAGAATCCTCATAAGTAGGAATGGACAAATCCAGGTCATTGGAAGAATTAGAAGAAACAGAGTCCTGATCAGAAGATTCATAGTCAAGCTCAGTCCTAGGCCTCTTGGGCTTGACTACCCCTGATTAGAGTAATAAGATCTTCAGCCATTTTGATCATTTGTTTTTTAGGTATAGGGGCCTGAACATGTGGCCTGGGCGTCGGTTTTTAGACATAGATTGAGATTTAGGCCTTAGAATAGAAGGTGGAGTCGGTTTAATATAAGTCTGTAGGCCTGAATACACCCTGAGAAGCCGGTGCCTGCACAGTGGCTCCGGACCCAACCAAGGTAGAGACATCCGCGGGTTCCATAGGTGAAACATCTCACGGCATACCAGACTCCGAATGGGTCTCAGTAGAGGCCTGCGAGTCAGAAGTAGCGGGTGTCAGGGGCTGCGAAAGCACCTCACTCACTGAGCACCGGCAAACTGGTGACTGGCTTAGGAGAAGCGTTGTCAGCAGTTTTGGACCTTGATGGCCTGTCTCTGTCTTTTTCTTTGCGTTTTTTTCAGAATTCCGGTAGTCGGATGGCTAACCGACGTCATTTCTAGATAATTAAACTGAGAACCGAAATATTTAGAGGCAAAAATGTACCGATGATGGATAGTGCGCTGATTAAATAAAGCACAAAACCGACAGCAAGGTATGTTGTGGTCAGGGCCTAGGCAAGGAATACAGTACAAATGAAAATCTTTATGAGGTATTTGCTTTCCATAAGTAATGCAATTATTAACTTTTACTGACATCGGTAAGGAGAAAGAAAAAGTTTCCCCAATGGGGTACTTACCTTTAAGTTAAAGACTTCGTTTCTGAAACTCGAAAATGAAAATTTCAGGAGTTGGCTGACCGGCACTTGCGAACTGCTTCTGCTTCAGGCACCGCACGGCAAGAAAGAATGTTGTAATGGTGGCGGCTGCATGTTTTATACCCCTGACGACCTGACTTCATGGAAGAAGGGACAGCAACCGACGCAGGACCCAAGACTTTGTTAATCAGAATGACTAAGGGCAACCTGCCAGCCGATTACCCAAATGTAATGACTGCAACAGTGAAACACAAAGAACATCTTAATTGCCCCAGAACAGAACAGCTGTCATTGGACAAAGGAGTCCATGCACATCCAGAAGGAAAAAGTACAGAATAAACAAGAGGGGCAGTGGAGGGAGGGAGCAAATCTGCAAAAGTGAAAAGGACATCTACTCTTGTGATAAAATTTTACACAACTGTACTATGTCCTTATATATCACTGTTGCAGTATTCTTTAAAGAAGGGAGAGTAAAAAATCTCAAGAAACAGAATGGGAGGTGAAAGGCTGGGAAGTCAACAAACTCACATAAAATGGTTTCAGCAAAACCTGCTCTGGCCCTAGAAACCATATCAAACTTGTAATGCTTAGTAAAGGTATGTAATGAAGACCACATAGCAGCTTCAAGGATGGAATTGGTGTCCAACCCCTTGAAAAAGGCACCAGAAGAGGCAACAGTCCTAGTAGAATAAGCTTTTACAAAAGCAGACAGCGACTTGCCATGAAAAGAACAAAAAGAAATGGCCTCAGATATCTAAGAGGAGAAGGTTTGCTTGGAAACAGCCAAACCCAAAGACCAGGGATGAAAGGAAAGGAAAAGTTGATCAAACGTACAAAAGTCCTAGTTTTATCCAAACAGTACCAGTGTTGTCTGTGCAAATCTAAGGTATGCAGGACTCTCTCAGTAGCAGACTGAGGAGAAGGGAAAAAGGAACAGTTATACAAACTGATTTAAGGACAACTCATTTACCACCCTGGGCATAAAAGGAGGACTAGTACGAAGGGACACCCTGTCCCTGTGAAAAAAACAAAAATTGAGGAATTACCATAAGGGCCTGGAGCTCAGAAACCCTCCGCAAAGAAGTAAGAGCCAGCACAAGAACAGTTTTCCAGGTATAATGTTGCAGAGAAGCAAATTCTGCAGGCTCAAAAGGAGCCTGAGTCAATTTTTTTCAAAAGAAAATTAAGGTCGCAAGGAGGAGGAATACATTTTCTTGGAGGCCTAATATGCAGGATGTCTTTAAGAAATTGTTTGACCTCAAAACGAGAAGTCAAAGGAGGAGTCAAGGGCAGACAAAAAGAAATAGCTGACAAATGGACCATAACAAAAAAAAAAAAAAAAAAAAAAACAGGCCAAGCCAGACTGGAGGAACTCATACAAGTGAGAGAACCAGAGGGACCCCCACTGAAAAAGGTTCCCGGTTACAAGCATGGCACAAGACCGAAAATCATTTCCATTAGGACATACAAGAGTTTCTGGTTGAGGATTTCTTTAACTCCTGTAAAAGCTTTTTTTATTTCTTCCTCAACGTGTTCTGCATCAAAAATGTATTTGACCCTCTAGGAAAAAAATACTCTGAAAACAGCTGGATACAGCAGATTGAATCTCACATCTGCCTCTTGACATTCTCTGACTGCTGGGATAAATTTGCTTTTCTTCTGCCTCGTGTACAGTAAATAATCTGCTTTCCAATTTTTACTTTGCCCTTTTGCCACAGTTTTGTCAGGAACAATTATTTCTGCTGGTATGACTGCATCTTTACTAATATAGGTCTTGGCTGCTTTCTCCTGGCCAGGTTTGGAGCATACACTCAATATTCCTTTGAGTTAACAAAGCCTGCTGTAGAACACCAGTCCAATAGCTTGCTTATTTCTGCTTTCATAAAACTAATAGTCTGTTCCTTCCAGTTTCTCCAGTACAGCAGAAAATATCAGGCTTTCTCTGTGTGCTCTGTCTTCTAACTCTTGTTTTTGGAAACAGCTGTTCTTGAGAAGCCTTATACTCAGCCAGCTTTTTCTTCATTTCAACCTCTGATTTTTGTAGTTTTATCAGGTCATCTAAACAGCCAGTTAAAAGCTGCTTCTAGTTTTTGCAGACTTTTGTTATTTGAGTTGCTATATTCCTTCAGTGTTTACTTCATTTTAATCACCTCTGAATATATTTGATTTATATGTACAATAAAAAGAAAACCGCTACAAAACTAAGAAAAAAAGGAAACGCACTGAACCGCAGAGAGTCCGACCAATACATGCTGAACCACAAGAGACTCCAACCGATGCTCAAAAATCAACCAATCACTTGATTTGAATAAGTTATATCAAAATAAAACTGAAGAGATTATCTTACATTATCACGTGTTGACTTCTACTTGGTTATTTACACACTTTGTGGTTTATTTTTGAGCACTAGTCAGAGTCTATGTGGTTCAGCATGTTTCCTCTTTTTTTAGTTTAGCAATTTCTTTGATTCAGGTTTGTTTTACATGCCATGATTGCAGGAGGACTGACTGGCTCTCAACCACTTTTCCTGAACCTGATATTACAGAACTTCAGTGATCTGTTGGCAACCTCACTTTACTAGTGCAACA
The DNA here is from genome assembly GCF_019279795.1 of Protopterus annectens. Classification (NCBI taxonomy): domain Eukaryota; kingdom Metazoa; phylum Chordata; order Ceratodontiformes; family Protopteridae; genus Protopterus; species Protopterus annectens. Next base: position 627,717,316 of record NC_056736.1, read on the forward strand.
ACTATCTTAGCGTTTTGATTAAATTTCCACGTCTATGTCCCTTCCTTGGGATGAAAGGGACATGATACAGTCAGTGGTTCCTGTTTGAGACCATTCATGAATTCAGCTAATCCTTTGACAATCAGAACAAATTCAGCACAAAATACTGGTGACAACATTCTACCTAGGGATGCTCCCATTTTACAAGATAGGCTGCATGGCAATTTTCAAGTTGCAGATACTCGGCAATGAAACAATTCTAACCTTTCACAAAGGTTAAATGAGTCTGACTACAAACTGCTTAATTTCAAGAAACTACAACTGGAGAACACTTACACTTTCTTTGTGGCGTGTATAAAAGAAAATTATGTACCTAAAGGTCTGCGCATCTGGTGTTACCTTACTGGATTAATCAAAGATTCACAACTCCACAATGAACTTTTAAAAATGTTCGACCACCATGGGTGTGAGTATATGGAGCTATTGAAAAAATTTAATGTTAAACTTACTGACTCGATTATTGGCCTAATGAGGGAAGAGTAGAGGGAAACAATGACCTCTTTCTTCCTGGATGCAAAACCCTTAGTAATGAGATGTGCCACACAGGACTTTTTGACCATAGTGGCAATGTGGTGGTCAAAAAAGAGAGGTTGCTGTCAACCTGTGCTCCCAGATCTCTGTGTTCAGTGGACTACAATCGATGTCATCAAATGACACCCATTTGACTGACACACAATTAACCTAAATTTCATTTGACTGACTCCCATTTCACCGACAGCTTAAAATGCTGAATTTCAACAAACTAATTCTTAAACCATAGACAAGCACACTTAGAACACCAATATCCAACCCTTTCCAGAACTTAAAAACTACTTACTTACCCTCTTAACAGAACAATGTACAACCAAACTAGGTGGGGGCTGTGCCCCCCCCACACACCCACTAATTATATATACTAACTCCAGGATTGCACTACAGTGGGGAAAAGGGCATATAACTTTAACTTGCCTTACAGTACTCTACATGCTGCCACTACTGCTGGGAATTCACAAAACATTTGTCAAATTACTTTAGATACTTCCCATAAAAATGGGAATAGACAAACTCACATTTAGAAACACAACACTACTTTCTACATAACTGTCAGAATTATAACAGTCAGCGCTGTAAGTTACAGTAATTCTTTTTATCACAAGCAAGTCACAGGTGAAGGAAAACCCACAACAAGTCTATGTCTTAAATGTCGGTAAAATGGGAATCAGTCAAATGAGTTGTCAGTCAAATGAAATTTAGGTCAAATGGGTGTCAGTCAAATGAGTTTTAGGTCAAGTGAAGTAGGCCCAAACACACACACTCACACAAACACATGCTCGTGCACACGGACATGAGCATATGTGCACACACCCTCACACACATACACACACACGCACATTTTCCTGGTAAAGGCTGGCACAGATTTACTAGCTGTACTTCTTCTACTAAGACTATAAGGTAACCACGCTGCCACCAGTCAGTCACTCTAAGGCTCTTACAAGGATGTCCAATTATACTGAGTAAAATCAATACTAATATAAATGGTAGAGTGTAACCAAAGCAGCAAGGCTTTCTGGAGTTGCCAAGGCATCACTAAAATAAGCACAAGAACTCTCAAGATGTTACAAGTATTCTCTAAAAGTCCAGCTAGAATGAAAGGTATAAAATATTTAAAGAATGGCATCACACTTGATCACCTGACTCTGGTACAACACACACTCAGAGCTTTGCTAAGCTCTGCTGCAGCATCTGAAAGCTATAGAACAATTTCAAACACTTCTACTCTTCCCTTCCAGAATTTAATCAGTAACACTGTTGATACATTTTTAACACAAGCATCTGTAGGAGTCAGTGTGATAAAATGACACAAAATTGTTTACAAAACACCAGCCAACTATGTTGGCATGTGTTATACATACACTGCCCTATTCTCTCTGGCACAGATGGCAATACCTCACACTGTCACAGTACCCATGATTTTTGGCATCCCAAAAAGTATACACCAACCCTCTATGAGACCAATTGTGGATGTCAGGGGTTCCAATATGCACCCTGTGCTAAATTTCTAGATGAAAAACTGAAAGATCTGGCTGTGCAAGAGGTTCAGATTTGTAAGGACTCATAGAATTTTTTAGTCAAAATTAATAACTTTGAATTTAAAGAGAGTTTGAATTTAAAGAGAGTTATGCATTCATTGCAATAGATGTTAAAGATCTTTACACGGTCATCCCCCTCAATATCAGATGCAATGGTTCATCGAATATCTTTTTGATAAAGTAGTCCCACAGGATAAAATTAACACTCGTGAAATGCTACTTGAGATACTTTTAAAAAACAACTTCTTGATTTTTGAAAGCAAGTACTTTTTACAGCACACAGAGGTAACAATGGGTTCAGCTTGTAGTGGTCTTTTTGCCATTATTATGGTCCAACGGGAGAAAAAAATTCTCTTTAAATGTAGAACTAGTCTTGTAAATTATACACTCATTATGTGGATGATATTTTTATCATCTGGGTTGATAACACTGACAACATTGCTGAATTTTTCGAGTATATAGACCAGACTACTGACTTCCTGAAGTTTACCTATGAATTTAAATAATTGAACATTGCATATCTTGATATTAGGCTCACCAAAGACACTTTAAATAGAAGGTTTACTTCACAAATGTACCATAAACCTACCTTCTCTAATCCTTATCTACACTATACTAGCTCACAACCATACACACAGAAATGTGCAGTTGTGAAAAGTCAGTTTGTTCAAGCTGCATGAATGGTGTTAACCTTTGAACACTTCCTGGAGGTATTATTCTAGCACCTTCATGAGTGGCTTAATGCGTGAATTTGGAAAATCTCCCACATTCTTCTTTTACACAAGGGAGGCAACTCCACCGACCTAATTAATTGCCCAATCACCATCCTTTCACCCTCATCTAAAATCCTAGAGAGAGAGTCGTACATTCCCAATTCATAGAATATCTTCACACACATAACCTTTTATCAAATACTCAACATGGCTTTCACCCCTCTCACAGCAACACCACAGTCCTAATGCCTTTTACTAACACTGTAAACCACTATAGGAATGACAGGGCAATTTTCATCTGCCATATTTTTGGACTTGTCAAAAGCCTTTGATATGGTAAATCACAATAAACTCAGTGTTCTCTCTACCCTAAACCTTAGTAGCTCCTCTATCACCTGGTTCCAAAACTTTCTATCAGGATGACAGCAGGCTGTCCAATGGCAACACCACCTTTCCTCTATACCCCCTGTCACCTTAGGGGCTCCACAAGGCTCCATCCTTGGACATCTACTTTTCTCTCTTCACCAACTAACTCCATACCTCAACACTACAAGCCACAGTGGTGCAATACTCAGATGACTCATCTCTACTAGGCATAGCCTCCTCCCCACAAGAACTCCACGCCTTAATCCAAGAATCCTTTCTTTCTGTGGAATCATGGCTTGCTTACTCTCAATTCATTCTAAATCCCAACAAAACTAAGCTGCTTCTCTTCCACCAAGATCGCCTTGTCTTCCCTCTCTTTCAATATCCTATCCAAAAATAAAACTATTACCACCCCAACAGCTTACACTAGACTGCTAGGTATAGAAATTGACAATAACTTTAAATTTGATATTCACATAGCTCAGACCATTAAAATGGTCCATAAGAAACTAGGTCTTCTATACAGAAATAAAAAAATTCTGACAAGAAATACAAAAGCCACCATTGCTCACACACACCTCCTGTCAACCCTCCTGTATGCCTTCCCTATTCTAACCAAAATCTATCTAAACAAACTGGAATCTTGTTACAATAAAATTGCCAAGTATGCTACTGATGCCTCATACAGGACACATCGCTGCACTCTCAAACAGCTAAAATGGCTAGAACTTCCCAACCTGCTTCATTTTAACTAATTAACCTTTCCCAGAAATTACTGCATCATCCAGATAAAACTCCTGCTTTACAAAATCATACACAAACATACAATGCTTCTAGAATGCTATGTTCCAGTAACAAAACTCCTAGCCATAACTAAAGCTAACAGCTCAGCTAGGGAATCACTCTCTTCAAATTTCATTCCTAAAATATGGAATACATTACCAACCCCTATTATCGCCAACTGCTCTATTGTACAGTTTAAAAAACTCCTTAAATCTCACTAGACAAACACCTGGCTTTGCTCTTGCAACAGTGCTAGTTAGGCTTACCTCAACTCTCTAAGTTATCTTACTCCAATATTTGACCTCATCTGTCAAAACACTTGACCCTCTTTCATTCAGCTGTGTATATCATGTAAATATTTTCATTGAGAGAAATGTATGGTCTATCTCTTTTCTGAATATATTATGTAAATATTTACATCCTGAGTAATGTACTGTTTATCATTATGGAATTGTTTCTTGTGAAGATTGTAAAAGTTTCTCACATATTTGCCAACTTCTGTAACCTTTGTATTGTAATACTGGAGGTTTTCTCCCCAGGCCTCCACTGAAAAAGGACTGATAAACAAATGTAAAATAAATGAAGTCATCAGCAAAAGATAAAGTAATACTTATGTTCCTATTTTAAAACAAGGGTCCCGGAAGAATGAGTGCGTTTAAGATGGGGATGAATTAGATGTAGTAAATACTGACAGCATCAGTTCTTGTAACATTACTTTTTGTAATACTACTACTGTTTCACGTTGCACAAACATTTTTAGTGGATCTTTTATTACTCGTTTTAATGCTGATAGTTTCATCATTACCAATATTATTGAAAATAATTGGGTTATCTTAAAAAATGACAGACATATTTCAGCTAAGGTGGGGGAGAAACCACAAACAAAAAAGGTCGCAATTTGAAGTGTATTGTTGAAGGGTTTGGTTCTAAAACTACGAACAACACTTTGAAACTGTTCAAAAAGGCAAGGTGTGGTTGATGTTCTATTTGTAGTTTCATTCTTTTATGTGAATAGCTTTAAAAAAAAAGATTTTACTATCAAGATGCAAAATGATTTTAACTGTTATACAAGTGATGTTGTGTATGCTGCAATTTGCCAACATTGTCCTGCATACTATATTGGGAAAATGGAATGTAAACTCAGAGACCAAGTCTGAGAACAAATTTATAATTTTAAGAAAAACAGGGAGACTATTACTCTTTAGCTAAACATGTTGGTGAATTTCCAGGACATTTTCAAATGTGCAATTACTGAAAAGGTGATGATTAATGAACGTGGTGGACCATGGTTAGAGAAACGTGAACTATATTGACAAGCTCATGTTGAACGCCGAGTACATGGCCTGGACTGGATGATTGATCAGATTTGAATTAGTTGTTTACTAAAGTTAAAAGCACTAGAAAGATAAGTCTATATATTTTACTATTGGCACTGTTGCCTAAATTTTTAACTTTTTAGCTTTGATATTAAAAAAAATCTTTTGGTCATGATGCTTTAACTGTGTGTTTTCGGTTTGGGGCCTTGGCTGTCATGTGATCCATTTACATCAAGTATTTAAATGGTGTTTTCTGTTACTTAACACTGATCTGATGAAAGCTTTATCAAAATAAAATGGAAAGAGCTTAGCTTGCATCATCGTCTATCAACTTCTACTTGGTTATTTATTCAACTTTCTGGTCTGCGATTTATTTTTGAGCATTGATCGGAGTTCTCTGTGGTTCGATGGTAAAAAGAAAGACCATCCAACAGCACTACAGAATAAAACTATAAACCATTTAACAGGGTTTTTTTCCCTCTGAATTACTGGAAGCCATCTATTCAACCAAAGCTGAAGCTTGAACTACTTTTTACTGCACAGCTGCAGAATTCTTCCCAAGCAGTGTTTCTTTTCACCTTTTCTGATGGATATTCTTTCAGAGGTTCCAATTTTCTTCTTTGCTGGCATCCAAGCAGTGTACTTACTAGCCAGTAATGGAATTTTACCTGCATAACAGTTTCGACAGCACTCCTTTTTCTCAATTGCCGTTTTCACACTGGGAGAGCTGAAGTTACTATGTGGAAGAGTGTGCAGCCATCATGGAAGACTCATATTTGAGAAGTTCTTATTCACAAATACAGCCTGCAATTGCCTTTCGAACAAACCATGCCAAAGCATAATAATTTCAGCTTATGAAAAAAAAAAAATAGTAATTTCCCATCCCTGTAAAAATAAAAAAAAAAAAAAAAAACTCACATCCTGCTGAATCATAATCCTCAGTAAGTTAACCACAACACCTCATCTATTTTTCTACATGCTAACACAACACCCCTTCACATCTTCAGAGCCAATATTTCTGTGATGTTCCACCTTCTCCTCTTCCTTCTCTACTACATCTCAAAAATCTCAACTCACCTTTCTTTTCCCCACCAGCGTGATCAATTTCATAATGCCCAAAAAGTTCTACTTAAACTCTAGCCCCCCCTTTTACAGCAGTGTAAATGTTAAGTAGCACACACTTTTTTCTTTTTGATTTACTCACTTTCAACCACATTCCCCTTTTAGACCCTCATCTGCTTACAGCATCTGTATACAGTGTGAATAAGATACAGTTGTTTGTACCAAGACAGAATGTTTCTGTGTTAATATCACTCATTTTGTTGACACTGTGCCCTGGATAATTTAATTTATCCTCTACCATGCTAAATAAATGAACACATTGTTCATATATTTATCATCTCACCACAATATACCCTTTGCACAGTCATACAGTCTCACTTTCTTCTGCCATCATATTACATCTCCATATCAAAGAAATATACATATAGGTTCATAGGTGTGTACTAGGGAAATCACCCTGGAGCCTTTATAAGCCTAGCCCATAGACGTGCCCTGGCATCATGCCGCCATTAGTTCACGGTACCTCTATCAAGTAGAGCCACTGGAGTGATCCCCGGGGTGAACTTTATTTCCCATCCACTCATCAAAATTTCTCTTGAAAAGGGCCAGTGAGGTGCTCTGCTTGACATGTATGGGAAGTCTATTCCAGAGCATGGGCAGTCTCTGGGTTATGAACCTATCCCTCCAGCATGTTCTGTTGATTGTGGTAATGAGGTGGAGGTCCCTGGAGTGTGTGGTGCAGAGGGATTGAGATTTCTTTAGGTGTAACATTTCTAACAGGGCTGGGTCAGACATGGCTTTGTAAGTCAAGCAAAGATCGCCTCGTAATGGACAATATGAGACAGAAAAAAGCTGGAGTTTTTTGAGTCTGTCCATGTAGGGCATGTGTTTAAGGCCTAGGATTCTCTTTGTGAGGTGTGGCCTTTCCAGCTGTTGCAGGTGTTTAGTGAGGTACATGCCAAATGGGGCATTATACTCAATAATTGGTCTTATGAGGGAAGAGTAGAGAGAGATGATGACCTATTTCTTCCTGGATGCAAAACCCTTGATAATGAGATTTACCACACAGAAGGACTTTCTGACCACAGTGGCAATGTGGTGGTCGAAGGAGAGGTTGCTGTCAACCTGTGTTCCCAGATCTCTTATAACACCTTCAGTGTTCAGTGGGCTACCATCAATGTGGTAATTAGTGAGAACTGAGTTTTTCCCAAAGGGAATGACGACACATTTTTTGGCATTAAGCTTAAGGCCATTGTTTCGACACAGCCGTTGGTCTCAGTGAGGCCTTTCTGTAGGATGTCTACATCACTTGGGGAGTTAATAATGGCTCCCAGCTTGCAATCGGCAGTGAACTTGGTCAGCCACAATCCATCCGTGTTGTCCTGGACTTCTGAAAAGTAGATGCCAAACAGGAGAGGACCCAGGACCAATCCCTACGGGACTCCACTCATGACTGGTCAGCAGTCTGACTTGGATTCTGCTACTTTAACACTGTGGGTTCTATATGTGAGCCAACTTGCAACCCACCTAGTGATACAGGGGTTGATGCCTAGTTTGCGGAGTCTATCAATAATTCCTGAGTGGGGAAAGGTATCAAAGGCCTTTGCTAGATCGAGGTAGGCTGTATGAGCTGCCTTGCTTTCATCCACAGCTCTGGTGACTGATTCTTCAACTAGGTTGAGTAGGCATGATCTACCCTTCACAAAACCAAAATGTGTGGGATCCAGAGTTTGGAGGATTCCCTATATCCTTAATTAGTTCCATGATGATGCACTCCACAGCCTTACATATCAGACTCATCAGGCTAATGGGGCGATAATTCCCAGGGTCTGCAGTCACTCCCCTTTATGGAGAGGGATGACTGCAGCACTGCGCCATTCTGTAGGGACAAAGCCTGAGGTGAGGCTGTGACTGAAGAGGGCACACATATATGGTGCCAGTTCACTTTGTAGTTCATGTAGAACACAGCCAGGGATATTGTTGGGTCCCATGGAAGCTGTTTTCTTGGCCTTGGACAATGCAGCTTTAAACTGTGCTGAAGTAATGCTGGGTGCCTAGCATTCTTCAGGTATTGGGATTGATCCTTGGGGGGGTAAAGTTGGTACTGAATCTGTCGGCCAGTATGCTGGCAATATCTGTTGGCTCAGTATAGGAGGCATCATTGTGCAGTAACTCAGAGCAAATCTGGGTATTTCTGTGAAGATTCTTGACATAAATCTATAAGGCTTTGTGGTTGTTTTTAGTGTCTGATGCAATTCTGCCTTCATAACCAGTTTTAGAGGTTTTGATGAGGGATCTCAACTTTTTGTTGAGGCTAATAAAGGAGTTTTTCCAGTCCTGGGACATCTTTTTCTGCAACAACTTCTTCCTTCTGTCGTAGAATTTCTTAATGGCAGGGGACCACCAGACTGGCTTTCTTCTTTGGAGAAAAGCGTCTTGATTCTGTTGGGTATGGCTAGTTCCATGCATTTATGTATGTGTCCGTACAGTGCACTGGTGTATGATTCAGCTGTCATGCACCTATTTTCCATTTGCATGGGTGCCGTGAAGTTAGACACATCTGTTTTTAGGAGCCGAAAGTCAGCTTTGGAGAAGTGTTTCATGGTGGTTACCTTTGCTGGTGGTGTGGGTGAGATGTGGATTTCCATGGTAATTAGTCTGTGGTCAGATCTAACCAAGGATGAATTGACTACTGGTGTTGAGCAACGGTTGCCCACATTAGTAATAACCAGGTCAAGGATGTTGCTTCCTCTAGTGAGGTAAGAATGAGCTGGTCCAGCGGATTGGAATTAATAAATTCCAGGAAGCGTTGGGCAAGTGTATTAGTGCAGAGTAGTTTTCCCAGTTAATGGAGGGGTAGATGAAGTCATCCAGTATGTGTTGGGTTGGACCCTAATAGTTTCCAGGGTGCTTAGGAACGTAGAATGAAAGTCTTGGGAAATAGCTGGGGACCTATAGCAGGCTATGAACTGAATCGCCATCTTACTCAGTTAGTTGTACCTGAAGTAACTCCGATGCGTTATGTTGGGCTACTAGTCTGGAGGTGTGGATATCCTTTATGAATATGGAGATGCCACCACCTTTGGAGCTTCGGTCCATTTTCTGGGGCCGAAAGGTGTGGAATGAGTTATAGCCTGGTAGTGCAGGGGTGCTTTCTGCTGCTTTAAACACGTCTCCGTTACAGCACAAATGTTGATGTTCTCCATTTTGAGAAGTGCTCGAAGAGAGTGCATCTTGAGATTTAGACTTCTAGCGCTGAGCAGCATGACCATCAGATTGCACTTATTTATAGCTGTTATGGTGGTAATTTGGTCTTTGGAACACCAGCTAAAAAAGGGACTATAGGGGTGGCAAGAGCCTTAGCCAGTATACGGAAACCCAGGGGTGACAGATGCAGGCCTTCGCTGACAAAGCATTGAGGTCTGTCATTATGTCTTCCTAAGCAGACAGATACTGGATCCATTTAGAATAACACCAGAAACAGCCAATTGTTAAAGTCAATCATTTTCTGCTTGTACTGTGGTATCATTCTGGGCGACAGTAGAATGCTGCTCAGGGCTAGGGTCATACCTGCCGGGGCCACATAATCTGAGAGCTCTTCCATGTCTCTTTTCATGTAGTTCAGGGAGGTACATCTCAGGTCATTCACACGCCCATGGACAATGGCAGAGTCATACTTGTACTTGTTGTGGAGTGACTTGAGTGCGTGTGTTATGTGTCAAATCCTGGCACCAGACAGACAGCTTTCTCCTTATTCAACCTAGTGAGTGGGACGTCAGTGTGCCTCACTATTGAGTCACCTATGATTAGTGTATTGAGCAAGCTGTTTTGACTTAGGGGTTTAGGTTGAAGGGTACACTGTGTAGGTGAGCTGTGTGTCTTGTGATTTGGGCTGTGTTGTGGTGGTTGAGTGCGTTTCTGATTTGCAGGTCTCTGCTGTTTGGGTAGATTTCTATTGAGAGCCTCTGCGAAGGTGGGTGTGTAGTTTGTGTTATGTGAGAGCTGTGATGTGGATGCTCTGGAAGTGTTGAGCTTCGCCTCTTGACTAGCTATTCCGGTGTTGGCTGGAGAGTGCATGTCTTCCAATTTGGATATACAAGTGCATTTCACACAAGTCTGAGTGTTGGGAAGTAAGAGGAGAGGGTGGTCTGTGTACATGAGGCAGTTGCTACACTGCCTCAGAATGCCCAAGTTCACCAGTTTAATAGGAGAAAGCACAGGGAATTGACCTTTAGCCATGCCTGGAGGTGTGGGCATTAATAATAAGTAATGGAGCTGTTTCCTTATAGGACATTTAGTGCTGTTAGCACTTATGTGTGCTACAATAATTGCTACAAGAAACCAGATGAAGTGCTAGGTGAATAAGCTAGTTAAAAGCAAGACAGAACTAGCAAGATCTAAGGGAAAAATTGAACAGCAGACTTTCTGGCACCATTAATAGTTTAACCTACCTTACTGGCGCTGCACAGAGCACAAACCTGTGCAAATACAGGCTTTTAAAGCAGAAAGTTGAATGGCAGCTAGAAACCACTCCTCTTGTGGTAGATAGGCTGCCTAGTACTTACCACTCCCACTGATAAGCTGAGAGGCTTCCCTCTAACACAGAAAGGTCTGGGGAACTCAAACTACAATACAGTCCTGAATACAGCAAATCTGTATCTGGGACTACTCTAGTAATAGGAAAGGTGGGAAAACAAGCTAGAGCTTTTTTTTTTTTTTTTTTAAATATAAGTGTAGCAAACGAGCAAACTGATTTAAACAAATTAACCAATTAACCAATAAAAAGCTCAAAACTGAGCCCTGTTCCAGCAGTCTTCAATCAGACAAGCTCCAGCTGCACACTCCTGCCACTAGAGTGCAGGCGAACCTTCTCCAAAAAAGATGGCCTGGAGAAGTGCTCAAGTTATACAAACAAAGCTAGATTCAGCAGGTCTGAATCTAGTCTATGCTACAGCAAACTAGGTGCACCAATTTCAGAAATAAACAGTTTCAGAAGGGTAGAAGGGTAGAATCTACCCTCTCCTCCCACAAGAGTACAGACCACAAACCCTCTTAATATAAAATAACTGGCCTGAAGCCTAAGTGCTTAAACCAGAATTAAGACACTTTTAGAACAACAGACACTAAGCTTTCTATCAGCAATTCCCAACTTAGAAGAATGTAAGCTACCTGTCCTGCCACAAGAGTGCAGACCACAAACCTTCTTAATGTAAAACAACTGGCCTGAAGCCCAAGTGCTTAAACCAAAAGGCTTAGAATAACAGTTACAATTTAAATCAGGCTACTAACAAGCAGTAATAAATGTAGCAGAATAAACGCAATTGAGTACTTTTATGAACAGGCTGCAAAAGCAAAATAAAGTAATAAAGCAGGAAGAAACACAAATACAGTTAAAGTAGATGAATAAAGTGCAATGTTTTAATATATATATATATATATATATATATATATATATATATATATACATACATAAATATAGATATATATATATATAGATATATATATAGTAGCGTGTCGCCTCACAGTAAGACGCTGACCGGTTCGACTCTCAGCTAGAGCGTCATCTGGGTGGAGACATGCGTGAATGGGCGTACCTTCGTTGAAGGTTGTGCATTAGGGCTGGCAACTCAGCATGTAAAAATCAACTGCCAATCATTAGCGGATCGGAGTTCCGCTGTAGTTCCGCTGTGGCAACCCCTAACCGGGAAAAGCCGAAAGACACAATAAGAAGTTATGTTCTTACCATAACGTTCCATGTTAGTTGTCTTCTTCTCGCCTTCTTTCTTGCTGGACTCGGCCTATACTATAGCTCGAGAGCTATTTTTACTGGCTCGAGGCAGCCCTATAACCCACAATACCATGCGCTAACTCCCCAGATCTCGTTTTGAAGCTAAGACATAGTATAAATATAATATCATAATATCATAATCCTCATTTGCAAGTACGGGCTCCCTGCTAGTAACATTAAGGATACTGGGAAACTGTAATATGTTATATCTCCAGAAATGGAAGGACTCAGAGACCTGAAGTCTATCCAGGCTAGGGGGCAGGAGGGAGGGGCGCAAGAAAGAAGGCGAGAAGAAGACAACTAACATGGAACGTTATGGTAAGAACATAACTTCTTAATGTTAAGTTGTCATTCTCGCCTTCATTCTTGCTGGATGGGACAGCGTCCCTAGCATTTTAGTCCTGGGTGGCTCAATGGAACAGACTCCTGAGTATGGTGGAACCAAAGTCAGCTCTATTTCTGGAGGCTATATCAAGTTTGTAATGGGCAATAAAGGTATGTTTGGAAGCCCATGTAGCTGCTGTACATATGGCATCTAGTGGTAACCTTGCTTGAAATGCCGTTGATGTTGATAGTGCCCTGGTTGAATGAGCCTTAGGCCTAGACAGAAGTTGCCTGTGTCTCAACTCATAGACAAAGGTAATAATAGATGTCAACGATCTGGAAAGAGTAACCTTCGATACCGGAAGCCCTTTCTTTCCTGCAGCATAAGAGAGAAAGAGCTGGTCTGACTTTCTGAGTTGTTTTGTCCTGTCTAGATAATACCGTAATTGTCGATGAACATCTAATAAATGTAATTTCTGTTCAGCCCTGTTGGTATAGTCTGGGAAGAAGACAGGCAAGTCAATGGAGTGGTTTAGATTTGTTTCCGAGGACACTTTTGGTAGGAAGGAAGGGTTTGTTCTGAGAGTTACCCTGTCTTTGAGAAAGACCAAATAAGGGGGACCGACAGACAAAGCTTGAAGTTCCGATACCCTTCTGGCAGATGTTATGGCTACTAAAAACAGAGTTTTCCAAGAAAGAAGCTTGAGGGAGCAAGAAGCTACAGGTTCAAAAGGAGGCAGAATCAATGAGGTTAGAACTAAATTCAAATCCCATTGTGGAGGTGGATCTTTAACTGGAGGTCTAAGCAAAAAGATGCCCTTGAGGAAGGCTTTACAAAGTTTGTGGGACATAATATTTGCTTCTGAGAGCCCAACATGAAAATTAGCAATGGCCGCTAATTGTACCCTGATAGTGGCCGACGATGACCCTGAATGAAAAAGCTCTGCCAGAAAATCTAGAACCTTATGAATGGGTGCATGGAAAGGATCTAGGGACTTAGTTTGTGCCCAATGCGAAAAACGCTTCCATTTACTCGCATACGTCTTCCTAGTATTGGACTTATGGGAAGCCAGAATGATATCATGAACAGGAGGAGAAATAAGGGGAAGCCTGGCTAAGGCTGGAAGTGGAGCAAAAACGCTTCCATTTACTCGCATACGTCTTCCTAGTATTGGACTTATGGGAAGCCAGAATGATATCATGAACAGGAGGAGAAATAAGGGGAAGCCTGGCTAAGGCTGGAAGTGGAGCAACCAAGCTGTGAGGTTGAGGGAATGAAGAGACTGATGCAGCTTGCCCGTGAGATGGGTCAACAGATCTGGAAGGGGTTCCAGATGCCAAGGCTGATCCAGTAGGTAACTGTGCAGAAACGGAAACCATACTTGTCGAGGCCAAAACGGGGCAATGAGGATCATTTTGGATCTCAATGCGGTTGCTTTCTGAATTAATTGCGGGATCAATGGCAAGGGAGGAAAGGCATATAGAAGACCCCGGGGCCAATCGTGAACAAGAGTGTCTCTGGGGGGGATGGCCTGGTAGAGGAAAGAGTGTGAAGAAGTCGAGGCACTTGCTGTTTTGAGGAGTTGCGAAAAGATCGCAGCAAGGCTGGCCCCACTTCTGAAATATTCTGTCTGCTACCGCTTGATTTAGAGACCACTCGTGAGGCATGAGGATAGTTCTGCTCAATTTGTCCGCTATGACGATGGACTTCCCGGGGATGTGCATTGCTATCAGAAACCGTTGAGAGGAAATCGCACATTGCCAAAGTCTGAGTGCTTCTCGACATAGGGGGTAGGACTTTGTTCCGCCCTGCTTGTTTATGTACAACACTACAGACATATTGCCCGTTTGAATTGCTATAGTCTCTGTGGGAAGAGAGCTCTGAAGGGCTTGCAACGTCAAAAGCACCGCCCTCATCTCCAGGACATTTATGTGCAGGTGGCGTTCTGATTGTTGCCATGTGCCCTGGACCGTCCTGCCCTGATAATGCCCCCCCCCCCCCAATCAGGGAGGCATCCTTTGTCACCGTGGCAACTGGGGGGGGAGAACAAAGGGTCTGCCCTGAAAAAGCTGAGGGGAAGCCATCCACCAGGAGAGATGATTCTTGCAAGAAGGGGTTATCAAAATATTGTGAGTCATTGGTAGCTGTTGAAAGGACCACTGAGAACACAGCATTCACTGAAGGAGCCTCATGTGGAAGTGGGCTAATGGGAGTAGAAGAATCGCCGCTGCCATGAGGCCTAACGCTTTCAGTACTAGCTTGACTTGAACTCTGTTGGGCTGAAACAGGGACTGAATATTCCACCTTATGTCTGACACTCTCTGAGGTGGTAATGTTGCAGACATTTCTGTGGTGTTTAATACGGCGCCTATAAAGTTTATACACTGACAAGGCGACAAGGAGGACTTTGCAAAATTTATAGAAATACCTAGGCTGTTGCAAAGTTGAATAGTGTAATCCCTGGCCATTATAAGATGCTGCTTGGTGGTAGCGGAAATGAGCCAGTCGTCTAGATATGGAAACACCTGGAATCCTTTTTGTCTCAGGTGAGCCATGACCACTGCCAAGCATTTGGTGAACACCCGGGGGGCTGTGGTGAGACCAAAGGGCAGGTTTCTGAATTGATAATGACTGGCTCCCAGCCGGAAGCGGAGAAACCTCCTGGAGCGCCTGTGTATCTTTATATGATAGTATGCGTCCTGCAGGTCTAAGGAGCACATCCAGTTGTCTCTGCCCAAAAAGGGTAGAATGGACTGCAGTGTTACCATCCGAAAATTTTGTCTTTTGTACAGAGTTGTTCAATCTGCTGAGGTCCAAAATGGGTCTCCAGTCTTTTTTGGTACCAAAAAGAATCTGGAGTAGATTCCGGATCCTAGCTGATCTGCTGGGACTCCCTGGATGACTCTTTTTGTTAATAGTTTTTTTATTTCTAGCTGAGCCTGACCCCTTTGTGCGGATGGTACGTCAGGTAGGGGTCTTGGCGGATATACCGGAAGGGAAGTGAAGGGAATTTTGTAACCCTCGGATATGATCTTCTGTACCTATGTGTCTTGGGAGAGGGATTGCCAGGCTTCCAAGTACAGAGATAATCTTCCCCCGACTGCCTCCGAAGGCGGACAGTTGGGCAGCTTCTCAGGGATGCTGAAAGGGCTGGTCAGGGAAAGATTCCCTGGAACCCTGGTTCTGCGGACCCCCTCTGCCCCTGGGGCGGCATCTGTTATTATTCCCCCCTCTGCCTCTAGGGGAAATTCACCACGTGCGGCAGGCGCGACTCCCTGTGGTTTGCGGAACCACATCTTTCCACCCCTCTGTCCCTTAGGATAAGGTCTAGAAGGTGTGAAAAAATGGACTCCCATGGCAGAGAGAGTCTTACCATCTTGCTCGCATCTGGTGAGGGTATTTTTGACCTGAGGTCCAAACAATTCTGAACCATCAAAGGGGGTGTTGGTGAAGGACGCCTTGAAGGGATCAGCAAAATTACAGAGTTGCATCCAAGCGTGACGTCTCAACGCAACACCTGTGCCAGCGGCCCTACTCGCTCCATCGGCTGCTTAAGAGATAAGCCGCATGGAGGAGTTAACAATGGAGTTCAGGGTGGCCAGCTGGGAGTTTATCTTGTCCCGATACCCCGCAGCAGAAGGATCCTGTACCGTTTCACCCAGCTCTTTGAGCAGGTCTCTCTGAAGGCGGGTGAAATGACATAAATAGTTCAGCGATCGCATAGTAAAGGTCGCTGAAGCAAATGTCTGCTTGCCGTACCTGTCCATGGTCCTGGACACTGTTAGGAGGATGAACAGGTACAGAAGGATCAGCCAATTCCTTCTTAGTGGCTGCTGCTACCACCATAGCATCAACTGAAACACCTTTGGTGAGAAAGGACTTGTCCTCTGGTGCAGAAATAAATTTAGAAGGCCTCCTAGGGGTAGGTTCCATTGAATCAGGAGCTGTCCACGCCTTTCTAGCCACTACCTCCATTAGTGGGTCGAAAGGGGGAGACACCCAGGAGGTGGAAGGGCAAGATCCAAAAGCGTCAAGGTAAACCGACTCGTCCTCGGAAGGTTTGAGAGTGGACCAATTTCCCCTCTGTTTTAGGATCTCTAGGATGTCTGAAAAAGAGACATCCTCAGAGGGGGATCTGGGGGAACCCTCCGACTTATCCAAGTCGGTGTCTGACGTGACAGACTCGGGGGAGTCTATGTGCTTCCTCTTGCAATTTCTTTTCCTAGGGGGTTCCCCTGCAACTTCAGGGGAGCCCTCGGAAGAGGAGGAGACACCCAAGGTGGGTACCCTATGCTTCGGATCTCTGCTGTCAGATATAGGAGGGTGGCCAGAGACCGCAACAGGCACTGTAGAGGGAGGAGCTGCAGAACTTAACCTTGGAGTGGACACTGGGTCCAGCACGCTCCTCATCACCTCGAAGGCTCCCCTATCAGATACCAAAGGCAGTCCCGGCTCTGAAGAGACCGGAACCGCCCCCGGCACCGACAGAGAAGGCTCCGAGAATGATGTCGGGGCCGAACTAACCAGAGCCGAAGCTCAGAGAGGGAGAGCGGGGTCGGACAAGGGTCCGATGCCACTCGCCCCCTCGGAGCCGACAATGGAGTCCCGGTGCCCGGACCTCTCCACGGACGGAACCAATGAAGAGGTCGGAGCCAACGACACCGGAGCCGAAGGTGGGAGTATTGGCTTCGACGTGAGTAAGGTTACGGTTCCGACAAACTCCGGCTCCAAACTCGAGAGGTGAGTCGGAGGAGGAATGGATAGCGGTACCGAAGGAGCCACAGTCTGGTGAGATGGACTCTGGAGCATTTGGGCTAGTGCCTGAGATTTTATGAGTCTACTGACCACTCTCTCGATGTCGTGGTCGGAGAGCCTGGATGACCTAGATGAGTGAGTCCTATGACTCCGCTCCGATAGGAGAGGGGATCTCGGAGCCGATCGGACGGAGTCTATCAAAGGGGATCTAGAGCGCTTGCATGCTGGGGTCGACTCCGATGCTGGTTTCGGAGCAGATACCACTTTACCCACCTTGGATCTGGATAGAACCGATGTCGGAGCCATCTCGATAACGCTAGCCCTCAACTCAGAAGCTGGAGCCGACGGTTTGGCGGTTTTTGAAGCCTTCCCCAAGCCAGATTTGGACGGGGAGTCATCAGGCTTTAACAAGCCCCTTAGGATGAGCTTATTACGCCTCTCCTGCAGGACTCTTGAACTAAACCCGTGACAGACGGAACAAGAGTCCTGCAGGTGTAAAGGCCCTAAGCAACAGACACAAGAAGTGTGACCGTCTGTCAGAGACATTTTCTGACAGCATGAGTCACACCTCTTGAATCCCGAGACCTTAGTGTCTTTGGACATAGTCCTAACCACAGTAAACACAGTCAGTCCACACACACTCAACTTAAAATTAGGAAAGTTAAGGGAACTGACTAAAACCCACACCCACAGACACTATAAGGGGTGGGAAAACTAAGGTAAAGCCCGTAGGCCCAAAGATAAAAATTAACTAGAGAAGGGGAAAAAGGGCTACAAAAAGGGTTGTATGAATAAGGCAATTAGTAGGGACCTAAACAAGGGTAACTAACTGGAGAAACTACCTGAAAAATTAGTTAAATAGAATAAATCTCTTACTGACCTGAGCCGGTAAAAAAAGACAACCTTGCAGCGAAGCAGCAAACGAGATCTGGGGAGTTAGCGCATAGCTCTCGAGCTATAGTATAGGCAGAGTCGGAGCCGAGGATCGGCTCCGAACCCATCCAGCAAGAATGAAGGCAAGAATGACAACTTAACATCAATGTACATATATATATATATATATATATATATATATATATATATGTACATATATATATATATATATATATATATATATATAAATAAGGAAAACAGTAGCAAACAAGCAAACTGATTTAAACAAATTACCCAATTAACCAGTAAAAAAAGCTCAAAACTGAGCCCTGTTCCAGCAGTCTTCAATCAGACAAGCTCCAGCTGCACACTCCTGCCACTAGGATGAAGGGAAATCTTCTCAAAAAAGATGTCCTGGATTAGTGCTCAAGTTATACAAACAAAGCTAGATTCAGCAGGTCTGAATCTGGTCTATGCTACAGAAAACAAAGTGCACCAATTTGGCACAATAAGCCTTTAACCAGAAATTCCCAGCTCAGAAGGGCGGAATCTGCCCTCTACTCCCACAAGAGTGCAGACCACAAACCTTCTTAATGTAAACTAACTGGCCTGAAGCCAAAGTGCTTAAACCAGAACTAATACATGTTTAGAATAACAGACACTAAGCCTTCAATCAGCAACTCCCAACTTAGGAGGATGTAAGCTAACTGTCCTGCCACAAGAGTGCAGACCACAAACCTTCTTAATGTAAAACAACTGGTCTGAAGCCCAAGTGCTTAAACCAAAAGGGTTAGAATAGCAGTTACAGTTTAATCAGGCTACTAACAAGCAGTAATAAATGCAGCAGAATAAATGCAATTGAGTACTTTTTAAGAACATGCAGCAAAAGCAAAATAAAGTAATAAAGTAGGAAGAAACACAAATACAGTACAAGCAGATGTTTTTAGTTAAGTGGGAAGCAATGAAACACGATAATTTAAGGTTGATAAACTAAGAGGGTGGGCCTTCCCAAATGAGCTCTCTCTCTCTACTCAGTAGAAAAAGCTGATAAGATGGGACTGAGAGGAGTGTCCAAAATGAGATTTATAGTAGGTGTGGGCAACTCAAAAGCTACCAAATTTAAGAACACAGAAGGACGGAGCGGGTGGGTGGGAAACAACTCCAAACAGAACAGAAAACTTAAAACCAATCAAATGTAATACTAGAATAGGATACAAAATAGATGTGATCAAATCTTAAATAAAGAGCTTCAAATTTATTTTTATTTATTTTACATTTGTTGACCGGGATATTCCGACTGGATACATGTCCATTTTCAGCAGAGGCCTGGGGAGAAAAGCTCCAAGTTACAAGTATTAAACAAAACCACTTATGAAACATGAATATATGCAAAGTTTGTACAAAAAGTGGTCCCCTAGGAGGGACTACACAAGATTGACAGTGTTTACAATATACATATTGATTAGGGTAAAAAACAAGGGTTATAAGCAAAAATATACAAATAGCAAAATGGGTATTCAGCTAGATAAAGAGGAAAAAAAGTAAAAACACTAATGAGACAAACCTATTTACAAGTTATATACAATGTAGTCTTTAAGAAGGGAATCTCAAGATTTATGCTGCACAACAATCAGAAGAGAATAACAGTACTAAAACAAGAGTCAAAGCAGCATGCATTACTGAATGAAGGGAGATGGTTAAGACAGGAATCAAAATTAAATGCAGAGATGAGTGATACTCAGCAATGCAGACCACACAAACACGTCACATAAAGTACAGTTTTGTGCCTACCATAAATGTAGATGTCCGATAGGTATGCATCTGCAGTCATAACATATGGGTTGTCCTGCCTCAGGCAGCCCTTCGGTCGGCCGGATTCCAAAGTCTGGGTCTGGCCTCGGCTGATGTCGCACTTTCCCCGACGTCAGAGCGTCTGGGGTACAAAAGCATCAGCCGACGCCATTTTCCTCAGTTTTTCTTGCCCCAGATGCCAGGTGCCCTCTAGGAAGGCTAAATTTGGATAAATGCTGAAAAGTTCCAAACATTTGCAAATCATATACATGAATAAACAAACAAATACACCATAATAGATTCCCCCAGCTAGCTAGAAGAGGGGTAAGCACCCTAGGAATACCACAGAGGGGAAGGAGGGAGGGTAATCCTGACTGCAGATGCATACCTATCGGACATCTACATTTATGGTAGGTACAAAACTGTACTATGTCCTTCAAGGATGCATCTGCAGTCATAACATATGGGTAGAATACCATAGCCAATCTGGGGGAGGAGGTACTAAGAAAAGGATGGTGTAGTTAAGATCTCCTGCAGGACTGCAGTTGCAAAACCTGCTCTGGATCTAGAGTATAAAGGTAGATTGTAATGCTTGGCAAATGTATGCACGGAGCTCCAAGTAGCAGCTTCTAAAATGTCCTTGGTAGCCACCCCCCGTAGGAAGGCTGTAGTGGTGGCCGTGGCCCTTGTGGAGTGAGGCCTGATATTTTCAGGCACTGTCTTTCCATGAAAGGAGTAGCAAAAGCGAATGCAATTTCCTATCCATTTTGAAATTGTCTGTTTGGAAATTGCTCTTCCTTGCACCCCAGTTGCATATGCTACAAAAAGTTGGTCAGTTTTTCTGCTAGTTTTTGTTCTGTCCAAGTAGTAGCGTAGTTGTCTGTGTATGTCCAGGGTGTGCAAAAGTGTTTCCCCTTTATTCTGTGGATTAGGGAAGAACGTAGGCAAGTGGATAGCTTGGTTCAAGGATACCCTAGATACCACCTTTGGCATAAAAGTAGGATTGGTTCTTAGTGACACTCTGTCCTGGTGAAAAATAAGAAAAGGCTGCACTGCCATTAATGCTTGTAACTCAGATACTCTTCTTGCTGAAGTGATTGCCAGAAGGAATGCAGTTTTCCAAGATAGAAACTGTAGATCCGCTGATGCTGCTGGTTCAAAAGGAGGTAGTGTCAGTTTTTCCAGCACAAAGTTGAGATCCCAGGCAGGTAGAGGGGGTCTTATTGGAGGTTTAACATTTTTGATCCCTCTCAGAAATTGTCTGAGGAGAGGGTGTGAGAAGATAAGTGGATCCACATTGTATTCTGCTGAAATTGCTGAAGCATGAATCTTGATGGAAGAATAGGACAGGCCATTGTGGAACAATTCTGCTAAATATTCTAGGATATGTGCTAGGTTTGCCACTGTGACATCTGTGCCCTTTGATGTGCTCCAAATGAGAAATCTCTTCCATTTAGCTGAGTATGTCTTCCTTGTGGAAGGCCTGCGAGCCTCCAGGATAATGTCCTTCACCCTCTGAGATAAGACAGTTTGATTGGGATTTAAGGAATTTTCCAGGCAGTTAGCTGCAATGTTTTCAAGTTGGGATGCAGGGTCTTGAAATTGTTCTGCGTTAGAAGAAGAGGCCATAGGGGGAGAGGCCATGATTTTGCCTGAGACATGCTTCTCAATAGTGGATACCAGTGTTGTCTTGGCCAGTCCGGAGCTATTAGTATCACTTTTGGCTGTTCCTCCCTGATCTTCAGTAGAACCTTGTACATCAATGGGAGAGGTGGGAAGGCATATACTGTTAGGGCTTTCCAGCTGAAGGAGAGAGAGTCCACCCTCCAAGCTTGTGGGTGGTATGTCCTTGAGCAGAATGTCTTCAGTTGATGATTGAGTGGGGAGGCGAATAGATCTATCTCCGGCATTCCCCATGTCTTTGTTATGAGTTTGAAGATCTCTGGGTGCAGCCTCCATTTGTGTGTATCCATGGTAGTTCTGTTTAAGCTGTCCGCCAGTACATTTTCTTTCCCTGGCACAAATTGGGCCTGTAGTTGGATATTGAGATTCAGGCATAGATCCCACAGATTCATAGCCATCCGGCATAGTGGGTAAGAATGTGTGCCTCCCTGTTTGTTTATGTACCACATGACCGTGGTGTTGTCTGTCCTTATTAACAGATGTCCTTGTTGGAGGAAGGGTTTGAATGCCTCGATTGCATGCCTCACTGCCAGCATTTCCTTTTGGTTTATGTGCATGCTTAGCTGACCTTGAGGCCATAGGCCTTGGATACATTTGTCCTCCATGTGTGCTCTCCATCCTCGGTCTGAGGCGTCCGTGGTGATGGTCTGCCTTGTTTTTGGTTTGTTGAAAGGCAACCCTCTGTTGGACTGGCAGGCCTGAGCCCACCACAGGAATTCCTTTTGAAGGCATGGAATGATTGGTATCATGGTTTCTAAACTGTGACTGTGTTGAGACCATACACTCCTTGGGTACCATTGTAATTTCCTCATATGCAGTCTGGCATGTGGGATTAGAATTATGCGGGATGCCATGTAACCCAGGGCCTGCAGGATTTTCCTTGCAGTAAGCTGAGTTTGTCTTGTCAGAATCATGAAGTAAGCTGGAAGTTGTTTTTGCTTTTCTTCTGTGAGAAAGGCCATTTGGGTGTTTGTGTCCAGATCTGCACCCAAAAAGGTTATCCTTTGGGATGGTACTAGTCTTGACTTTTGGATGTTGACTGTGTATCCCAAGGTCTGTAACAGGTGTATGGCATAGGCCAAGTCCTTTAACAATGTTTTCTTGCTGTCCGCTTGTATAAGGCAGTCGTCCAGGTATGGATAAATTTGAATTCCCTGTAGTCTGCAATGTGCAATTACTGATGCCAGGCATTTCGTGAATACTCTGGGTGCAGTAGATAAGCCAAAGGGCAATGCTGAGAATTGATAATGCTCTGATCCTGCAAGAAATCTGAGGTGTCTTCTGCAACTTGGTCGGATAGGGACGTGCAGGTATGCCTCCTTGAGATCTAGAGTCACCAGCCAAGACTCCTTGCCCAACATAGGAAGAAGTTGCTGTAGGGTCAGCATTTTGAATTTTGGCACAATGAGATAAGTGTTCAGTGCGGACAGGTTGAGAATAGGCCTCCATTGAGTTTCTTTTCTTGGTACAAGGAATAGTCTGGAGTAAAATCCTTGGCCTTGTTCTGAACATGGTACCTTTTCTATAGCTTTCATCTGAAGTAAATTGCTGATTTGTCTTAAAGCCTCTGCCTTCTGATTTGGTGGAAGGTTTGGCATTCCGCTTCTTTTTGGCAAAGTGTGGAAGTGAAACCTGTATCCTTTGTCTATTATTTGCAATGTCCATGTATCCTTTGTAATATAATGCCAGTTTTTTGAGAATAAAGCCAGCTTTCCACCCAAGGGTGCTTCCAGTTGATCCCTGGTAGGCGGAATTAGAGTCAAGTCATTGAGTCTGTCCTGTAGTAGTGGTTGTCGTGGTAGCTGTTGCACTACTCCTCTGGTTGGCAGGTTGCCACTGACGGCCTCTGTAGGAGCCCTTCGATTGACCTCTGCCTCTAGGGCGCCTGTTCCTGCCTCTCTGGGCTCTGTCCGAGTCTGGAAAGGACCAATTCTTTGTAGGCCATTTTGTGCTGAATCTGGGTGGTTGAACTTGCAGGAAATCTTTAACTGTTTGCACAGATTTTGCTTTTTCTTCAACCTTTTTTAGAATCTCCTGTGCAGGGGAGCCAAATAAACTTTGTTTCTCCATTGGAGCATCGAGGAGTTTAGCTTTGACATGGTCTGGCAAAGATTGCTCCTTCAGCCAGGCATGCCTACGAATAACTGCACCAGTCATAGCTGATCTAAATGAAGCCTCCAGTGCATCATAGCCACATTTTAAGAAATGATTACTAACTTGCTGTGAGTTATGTACCAAATCCTGAAGAGATTTACGGTCTAGGGGTTCAGGAGAAGAAAGTTTCTTATTCAGTTCATCTAACAAATACTCTTGATACTGTATCATATGGAACTGACAGTTTAAAGCCCTGACAGAAAGAGTTGCAGATGTATACACCTTCTTTCCCCATCTCTCTAAAGCTCTAGACTCTCTTTCAGAGGGAAGGGGATTTTTGGCAGTAGCGGCTGCAACCCCTTTAGGGCCCTGAGAAATAGTTTCTGGGTCTGCAGAATGGGCTTTATTCAGATGGAAATGAGAATCCGGGACCCTGTAGTATCTGTCCGGTTTGGCAGGGGCCGGAGGAAGAGTATCAGGGGCTGTACTGACATCATTGTACACATCATCAATTACATTTAGAACAGGAGGTATAGCTAAGGGCCTATGCTGAGGCAAATGCAAAAAGGTCCTTAATCTTTTTCTAGAATCAGAGAAATCCTGACCTTGCCATTGAAAGTGCTCTCTCATGGAGTGTAAAGTCTCCCCGATCTGCATCTGAATCCTCATAAGGTGAGTAAGCCCCTTCCTGGTGGTCTGACAACTCAGATCCATCCGTGGAATCATCTGAGGATTGTGGTTCAGAGGGGTCAGTCCTGGGCCTTTTGTCAGGAGTTGGTTGGGAGGCCCTGTCTGGGTGAGGTTGTGAACCCCTAATTAAGGAGATAAGGTCCTCAGCAAGGCTGAGGATCTGTGAACTAGAAGAAGGCCTCTGGGGTGTAGATTTGGCAGGCAAAGCTTTTGTAAGGTTTGGCAGCTTTAGCCCTAGAAAAGGCCTTAATGGACATAGAAGCTGGGGGCCTAGCTGCCCCACGTGCAGGGGTAGAAATGTCCAAAGGTATGGTGTCGGACAATTCCTGAACACTAGCTTCGGTAGGTAGTTCTGAAGCCGACTCAGCCGGGGCCTCTCGGGCCTCGGTGGTCGGAAGTATGGTTTCGGAAGAAGGAATCGCCGAGGACTCGGTTTCGGCCGAAACCGAGACACTTGCGGTAGGCCTAGCCGTGGTTTCAGCCGAAACCGCTGACGCAGTGTCGGTCCTTTTCCTGCTTTTGACCATATGCGAAGTCGGAGTCTCCGACGGCATTTTATAAGCAAAAGCGGCTCCAAAAAATTCCTCTGCAAACTCCGACCGACGTCTAAGAGTTCGTCAGTTGAAGGAGGCACAGGCTAAACAGGCCGATACGTCGTGGTCTGGGCCTAAGCAAGGAAGGCAGTAAGAATGGAAATCCTTATGAGGTATTTGTTTCCCACAAGTTAAACAATTATTTACTTTGTCTGCCATCAGCTGAGGCAAGAAAGAGTCCCCAACGGGGTACTTAGCTTTTTTCGAAGTCTTCGGTAGCTGAAATCACTGGATCTGACCGACCGGCACTTGCGAACAGCTTCTGCTTCGGGCACCGCACGGCAAGAAAGACTGAGGAAAATGGCGTTGGCTGATGCTTTTGTACCCCAGACGCTCTGACGTCGGGGAAAGTGCGACATCAGCCGAGGCCAGACCCAGACTTTGGAATCCGGACGACCGAAGGGCTGCCTGAGGCAGGACAACCCATATGTTATGACTGCAGATGCATCCTTGAAGGACATCTACAGATATTTGTAAATAAAATAGCAATACTGTCTCTCAGCTCCTCCCACTACTTAACTTTGCAAAGGAATTCTTGGTAACTTTTTTTTTTAACTGACCCTAACCAAGAACTCTTAAAACTCCAACAGAACAGAAAACGTAAAACAAAACAAATGTAATACTATAATACGATACAAAACAGAAGTGATCATACCTTAAATAAAGAGCTTCAAATCAAAATTAAATGCAGAGATGAGTGATACTCAGAGCAATGTAGACCACACAAACACTTCCAATTATATTTTTTTAACTGCTAAATTTGCAACAGGCTGCCTCTAACAAAATGTGAGACTTTAAACTGTAGGTCTCCAAACTCAGAAAAAAAGATCTACCATAATTCATACAAAAAACTGTAGTAATTTGAGTCAGCTCTGAATTTATTACATATTCACCCACATATGCACTTGAGAGTTACACTACTATGAAAATTACAGAATTTCAACAAACACCCTTTAACATACCACTGCCATATTTTCAATAGCTCTCTGCAAATATTTCATATGCACGTGCTCAGTAATGACTGCAAACCTGTTCCAGTTACTTAAGAATCTCACACTGCTCACTGTCTCCCATACAGGCTGGCTTAGTGCTAATAAAACGTAACATACCCTGTCTACTTTGCTTTCTGTGTTTAACTTGGCTTATGTTAAATACTACACCCATCAGTACACGAGTACTAAACTGCTTTGCTATCAGCTAAAGCTTTCATCCCCAGGATACCTCAGCAACAAATGTTTTCCTTTAGTTAAAAATATAATAAACAAACATTAAATATGTTCCTTCTCTCCTACCATATATTTCTGTATGAACTTTAGCCTTCAAAAGATCACTGCATACTCCAATGTACTAAATCTCAACATCTCACTTCATCACTAAGCTTCTCAAATCCCTTTGCAAGTACACCCCCCTCAATCTACCATTAACAGATATACTGGGCAGTTGTTAGCAAATACAGTTATCATTTTATCAAATCTTGAACAGACTTAAGAAATGTAGTAAATAAACAGTACTGTTTCCAGTACTCTCCACTAACATACTCAAACGCTTTCTTCTTTTACAATAATTCCCCTCCAGCGTACTTTTCAACAGGTAGACATCAAACAAAGTAACAAAGGCTCTTAAAAAGCATATCCTGCCAGACTTAGCTAATTTAACAAAGAACAGATATGACCACTTTCACTGCACATACTGCTGGCCAGCAATACAGACATGTAATTTCCAAATAAATAATTTTAACAAGTTATACTACAGCCAGAGTTATGAAATATGACACATATGACAATTTTATATCCACTGTGTGTGTGTGTATGTGTGTGTGTGTGTGTGTGTGTGTGTGTGTGTGTGTGTGTGTGTGTGTGTGTGTGTGTGTGTGTGTGTGTGTGTGTGTGTGTGTGTGTGTGTGCTTTATTTGGTTGCTTCCATTTGTTGAATTTTTAAGTTGTCTAACTGGTCATTAGTGATAATGCCATTAGCAGTTATCTGTTGATTTCAAGGGAATGCATCAAGCAATTTATGCTGAGAAATATAATTTCATACACTTTGTGTCTATTTTGGGGGGTGTATAACTGTTTGTTTTGTCCTATTGAAAAGAGGAATGACAGTACTTTTGTGATCTTTTAAGTTTGACCAGTTCTCTTGTAAGGCAAGTACAAGTCATGGAACTAGACTGAATTCCACAGGAGCTACCATAAACAAGAAGTTATGTACTCACCATAACATTCGATGTATGTTGTCCATCTCGCCTCTAGGAGCTAAACCTCGGCTCCGACTCGGCCATACTCTAGCTTGAAGTCTTTCAATTGGCTGGGCTAAGAAGGAATCCCATGCTGCACTGCTCCCTTTTCCCAGACCTAGTTTGCTGTGAGCTCAATCACTCACTCTCCAGATAGAGAAGGAAGAGCATACCAACCATAAAGGAATTTTGAAACCATAC
The DNA here is from genome assembly GCF_019279795.1 of Protopterus annectens. Classification (NCBI taxonomy): domain Eukaryota; kingdom Metazoa; phylum Chordata; order Ceratodontiformes; family Protopteridae; genus Protopterus; species Protopterus annectens. The sequence goes on from NC_056736.1 coordinate 627,744,690, forward strand.
CTAACCCCTAGGTCCTCCAGGATGTGGGAAGCCAAAATTGCTCAGGAAACAGTCAACTCAATAAACCTGTGTTACAGTCAATTCCCTGTAGCTTGGATTCGAAATGCTGGCACTCCAAATAGTATAAAACTTCCTTTATTCAACAAACAGTTTAGCGCTTTCATCTAAGACACTTAGACTTCCTCAGAACAAAGTCTTTCCTTACACCTTAGGTTTATATACATTCAACTTCAATTGGCTAATTAGTTAATTACAATCATATTAAAAACTTAAAATTTAAAGTGCCAGTGTGCCATATATTTACAATAGTCATTTCCAAAGTTCCTTTGAACACTTCCTTTCATAGTTCATCCTTCTACAATACATGCAATCAATAAATCCATGCTCATTGTTGGAATAAACATTTGTAAATATGTCATTTAAAAACTTTTTCATTTTATAAAATAAATTCATTCATTAGTTTAACCTACCATCCTTGTGAATCTATCTATCCCATATTTGCCAAAATTGGCTTAACTGATATATTATCATTCAACCCAGGTGGGGTTGATGCATTTAATCTGATTTGCCATTTTGTTTCTAGCTCCCCCAATTTTTTACTGATGTTCCCACCCCTGAGATTCACTGTGGCTATATCTAAAATGCCAAAATAAAACCTATTACAATTCTTACTTTCTTCTAAATGTCTCCATAGGGCATTTTTTGTATCCTTTTTCTTTATACAATAAGTGTGGTCGTATATTCTTTCTCTGAGACTTCTGTCTGTCTTCCCAACATAGTAACTGGGGCACATGGAACACTTAGCCAAATATACTAAGTGGGAAGTCCTACAATTGCCTTTTATAAACTTTATCTCAGTCCCAAGGGTGTCCTCCAGTTTAATACTATTCCCTGAAAAAATATATCTGCACTGGTTGCAGGTTCCGCACCTTGTAGTACCTTTCCCCACTATTACACTGACTCTAGTGCATGTTTTCCTTTCCAGTTCCATTTTCATATTACACCCATTCCTGGAAACGAATCTAGGTGTTTCACCCACAATATCCACTATTCTCCTATCCATTTTTAATAAATTCCAATTGTTAGTAATAATATTTTTGATGTTAGTGGTCCATGGCGTGTGTTGTAGTATACATGCTCTTGTATAATCTATATGGGTCTCACCACCTGTGTCCATGATGTTATTATCCTTCACTAAGGGCCCTCTTCCCAATAGGGGTACATATTTTTTTCCCCACTCATTCTCTACATAACTGGTTACATTACTGACTAACCATCGGGGATATCCCCTTTGAATGAACATGTCCCCTATGAGTTGTAGTTCCTTTACTAAGTCTGTATATTCCGATGTCATCCTAGCGGCCCTAATGCATTGCCCCTTGATTATACTCTTTTTTTTGTTTCATTGGATGAGAACTAGTATATTCTAAATATCCATTATTGAAAGTCTCTTTCCTATATATTTTCGTTCTAATTTTGCCATCCTCCACTGTAATTAATGTGTCTAAATAGGGCATAGAATTAGAATCCATGCTATAAGTAAATTTCAAATCATTACTTCTTGAATGCATATAGCCCATAAATAATTCTAAGTCTTCTCTATTACTTTTCCAAATCATAAAAATATCGTCCAGAAATCGATAATAGCAAGATATCTCATGGAACCACTTACTTGTGAATATGTGTTCAACCTCCCAGTCGTAAAGATACAAATTGGCAAAAATGGGGGCGCAAGCTGCCCCTATTGCTACCCCTTTGGTTTGAATGTAATATTCACCTTCATACATTATGTAATTGTGTTTCAAAATCAGTTCCATGAATTCCACTATTAATTCCATCTTCTCAGGTGAAAAATTGCTTAATTTTTTCATACAATTATCTAACCTTAATAGACCATCCTCTTGAGGGATGTTTGAAAACAAGTCTACAACATCTATTGTCACTAGTATTGCTCCAGGGGTTATCATATCGTTCCTTAACCTACCCAAAAAATCCCAGGAGTCTATGATAATGTGCTTAATAGACTTGCATAGTGGTTTTAACCATCCGTCTATTACTTTTCCAAAGTTAAAAGTTTTTGATTTATTCCCTGAAATGATGGGCCTAAATGGGGGGTCCACTAGGCTTTTGTGGATTTTGGGGATCCCTACCATAGTACTTATGATAGGAGAGTCTACTTTCAAATAATTGTATAACTCTCCACTAATTCTTTCCTCTATCAATAGGTCTTCCAGGTATAGATTTATTTTGTTATAACCAATGTTTACTTCATTTCTGGATGAAACATTGTAATTACCTGAATTTAACAAAATCTCATTAATTTAATTCTTGTATTCTTCCTGATCATATAGTACCACCCCTCCCCCTTTATCCGGTTTCATTATTCTTATCCTTTTTTCACCTTGCAACTCTCTTAATACTGTAGCCTCTTGGGTATTTAAGTTGTATTTAACTTCATTTTTATTAACCCTAGAAGTGTATGCATATATTTCATCTATAACCATTTTCTTAAATATCCCAAGTGTGGCGTTCAGGGGTGGGGTGTAGGTGCTCTTTTTCTTGAATTCACAAGTGTTTCCTATCTTTTTGTTATCATTATGGTATAAAACAGCCAAATTTAACTTTCTTAAATATTTCTTAAAATCAATTATAAAATCCTCTACCTTGAACCTCTTCACAGGCACATATTTCATTCCTTTGCTAAACAAAGTAAAATGCTCTTCCCTTAACTCCAATTGGGTGTAATTATGTATAAAAAACTGATTGCATTCACTTGTTATATTATTAATCTTCACAATCCTATCCATTCTGTCGGTGATTTCTATCTCGTGTGCCCCTCCCCTATTTGTCTTTTTTGGTAGTTGTAATGTTTATTAGTTGTAATGGATGTGGGAAGGAGGGGGGGGGTAAGTAAGAATGTGAGGTGAGATGGACCACATACATCGAACATTATGGTGAGTACATAACTTCTTGATGTTATGTAGTCCAATCTCGCCTACATGCTTACCTGTGAGACAGCGTCCCCATCACTTGAATCCTGGGAGGCTCAGTGGAAAATACTCCTAAGCATTGTGGAGCCAAAGGAAGACCTGCCTCTAGACCCCAGATCTAACTTGTAGTGAGTAACAAAGGTGTGAGGAGATGCCCATGTAGCTGCAGCACAAATATCATCCATACACAACCTGGCCTGAAAGGCTGTAGAAGTGACACAGATCGGGTAGAGTGAGCCTTCACTCGAAATGGTAAATCTCTGCCACCTGAAGCATAAATGAAGGTAATACAACTGGAGATCCATGTAGACAAGGTGACTTTGGAAACAGGAGACCCAATCCTGTTTTCTGAAAATGAGACGAACAACTGATCCGATTTTCAAAGATCCTTCATTCTATGTAAATAGAATCGTAATTGTCTGTGCACATCCAGCTGATGAAATTTATGCTTTGCTTGAGAACTCTGGAAAGAATACAGATAGTTCAATGGATTGGTTGAGATTACTAGCTGAAGCCACTTTCGGTAGAGAGAAACCCTGTCCTTGTGAACAATCAAGTAAGGTGGTCTAACTGATAAGGCTTGAAGCTCTGAGACACGTCTGGATGAAGTGATGGCCATCAAAAAGATTGTCTTCCAAGTCAAATATTTTAAATCGCAAGTGGCTGCAGGCTCAAAGGAGGGTGAAGTGAGACATTGTAGAACAAAATTTAAGTCCCAAGGCATAACTGGGTGAAAGACTGGAGGGCGAAGCAGTATACTGCCCTTCAGGAATGCCTTATAAAGTCTATGTTCATAGGTTCATACCAGGCTATCTGCCCTAGGGCATTTATAAGCCTAGCCCAGAGTTTTGTGGCTTTTGCCACCCCTTTAGATTGAAGGATACTATGCCCATTATTTTGCTGTGCCTCTGTCAAGCAGTGACACTGAGGTTATCCCTGGGGTATACCTGCGATCTCCCATCCATTGGTCAAGATTTCTCTTGAACAAGGCCAGCGAGGTGCTCTGCCTCACATGTACCGGGATTTTGTTCCACAGCATAGGGAGTCTCTGGTTGATGAATCTGTCCCTCCAGCACGTCCTATTAATAGCTGTGTTGAGGTTTAAGTCTCTTGCCCTTGTAGTTCTGGTGGATTTAGATTTTTTGAGGTGAAGCATGTTCATTAATTCCGGGTTGGACATGGCCTTGTATGTCAGGCACAGGTCACCTCTGAGCAGACGGTAAGCGACTGAATAGAGCTGGAGTTCCTTCAGTTGGGCAGCATAAGACATATTTTTGAGACCCTTTATCCTTTTGGTGAGGAACTTTTGGGGCCTTTCCAATTGCTGCAGGTGTTGGGTCAGATACATTCCGAATGGGGCATTGTACTCAATCATTGGTCTGATGAGTGATGAGTACAGGGGAACGATGACCTCCCTTGATCTAGATGTGAATCCCTTCATGATCAGGTGGGCAATGTAGAAGGTCTTCCTAACTACTTTGGCAATGTGAGTGTCAAAAGAAAGGTTACTGTCAACCTGGGTCCCCAGATCCCTGATAACCTCTTCTGTGCTTAGTGGATTGCCACCTATATGGTAACTAGGGGTAACCTTGTTTTTCCCGAAGGGTATGACTATGCATTTTTTGGCATTTAACTTTAGGCCATGGCTCTGGCACCAGTTATCCGTTTCTATGAGACCCTTCTGAAGGATGTCTGTGTCAGATGGGTTTTCAACTATGGTGCCCAGTTTGCAGTCATCTGCAAACTTTGTCAGCCATAATCCTCCTGTGTTTGCTTGTACTTCTGAAAAGTAGATGCTGAACAAAAGTGGGCCCAGGACTGAGCCCTGTGGGACACCACTTGTGACAGGCTTGGAGTCTGACATGGCGCCAGCAACTCTGACCCTGTGGGTTCTGTCACTTAGCCAGTTTGCAACCCATCTTGTGACGTATGGGTTTACATTTAAGCTGGTGAGTTTTTCAATGATACCCGAGTGGGGTATTGTGTCGAAAGCCTTTGCCAGGTCAAGGTAGGCTGTGTGGACTGCCTTACCTTCGTCAATGGCCTTGGTGACTGTTTCGAAAAAGTCAACCAAGTTTAAAAGGCATGATCTGCCCTTGACAAAGCCAAACTGGGTTGGATCCAAAGTCTGCAAGTCCCCTATGTCTTTATTTAGGAGTTCCATTATGATCCTCTCCATAGCTTTGCAGACCAGGCTTGTCAAGCTGATGGGACGGTAGTTTCTGGGGTCGGTGGAGTCACCTCCTTTGTGAAGTGGGACCACCGTTGCCATACGCCACTCCTTGGGTATGTATCCTGAGGTGAGGCTAAGATTAAACAGCTGCCCTAACTGCGGGTTTAATTCCTCATTGAGTTCGTGGAGCACACAACCGGGGACACCATCTGGTCCCATGGATGCTGTGTTTTTCGCCTTGGAGAGAGCAGTTCTCACCTGAGCATTTGAGATGTTTGGGGGACTACAATCCTCTGGTATAAATATCTCTCCTTTTGGGGGGGAGAAATTTGCACTGAACCTGTCAGCTAGTATGTTGGCAATGTCTGTAGGTTCAGTGATTTTTGCATCATTTTGAACTAATTCTGAGCATATCTGGGAGTTACCTCCCAGGTTTCTAACATAGCTAAAAAAGACCTTATGATTGTCTTTTGAGTCCTTAGCGATTTTTCTCTAAAAATTTGCCTTGGATGCTTTTATGAGAGATCTCAGTTTTTTACTTATAATGATCAAGGGTGTCTTCCCTTTTATGGAATTTGCTCTATCTTGTAGTAGCTTCTTCCTTTTGTTGTAGAGCTTGTTTATGGCTGGGGTCCACCAGACTGGACGCTTGCCTTTGGTACAAAGAGTCTTTGTTTTGTTTGGGATTGCCTGATCCATGCAGTCCTGGAGGTGCTGGTAGAAGGCATTTGTAAGTGATTCAGCGGTTTGAGTAATGGTTTCCGCTGGCTCGGGGGCCTTGAAAGAGACCACACCAGTCTTTAGAAGTGTGAAGTCGGCTTTTGAGAAGTTCTTCACTGTGGTCTTTTTTATCTGGGCTGGGGGCGGGATGTGGACTTCCAGTGAGATTAGTTTATGATCTGATCTCACCAATGATGGGTATACTTCTGGTGTTGAACATTGTGACCCCATGTTTGTGATGATGAGATCTAGTATGTTTTCTCCTCTTGTGGGGATGGTAACTAGTTGTTCCATGGCATTTGAGTTTATGAACTCTAGGAACCGTTGGGCTAGAGTGTTGGGGCTTGAGTAGTGATCCCAGTCTATATTTGGATAGTTGAAATCACCCAGTATGATGGTGTTTGGAGATACATTTATCCCCTCCAGTGTTTTCAGGAAAGCTGTGTGAGGTTCCTGAGTTTGAGAGGGTGGCCTGTAACATGCTACAAACTGCAGAGCAGTCTTGCCTACGGTTAATTGCACCTGGATGGTTTCTGATGCATCGTGCGTTGCCACCAACCTTGAGGTGAGGGTGTCCTTGATGAATATGGACACCCCCCTCCTTTCTTGGTGTTGTCCGGATTTTGGGGCCGGAACGCATGATATGAGGTAAAACCTGATAGTGCCGGGGTGCTCTCAGGAGCCTTGAACCAGGTTTCAGTCACAGCACAGACATCGATGTTCTCCATACTGAGAAGGGCTTTGAGTGCGTGCATCTTGAGGTTGAGACTTCTGGCATTGAGCAGCATTACCCTTAGTTTTTTTCCTTTTTTGTGTTCTAGGGTGGTAGGTTTAGAATTTGAGCCTTGCCTAAAAAAGGCACAATGGGGGTGGCAAGAGCCTTTGCCAAATTCCGGAAGCCCAGGGGTGACAGGTGCAAGCCGTCCCTTGCGAAGCAGCGTGGCTTGTCCAGCATGTCATCCCAGGCAGACAGACATTGGATCCCATTTCCCATTTAAATGACACCATAGTTTAAGCCAATTATTAAAGCTGATCATCTTGTCTCTGTATTGTGGCATCATTCTTGGTGAAGGTAGGATACTGCTCAAGGTCAGGGTCATACCTGCCTGGGCTACATAATCAGAGAGCTCCTCTATGTCTCTTTTCATGTAGTCCAGGGAGGTACGTCTCAGGTCGTTCACACCAACATGGACAATGACTGAGTCATACTTGTACCTGCAGTTGAGTGACCTGAGTGCTTGCGTTATGTGGCGGATTCTAGCGCCCGATAGGCAGCTTACTGTGACCTTCTCCTTACTCAATCTGGTGAGCGGGACGTCAGTGTGTCTGACTATGGAGTCACCTATAACGAGTGTGTCTGGCATTGTGTTTGGCCTTAAGGGCTGTGACTGTTTGGCACACTGACTCTGTGGTCTATGTGTTGCATGTGCTGTGCCCTGAGGAGGCAGTTGTTTGGGTGTCTGCTTTGGTGGCCTCTGCTGTTTTGGTAGATTTTTGATCAGAGCCTCCGTGTATGTCTTTGTGTGTTTATGTGTATGATTTGAAGTTGTGATAGTGCTATCTGAGACTGAGTTTGTGGTGTGTGTGGTTACCTTCTCCTCCTGTCTGGTCTTGCCAGTCCTATGTTGAGAGAGCTCAGCCTCCAGTTTGGCTATATAGTTGCATCTTTCGCATGTATTTGTGTTTTGTGGGAGAAGGAGTGCCATGAGACTAGGCTCATCAGCGATGTGAAAGGCAGAAATAGGCACCAACTGGACCTTAATAGTTGCGGCCGCTGATCCCTGGTTGAAAAGCATGGAGAGGAACTCCAGGACCGACGAAATTGGAGCTGTATAAGGATCAATTTGTCTTGCATGCACCCATATGGAAAATCTCTTCCATTTACTGGAATAGATTTTTCTGGTGGAAGGCTTATGGGAGAAACACAGAATATGAACCACTTCCGGCGAAAAATGATGAAGCCTGACTAATGATGGAAGTGGAGAAGGCAGGCTGTCAACCGGAGGGTCTAAAGAGAGGGATGGAGCTGCCCTGACATATGTGTCAGCAGATCTGGTTGTGGGTCCAGAATCCAGGGGGCGTCCAATAGGTAGGGATGGAGAAAGGGGAAACAAATTTGACGAGGCCAATGTGGAGCAATCAAAATCATTTTGCTTCCCAAAGATTGCGCTCTCTGCATAACCTTTGTCAGCAGAGGAACAGGAGGGAAGGCATACAGTAGACCGGAGGGCCAATCGTGAACTAGGGCGTCCCTGGGTGACTCCCCTTGAGGGGGGGGTAAGGGTGAAGTAGCTGCTGCATTTGGTATTGAGGGGGCTGGCAAATAGGTCATAGCAAGGCTGACCCCACCTGCGGAAAATCTGCTCTGCAACCTGATTGTTCAGGGACCACTCGTGAGGCATCAGAATAGTTCTGCTCAACCTGTCGGCAATCACAGTGGACTTCCCCAGAATGTGCGTTGCTACAAGAAAACGTTGGGAAGCCACTGCCCACTGCCACACTCGCATGGCCTCTCTGCAAAGGGGGTACGACTTGGTTCCTCCCTGTTTGTTTAGATACCATACCACCGACATATTGTCCGAGTGGATCGCAATTGTCCCAAGAGGAAGAAAGCTCTGAAGTGCTTGCAACTATAGTAGCACTGCTCTCATCTGCAGGACATTGATATGCAGATGCATCTCGTGTTCCTGCCACGTCCCTTGGACTGTACTGCCTAGATAATGCCCCCCCACCCCATCTGGGAGGCATCCGTGGTCACTGTGGCAACTGGAGGGGTTGGAACGAAGGGTTTTCCCGCATTGAGGTTGCTGGTGTGAAGCCACCAGTGAAGATCCTGCTTGCACCCGTCTGTTTATTATAAGATGAGAAAGCGGAAGATGTTGTAGAGACCACTGGGCGAAGAGTAGCCACGAAAGGAGCCTCATGTGCAGCCTCACCAGAGGAACCAGCATAATTGTAGCAGCCATCGTCCCCAACAATTTGAGGACCAATCTTGTCTTCACTCTTCTCAAAGGGAGCAATGCGTACATCTGTTGCTGTAAACTTTGAATCCTTTCTAGTGGTAAAAACGCCCTCATGAGCACGGTGTCTAACTCTGCGCCTATAAAGGTGACACACTGCGAGGGCAACAAGGCAGACTTTTCCCAATTTAGAGTGATGCCCAATTGCTGACACAGTTTGACAGTGGCATCTCTGGTTTGTAGTAGTAGATGCCTGGTGGTGGCAGAAAGGAGCCAGTCGTCCAGGTACGGAAACACTTGGAATCCCTGACGTCTCAAGTGAGCCGTCACCACTGCCATACATTTGGTGAACACCCTGGGGGCTGTGGTGAGACCAAAGGGCAAGGCGCGAAATTGAAAATGACTGGCTCCCAGCCGGAAGCGTAGATGACTTCTGGATGCCCTAACCATCTTTATATGGTAGTAAGCATCCTTGAGGCTGATAGAGCACATCCACACTTCTTTTCCCAACAATGAGAGAATAGATTGCAACGTGACCATTCGGAACTTGGACTTCTTCACATAGGTGTTCAATCTGCTGTGATCCAAAATGGGTCTCAGGTCCCCTGTCCTTTTCGGCACCAAAACGAATATGGAGTAAGTCCCTAATCTGATCTGGTCTGAGGGGACATGCTGGATGGCTCCTTTTTCTAGCAGCTTTAAAACCTCTGAAACGGCAGAATCCCTTTGATCTGGGATTTTTTTGATCGTAGGGGGAGTTGAAGAGAAGGGAATGCGATATCCTCCAGAAACTATTTTTAATACCCATTGGTCCTGAGTGAAAACTTGCCAGGCCTCTGGGTATAGTGAAATGCAACCCCAGACTGGCTCCGGAAACACACAGTTGGGCCTCCCATCAGTAGCGCTGGTAGGGAGAACCACAAAAGGAATCGCAGTCTCCCTAGTTACGTGGCCCTCCTCTGCCCCTAGGTCGGCATCTACCTGAATTACCACCCCTCCCCTGCCTCTGGAGGGGGACTCACCTTGTGTGTCATGAAAAAACCTCTGCGATTTTTTGAACCACATCTTCCCACCCCTCTGGGTTTTGGGATAAGGCCTAGAGGGGAGGGAAAAACGGACTCCCACAGCAGACAGAGATTTTCCCTCTTGCTCGCACCTAGTGAGAGTGTCTTTCACCTTGGTTCCGAATAAGGAGGAACCATCAAACAGGGCATTGGTGAACGTAGACTTGAAGGTCTCAGCGAAATTACAGAGGCGCATCCAGGAGTGTCTCCTAAGAGCAACTCCCGAACTTGCTGCCCTCCCCGCTCCTTCGGCTGCGTAAGAAATCAGCCTCATGGAGGAGTTAGCAATAGAGTTGAGGGTAGACATCTGAGCATTGACCTTCTGAGCCACTGCATCAGAAACGTTACCCTGCAGAGTATTTCCAAGCTCTTTCAGGAGATCTCTTTGGAGCCGTGTAAAATGTGATAAGTAATTCAGTGACTGCAGAGTAAAGGCCGCTGAAGGAAAACATACGCTTCCCATACCGGTCCATGGTCCTAGACACCTTGTTAGGGGGATGGACGGTAGACAAAGTCTCAGCCAGTTCCTTCTTGGTGGCCGCTGCCACCACCATGGCATCTACAGGAACTCCTTTGGATAGAAACTCTTTGTCAGAGGGGGCGGACAAGAATTTGTTGAGTCTCCTGGGGACTGGTTCCACAGAGTCGGGGGTTTCCCACACCCTTCGACAAACCAGATCCAGAAGTTCAAAGGGTGGAGATACCCAGGAGGCAGAGGGCTGAGCCCCAAAGGCCTTCAGGAAGACAGACTCCTCCTTGGAGGGAGCTTTGGATGGCCAGTCATCCCTCTGCTTCAAAATTTCTAGGATGTCAGAGAAAGAGACATCCTCAGAGGATGACTTGGGGGACCCCTCCGATTCCTCGAGGTCAGTGTCTGACGTGAGGGACTCATCTTGGGAGTCTATGTGCTTCCTCTTGCACATTCTTTTTCTGGGTGGCTCCTCGGGGAAAAACACTGAGGGGCCCTCAGAAATATGGGGACCACTCATGGGAGTATCCTGAGGCCTTGGGTCTCCGCTGTCGAAAGATAGAGGGTGATCAGAGACCCGCACTGGAGCTGGAAGGGACAGAGTGTCAGTGCCGAATGATGCCGCTGAGGACCTGGCCAGCGCGCTCCACATGGCCTCGAAAGCTGGTCCACTCGGCTCCGAAGATCGACCAGCCGTGAAAGACCTCGGAGCAGAAGGGACCAGGTCCGAAGCCGAAGCAGGGATCAGGCTCCCCTGCGCTGAAGTACAGAGAAGGAGGCTAGGAGCTGAAAAGTGTACAGAGGCCTCCCCCTCGGGTCCGACCAAGGACCCACGAGTCCTAAACCCCGTGGACAGAGCAGACGGGGTTGGAGCTGAAGCCGGGGCCAATAAGCCAGGATGGGCCATCAGAGCCGACCTAGGGACATCAGACGGCGCCGACCACTCCTGCTCCGAAAGCTGAGATTCGTTCAGAAGTATCTATGCTGGCTGGGTGACAGGCTCCGGAGCCGACTGGGCTGGAGCCGAAAACAATTTTGCCAGTACCAGTGATTGGAGCAGTCTCTGTACCACTCTATCTACATCCACATCCGAAAGAGTCCTGGAGGACCTAGAAGATAAGGAAGGAGAGCTAGACCTCCTCTCCGAAAGAGACCTGCGAGGAGGAGAGGTCGGCCTAAAATTTGGAGACCGGCTCCGAACTAGCACCTCCGCAACCGGCTCTGAGGGACTTGGAGCCGAAGCAGATTCCATTGATGCACTAACTTCCTTCGGCTCCGAAGACAGTGGAGCCGAAGATGCCACAGTAGATTTTGCTACTTTCTCCGGAGGCTCTGAGGATACTGATGGAGCCGGAGATTGCATTTTAGCCTTGAAAGTTTTACTCCTAGAGGGAGAGGACTTGAAGCTAGAAGCCCTCCCCAAATCCTCCTTGAAGGAGGGTTTCAGAAGTCCTTTAAAAATTAGTTTGCTCTTCCTCTCCTGAAGAACATGCGGGCTAAATGCATGGCAAAATGTACAAGATTCCTGAAGGTGAATCGCCCCCAGACAATAAACACACACAGAGTGCCCATCAGTGATTGACATTTTATAACCACATTTAGTACATTTCTTAAAGCCCGAGGCCTTATGCTCTTTCGTACCCTTAGACATAGTGAAGGAAACTGAAAAGCCACCAACCGTTAATATAAACTAACTGTTAATATAGAAGCCACAAGCGCAGGAACTAAAGTAAACAACAGACACCACAAAAAGACCTCTAACTTAAGCGGTCCCAACAGGAACACAGGGAAAGGATTAGGTCCTCTAACTTAAATGGCCCTAGCCCGAGGGATAGGTACCTACTAACAAGAAACACAAAAAGAACAGGGGCAGTCTAGGTCCTCTAACTGAAATGGGCCAAGCCCGTATGGGAAACGGTTAGCGGGACACCACAAAAGAACAATACCACGAGAAAAACTGTACACCAGATTATCAAACAAGTACACACAGCTATGAAAATAGCTTTTTTGAAGCAAGAATATCTCAATAAAAGACAAAAAGTTATACTTAGCCACAGCAAAGAGCGAGACTACATCTGAGCTATACGAGCAGCAAACGAGATCTGGGAAAAGGGAGCAGTGCAGCATGGGATACCTTCTTAGCCCAGCCAATTGAAAGACTTCAAGCTAGAGTATGGCCGAGTTGGAGCTGAGGATTGGCTCCAAACTCACGGGTAAGAATGTAGGCGAGATTGGACTACATAACAGCCATACTTCCCATACCACAACAATAAATATATAGTGTTACATTTATGCACCTATTTCCTTTCTTTGAAGGGTTTGCTTATGTAATGCCAAGTGTGGAAGTGAAGTGACTGCATATGAGGCAGCAGCCATTATACAGACAGTTGCCCACCAAAGATTATAAATTGCATCTGCTGGATTTATGGAAAGGGGCTTTGAATCAGACCCCAGGAAAATCAACTCCTCTTTTAGTGAGGGTGCTCTGTGTAGAGCCAGCTCTGGTTGCTGACTGGTTTCATAGTGACACATCACTGCTTTGATGATGCTGTCATTGTGAGTGTTACAGTTTAATGAATAGGCAAAGAAAGAAAAAAAAAATGTAGTGTGTCACAGACAAATCTGCTCAGTGAAGTCTGTTCAGGGGTTATTTTAGGAGGTTAGTAGTGTGTCTGTACTGCGATCTTTTGCATCTGCTAATGACTGTCTGTAAATGTAATAACAGAAATGCAAAAGTGGGAAAGAAATGCAAAAGTGTGAAAGAAGTACAAAGGTGTAAAATCCAAAGGTGTGATAGAGTTATAATGCGAGGTGAGTGACGATGGAGGCTTAGCTAGAGTACTGTGTGGTGGTAGATGCAAGAGTGATGTCATGGCGTGTTTTATGAAAGGAACCCTGCTAGACAGGGGTCCAGGGAAGTAAATACTGTGGGAAGCAATAGCCAGGGAATTGTTATGGCTAGGCTTGTATAGGCCCTAGGGCAGATAGCCTAGTACCAACCTATGAACCTCTGTTACACTGTACTCAAGTAGCATAAAATGTGCATATGTAACACAACTCCTCCCACTTTCTATAGAATTATGGAGCACTAATCAGAAAAATACAAGTTTAAAAAAACAAAGTGACAGAATCAATGTAAGACTGTAAGCATACTATGTAATATCTGTTGGCTTTAATGAATGATACAGCAAAACTGTACCTCACAAAATCATACTTTCACTTCCGAAAAGGAGAGATATAACCAAATACTGTGCCAACCTGACAAAACTCCAGCCTTACAAGACCTGATCACCCTCTACTCCAATAAACGAGAACTTAGATCCACTAACAAGGCACTAATCGCAATCTCCAAAAGCCATTACAGCTCTGGTGACTCTCTACTCTAGCAACATTGCCAAGACTTGGAACTCCCTACCACTACAAATCAGGTTACAACCTACCACAACCATCTTCTAAAAACAGCTTATTTTCCACCTAATCAACTCCTGGACATGCAAATGCCTAGCACCTGGCTGACATATAAACTCCTTTCCCCTACCCACTATCCAACCTCTTGTTCAAAACTATGTAAATATCTTATGTAATCATATATGTAATCATATATTATCTGCTATATTTTTATACGTAAATGTGTAAACCACAATGCTCTTGTAAATGTCTTATGTATAGTATGTTGGCAATTGTTCTGGAGCTTTTCTCCCTGGGCCTCCACTGAAAATGGACAGCTCTGTCCAGTTGGACCTCCCCGGTAAACAAATGTAAAATAATAAATAAATAAATGTGGGTCCTCTTTCTTTAAACTACAAATGCTTCCAGTTTACTGGTCATGTGGTCTACTTTCCTGTGCAGTAGCTTGAAAATCTTGTGTTACAGTGAGGAAGTCGAAACACTGCATGAAAGGGTAAACCAAACCTGAAAATAGAAGCATACCTCCAAAATTGGTACAGTTATTTGAAAAATTGGGTGAAGAGGTAAAACAACCCTGACAACTGGGACATACCTCCAAAACAGGTACAATAATATAGAAAATTCTATGAAGGAGCTAAGTCGAGCCCGAAAATAAGAACATACTTCCAAAATAAGTACAGTCGAGATGTCAGCCCTCTTCCACCATTTGTCCTGCCACTGGCTGCCCACTAGTCTATTTTTTTCACAAGTCTCCTGTGAGATATAGATTTAAAGGCCTTACAAAATATGACCAGTGCCTTGGTTCCCTAATTGTAAGAGCTGTTCTGATTCAACATCCATAAACCAAAACATGCTGGAGGGATAGGTTCCTGACACAGAGACTCCGCAGACTCTGGAATAGACTGCCCATACATGTCAAGCAAAGCACTTCTTTGGCCCTCTTCAAAAGGAACCTTGATGATTGGATGGGAGATAGGAAATTCACCCCGGGATCACGTCAGTCTGCTAGACAGGGGTCCAGGGAAGTAAATACTGTGGGAAGAAATAGCCAGGGAATTGTTATGGCTAGGCTTGTACAGGCCCTAGGGCCAATAGTCTAGTACCAACCTATGAACCTATGTCTTCCAGACCCCCCCATTATTCTGCATGCAGTACCAGTTAATCCAATACTCAATATAATTTTCTCAAGAGACTTGTCAGGTGCTCACAAATTACACTTCTCGTACTTTTGGTCCCTGGAATGACAATTATTCAACCCACTGTGATTAAGGACCATAAAACAGACTTCTGTGAAGCACTTTGGGATGCCAAACAGTTAAAATGTGCAGTGCCACACAAGCATTGTAATTACAGACTGAATGACCTCAGCTGTCCCCTCTATACTGATGGACAAATTGCTATGAGGGGCTTCTGGAATACTACTTCAGACTACTGATCATTTATTGTCTACTGATCATGTATGGTTTACACAGGTCTAGTTGCCATGTACTCACCATCAAAGAAGGTTTTTGTAACATGGTAGCATGATCCCAAAAAGTATCCTGTTGAACCACAACCATCATTATTATGTTTTATAACCCCTGGCTATGTCATACTTACTTAATACCATTTATCTGTACACAGAGTGCATCTGTTGCCTGTCAACAAAATGCACTATATCCAAAATGGTTATACCAATGTTGCGCCTAAATGACGTTTAGCGAAATGGCACTGACTGACATTTGACTGACCAAATGTAAATGTGTTAATAAGCAAATGTCAGTGTGTATCAATACAGTACTTTTGTCACTTCTGGAAAAGAATGAGTTTAGAATACTGAATACCAAATTGCGGATGGGGATTGTGGGGCAAGCAAGGCCGCCTTCTATGTGCTCAGAGTGGCAATCTAAGGTTAACCTGAATTGGAATGTATGCATTTTTCTTTTACAAGTTTCCAGCTGCGAATGTGATTCTTGGACAAACCAGAATTTTGCCTACCATTGATAAGCATGCATGAAAGGTAAAGAGAATACTAACAGCCCACAGGCATCCTTCCCCAGTGCAAAATGTGTGAACTATATAACTATCTAGTGTCCTTATCTTAAGGCACCTGATATAAGCATCTTGTACAGTAGGTTAATATAAATCTCTCCAGCCTTACTGTTTTTCTCAGCACTTGGATTTTACATAAATTCAAAAAAGGCCAAGTCTCTCGCTCTATCTGCACGGTTTCAAGGGAGCAAACAAATTACACAGCATAACTCCATCAGGGGCTCATGTTTCAAAGGCTCTCCTTCTCTATGATGGTAGGGCATTTATTTACTCTTTCTGTCGTCTACTACCCATGACCAAAAGGAGGGCTGATTTTGCTGTAATCTACTACCCATGACCAGAAGGAGGGCTGATTCTACATACTCGCCACAAACACATCCAAAGAACTACTCAACGGCTGCATATAAAAACAGTAGATTTATTGGTCTTCTTCAGACCTAATAAAAACTAAACTGCACTCTACTTAAATACCACTCAACCATTGACACGCCCAAACCTTTTCACGTCATCATTCAACTAGATGCTAGTTAAACTCACACTACCTAAAAGCAGAGTTATACTTAATTAGCATATACATATTGACACAAAAATAAACACAAAATAAAAATAAAAACACATCATAATAAATACATATCCGATGTGCAACATCTTTAAAAACATACAAAAAATGTAAAAAAGACAGTGTACTAACTTCATTAATGTGCACTGCAGAAAAAGACAAATATATCAAGGCAAAACTCCCTGTATAAGCAATGCTGACAAACCTGCTAAAAAATGCAACATTGTATTCATAACAGAATGTTATTTTCCTAAGCAATATATAGTCATATACAAGAGTTCAAAACAGCATGTTTACCTATGTAGCGGTCTGGACTTCAATATCGGTTTGAGGGGTACCTTTTCATTCAGCCCCCTCCCCTTGTCTGCTCAAAACCTCAATATCCACCTGCTCTCTGTTGTCTCAGTCAAATTTACTAAATCACCACCTCGTTCGTTACCATACACCATTTCTATTGCCTGAAACCTAAAACTGTGACTGGCATCAGTCTTGTCAACATGCCTTGCCAATGCATTGGTGTTGTCTGTTTCTAAGTTTTCAATAAATGCTCTCTGATTCTATATCTCAGCTTTCTATTGGTTTTACCCACATAGTAAGCGGAACATCTGTTGCATACGGCCAAATAAACAATGTTGATACTATTACATTTATTGAAAATTTCACACTCCTCAAAACCGAGGTGGAATCCTTCAAAGCCCCCGGGCCTGTGGAAATACGGCCCAGACCGCAGAATCCTTTATAAATGCATTATATGTACACCTTCAGGAATGCATGGATCATGCAATCCCAAATAAAACCAAGACCCAATCCTCCAAAGGCAGACGTCCTGTCTGGTGGACCCCAGCCATAAACAAACTATACAATAGAAGGAGGAAGCTACTACATGATAGAGCAAAATCCCAAAAAGGGAAGGCATCTCTGATCAGTGTTAGCAAAAAACTACGGGCACTCATAAAATCGTCTAAGGCCATCTTCGACAGAAAAACTGCACATGACACTAAGGATAATCACAAGGCTTTCTTTAGTTATGTTAGGAACCTGGGTGGGAATTCCCAGATATGGTCAGAATTAGTCCAAAATGACAAAAAATACACCGAACCCACAGACATTGCCAACATCCTAGCAGACAGGTTCAGCGCAAACTTCTCCCCCCCTCCCCACCAAAAGGGCAAATATCTATCCCAGCAGAGTGCTGCCCCCCCCTGACATCTCAGATGCTCAGGTAAGAGCCGCCCTCTCCAAATCTAAAAACATAGCATCAATGGGACCAGACGGTGTCCCAGGCTGTATCCTACATGAACTCCAAGAAGAGCTAAACCCAAACATAAAACTACTGTTTAATCTCAGCCTTACCACAGGATATGTACCCAAAGAGTGGCGTACAGCAACAGTGGTCCCTCTCCACAAAGGTGGTGCCTCAACGGATCCTGGAAACTATCACCCCATAAGCCTGACTAGCTTGGTCTGCAAAGCTATGGAAAGGATCATCATGGACCTCATAAAAAAAGATATTGGGGCCTACAGACACTGGATCCTACCCAGTTCGGCTTTGTTAAGGGCAGATCCTGCCTCTTAAACCTGGTCAATTTCTTTGAAACAGTCACCAAGGCCATTGACGAGGGAAAGGTGGTCCACACAGCCTACCTGGACCTCGCAAAAGCCTTACAATACCCCACTCGGGCATTATAGATAAGCTCACCAGCTTAAATATAAACCCCTGTGTCACTAGATGGGTTGCAAACTGGCTCAAGGACAGAACCCACATGGTTAGAATTGCTGGAGTCATGTCAGACTCCAAACCAGTTACAAGTGGCGTCCCACAAGGCTCAGTCCTGGGACCTCTCCTGTTCGGTATATATTTCTCGGAGGTACAGGCCAACACGGAAGGACTGTGGCTGACCAAGTTCGCAGATGACTGCAAACTGGGAGCTATAATCGACTCTCCAGCCGACACAAGCATCCTCCAAAAGGGCCTCATAGAAACAGACAACTGGTGCCAGAGCCATGGCCTCAAGCTAAATGCCAAAAAGTGTATAGTCATCCCCTTTGGCAAAAAGTGCCCACAAATTACCACATAGGTGGTAATCCATTAAGTATGGAAGAAGTAATTAGGGACCTGGGGACCCAAGTTGATAGCAATCTCTCATTTGACAACCACGTGGCCAAAGTGATTAGAAAAACATTTTATATAGCCCACCTAATCATGAAGGGATTCACATCTAGATCAGGGGAGGTCATCGTGCCTCTTTACTCATCCCTCATCAGGCCCATAATTGAGTACAATGCCCCTTTTGGGATGTACCTTACCAGACACCTGCACCAACTGGAAAGACCCCAAAAGTACCTCACCAAGAGGATCAAAGGGCTCAAACAGATGCCATATGCTGCCCGGTTAAAGAAACTCCAGCTCTACTCAGTGGCATACCGCCTGCTCAGAGGCTATCTGTGCCTGACATATAAAGCCATGTCCAACCCGGAATTAATGGACATGCTGCACCTCAGAAAATCCAAATCCCATCGAGCTACGCGACTTGAACCTCAGCACTGAAATAAATAGGACATGCTGGAGGGACAGATTCATAACCCAGAGGCTCCCTTCACTCTGGAATAAAATCCCAGTCCAGGTTAGGCAGAGTCCCTCATTGACTCTCTTCAAGAGGAATCTCGATGAGAGGATGGAGGATCGTAGGTTTACCCCGGGTATCACTTCTGTGTCACTGTTAGACAGAGGCACAGTATACTAACCTCGAAAAAAGGCATAGCAAAATTAATTTAAAATGGGTGGCGAAAGCCAAACACACTCTGGCTAGGCTTATAAATGCCCTAGGGCAGATAGCCTAGTATGAACCTATGAACCTATGCAATTTGCCTTTACCTTGAAAGAAAAGTCTCTCCTAAGGTCAGGGTGTGAAAACACATTGCTTGTGTCGATATATTGACACTGATCACAGTTCAAACATGGGACCGTCCCCAACTTATCATGACTCTTGAACTCTGTTTATCCTTAGAATAACACAACATCCGTTTCAAAGATTTCTTATTTTTGTATAGAAACGATGGTCTATCACCAACTATGGGTCCTATCTGAGGATCCTGTGTGAGTATTGGCCAATATTTCCGAATGACATCAGTGACGATTCTGACATCACTGGAATATTCAACTGGCACTCTCACATGCCTCTTCTTTCCACCTTTCACATGCTCAGCATTGTTGATTACCTCCCTCTCAGAGAAATAAGGTTTCCCTCTATCACTCCTAAGCTGCTCAACGTTAGAAACTACATCAGAAACTTCTGCTTTGTTATATCCCCTATTAACAAACCTCTCTTCTAATACCTCAATCTCAATATTAAATCTCCCTACCTCTGTAGTCAACTTGAGGTTCTTAATGCCTTTCCCTTAACCACATTGCTGAAAACACGGTGGGGATGCATGCTAGTCCTATGCAATAGATGATTCCTATGACATTCTTTCCTAAGTATCTTGGTAGGAAGTGTCCCTTTATCATCCCAATATACACATACATCAAGGAAGTTCATTTCTTCATATGAAAAACTGACCTCAAATTCAAGGAAGCTTGTGGTACTGTTGATATATTCACAAAAATTGTTCAATCCTGTTAAGTCACCATTCCATAAGATGAAGAGGTCATCTACAAAGCATTTGTAAAAGATAATCTGACTCCACATACTATTCAACAATACAAACTGGTTCTCCCAACTAGCCATTACTAAGTTGGCATAGCTATTGACACAAGACGTGCCCATAGGTATGCCCTCTTTTTGCAAGTATAGCTTATGTTGGAACATCAATGCATTATTATCCAAAATAATCGACATCAGCTGGGTAAGTAGGTCAATTTGTCTCCCAACATAGGTCCGATCAACAAGTAAATAATCTCTCAGCATTTCAACACCCTGCCCATTAGGGATGCATGTGAACAAGGACTTTACGTCTAAAGTGACAAACATCACTGTACCTTGCAATAATAGAACAGTCTTGTTGAATCTAAATAGATCTTCCAGAAACTGTTTGGAATCTCTGAGAATGTTCAGATTTTTATTGACCACTGGTCTCAACTTCTTCTCCACATAAATAGAGCTGGGCTCAGTAATCCAATTTCTCCCAGAGACAATGGGCCTCAACGGGGGGTGAGCTGCATTCTTGTGAACCTTAGGTAAACCATTTATCACCGGTACCATAGGTTTCTCTACTTTAAAATAATCATATAGATCTAAATCAATAATATGTTCTAACATCATATCATAAAAAAGATGTTCTACCTTGGTGATCAGTTTCCTTACTTCAGTGAAACTAATCTCACTGTACACATTGTGATCTGATAATATTTGATACATGGTCTTGTTATAGTAATTTTTTTATTTATTTATTTTATTTGCAGTTGGTTTACCAGGATAGTCCATTGGGCCAACATGAACCCGTTTTCAATGGAGTCCTGGGGAGAAAGTCTCCAGTAACAAGCTACAATAGGTTATACATTATAATTACAATATTTACAAGTGACAAAACAAGTAATGTAGTTCCAGAAACCAGGTTGAATAGGTTTTTGGTTAAGATACAAAATTTACAAGTGACACAATTTAGTGTATGAGAACAGTTCTATTATACCATGGCCCCCTATTAATATTCCAAAACGTGCATGCTGATTGGCCAGCGTGCACGCTGTAAATCGACTTATACTAATGGAAAAAGGTCCGGTCGCCCGGACTTTTTCTATTAGTATAAGTCTTTTTTTAAAAGACTGTCTCGCTATGTTAAAAGAGTTTAACATAGCGACACAGGTTTAAAAAAAGCAACGGAGATCTCCGTTGCTTTTTTTAAAGCTGTCTCGCTATGTTAAACTCCTTTAACATAGCGTCACTTTGTGTAAAAAGCAACGGAGATCTTGCTTTCTCCGTTGCTTTTTTTTTTAAACCTGTCTCGCTATGTTAAATGGGTTTAACATAGCAAAACAGCTTTAAAATAAGCAACGTAGATCTCCGTTGCTTATTTTAAAGCTGTCTCGCTATGTTAAACCCATTTAACATAGCGAGACAGGTTTAAAAAGCAACGGAGAAAGCAAGATCTCGCTATTGTTATGTTAAATGGGTTTAACATAGCGAGACAGCTTTAAAATAAGCAACGGAGATGTCCGCTGCTTATTTTAAACTGTCTCGCCATGTTAAACCCATTTAACATAGCGAAACAGTAAAAAAGCAATGGAGACCTTGCTTTCTCCGCTGCTTTTGGCCACAGCTCTGATGTACTGTGTAGGCATGCAGTACATCAGAACTGCCTGATACCAGACAGCTGCGGAAGGGCAGCAAAGAGGCATTATTCAATGCCATTATTTAAGAAAAGTAATTGTTTCTTTTCTTAAATAATGTCATAGTATAATAGCAATAACCCACTTCTGGGTGTGGGTAATGCGGATTTACCCATGGTTGTTTTGTTTGGTCAGGGCTTAGCCCGAGACCAAACCACGCCAACCGTGGGTAAATCCCGCATTACCCACACCCAGGTGTGGGTTATTGCTATAGTATCAGATTACAAATAGGTTTTAGTTTGAATACAATTATTTCAACTGTTTAATATAGTATTCAGAGGATTATTCGTTTTTATGAAACTTTAAAACATGACACATAAAGGTACAGTTTGGAGAGGATGTATAGTTAGTACGAGCAGAGAGAGATTGTGGTAGGAGAGGTAGAATGGAAGTGGCCAGAGAGGTGGAGAATAAGTTTGCTGGTGTAGATTATGTCGGATGAGAACAGGAGCATTCCCACTTGGATAATAGGTGAGAACAGGAGCATTCCCACTGGGATAATACGTAAGAGTGAAGAGATTTTTTGAATGTAGAGTGATTGGAGATGGTACGAATGAGTGGTGGAAGAGAGTTCCAGAGACGAGCTAGACCATAGGATAGGAGATTTTTTCAAGAGGGACGACTTGGTTTGTATAATTCTATTAGATTTTGGTTGTTAGATCTTAGTGTTCGGTTAGGTAGGTGCATTTTAAAGGCAGAGGATAGGGATGGACACAGTAAGGGGTTGAAAATGAGTTTATGTGCAAGAGTTAGAGTGTAGGTGAGATGATTGGATAGTTCTAGCCATTTTAGTTTGTGGAGGGAAGAGCAGTGGTGACTAGATGACTTGTGGCTAGTAGCGAATTTAGCTATTTTGTTGTAGCATGTGGAAAGTTGAGTTTTAAGGGAAGATTGAAGGTTAGTTAAGAGTGCAGCTCCATAGAGAAGGGAGGGGATAAGAAATGAGGTAGCAAGAGTGATTTTAGTGGATGGTGTGAGATAGCGATTATGTCTGTAGAGCTTGCCTAATTTTTGATGGGTTTTTTTGATATTTAGTTGTAGGTGGGAGTTGAATTTAAGCTTATTATCAATTTGTACCCCAAGTAATTTGGTCTCAGATACCAATTCCAAAGATGTGTTGTTATGACTAGTGATAGAAAAAGTGTTAGAATTGATAGAGGTGTTTTTGGAGGGAGTGAATATCATTAATTTGATTTTGGAGGCATTTAGTGCAAGGTGATTTTGATTCATCCATTGTTCTGTGATGGAGAATGCGTCCTGTGTTAGCTTTTGTAGCATAGGAAGAGATGTTGCAGAGCAGATAATAGTAGAATCGTCCACATATTGAATGATGTTTGAGAAAGGGATAGAGTTACGGAAGTCATTTATGAATATATTGAAGAGGAGAGGACCTAATATGGAACCTTGGGGAACTCCTGTTGGGGTAGTAAGGAAAGAGGAGGTGGCCTTTTTCCATTTGACAGATTGATATTTATTTGATAAGTAACTGGAGAACCAATTTAAAGAGGAGGTAGATAGGTTGAGCTGAGAGAGTTTAGTTAGAAGAAGTTTGTGAGAGATAGTATCAAAGGCTTTAGAGAGGTCAAGTAGAAGGGTAGAGACAATGTGTCCAGAGTCTCGGGCTTTATTTATGATTTCCAGGAAGGAGAGGAGGGCTGTCATAGTACTATGACCAGGTCTAAAACCATGCTGTGTTGGAGTTAATAGGTTATTGTCTAAGAGATATGGTAGGAGTTGTATTTGGATACATTTTTCTAGGAGTTTGGAAATGGGTGATAAGATGGCTATGGGACGAAAATTAGTAGTGTTGTTATTATTGCCACCATTATGTAAGGGTATGGTATAAGCCTTTTTCCAGATTTGGGGTACTATGCATTCTTGTATAGAGCGGTTGATTAGAATACTAATGGGGTAGGCAATGGCTTCTGTGGCTATACTAAGAAAATGTGATGGGATGTTGTCAGGGGCATTGGAGCATGGCTTAAGCTTCTGAAGGAGTTTTTTTATGGTGGATATGGGTATAGGTTTTAGAGAAAAAGGAGAGAGAGGGGAAGAGAGGGTATTACAGGAAGGTGGTGGTGGTGAAGAAGAGAGTGAAGTTGTTGGAGAAGGGTATAAGGAGTGAAAGATGAGGGTGAGGTGCAGGGAGTGGTGTTGTTAGAGAATGTTGAAGTTAGTTTTGAAATGGAGTTAATGAAAAAATAGTTAAATTGTGAAGCTAAGTCTATGTCAGGAGCATTAGGGTCTGGGCTGGAGTTGTCTGTTTTGCCAGGACTGATAAGGGTAGCGACTCCTTTCCAGAATTTCTGTGGGTTTGTTTTATTGCTGTTTTGGAGTATAGAGAAGTAATTTTGTCGGTCAGTTGTAATTAGCTTTTTTACTTTATTTCTAAGTGTTTTATATTCATTTAGAAGTAGGGGAGACCTATTTTTTTGGTAAATAGCCCAAACTTTATCTCTGTGTTTCATGGTTATAAGAGTAGTTTTGGTTAGCCAAGGGACAGTTTTGGTTTTTATTCTCTTAGTCCGTAAGGGGGCATGATAGTCAAGAATTTTTAAGAAGGTTGAATTGAAGTGGGCAACAGCATTATCTAAGGGTAGAGTTTTTAGGATGTTCCAATTTATTGCTTTAAGGGAGTCAATGAAGGTTATGGAGTTGAAATTTTTTTGGTTGCGAAAAGTAATATAATTATGGGTTTGGAGTATAGGTGAAGAGAGTCGATATGTAAATGTGGGTAGATGGTCACTAAGAGGGTCTGGGAGGGTGCCATTATGAGAAAAATTATGAGGGTGGGAGACTAAGATCCAGTCAAGTATGTTACCACTGGATAGGTTTTTTGAGGGGCAGGTTGTGGAGTTAATAAGCTGTGAGAAGTTATAAAGGTTGATGTTAAGTGGGTTTGTGGGGGCTTGAATGGAGGCCCAATTGATATTCATGTCTCCCAAGATTATCATTTCATTTGAAATGTTAGTGGAGAGCCAGAATAGGATGTCCTCAAGTGTAGTGATATTATCGCCAGGGGGAATGTAGAGAGAGGCTATGCATATGTGTCTGTGTATATTAACCTGAAATAATGCTAGGAGTAATTCAGCATTATTGAAGTGGGGAATAGGTTTGTTATATGGGGTAACTGATAAGGAGGATGAGTATAGGAGAGCAACTCCACCTCCTTTTTTATGGGTTCTATCTTTTCTTAAGATTGAATAGTTTGATGGTGTTATTTCAGAGTCTTTTATGTGGGGTTTTAACCACGTTTCAAAGATGGATAGGAAGTCAGGTTTGTTATGAATAAGCCAGGCATGGAGATTTGGGATTTTGTTCACGATGCTTTGGGAATTTAGTGAGGTGAATAGGATGGACTTATCTGTGGTGGATGAGGTGGTTGGGCCAGGGTTAGGGTGTATATCTCCTGATAATAGTGTGGTAATTAGATATAGGATTGGGTTTGAGAAGTATTTAGATTGTTTAAAGTATGGGTTGGAATTAATTATGATGATGTAGGGTTTATTAGATGCTGTGAAGGAAGAATTTTTATGCAGGGTGATAAGTTTATAAGGAAATAGTAGATGGTTGCTGATTGTATATAAGTGAGGAGATATTAAGATGTGTGATTTTGAGGGAGATGAGTTGTGATGATTGGTTACATGAAAGCATTGTAAGTGTATAGTATGATTGGGCTGGGTGAGGTAGTGGAAGTAGGATATAGTGAGAAGTAGTAACAGCAGCTTGAGTAGAGAGGAGGGTTTAGAGAACATAATGGTGATGAATGTTATATATTGCAGTTGTGAGATAATGTGAAGTTGCTAAGTAAAATATGGTTGTAAAGGGGGTGGTATGTATAGTGGTTTAATTATGTTTTTAAAATTTTAAAATGGAGTGGAGATTTGAAGAGTAGTTGGTTATTGGTGGGGTTGGAAGTGAGTGTTCGCTGAGAAATCGAGCTTGATTGGTTGGATTAGGTTTTATAGTTATATTGAGTAAGTTAGGGTTGGGAAGAGAGTAGGAGTTGAGCAAAAAGTGGAAGTAAGTGGCTAGATAGTTTAGTGGGTGTGGTAATGAAGGTATAAATGTAGATGTACTGGGGTGGGTGGAAATAGGGGGCAGGGTAGGGGAGCCGAGTGAGCCCGCAGGGCAAACGGAGCGGGTAGAGCCCAGGACGGCAGGATCAGAGCGAGAAACAATCAGTGGACTGTTGGTTGGAGAAGGTAAGTACAGGAGACAAGGGTTTGTAAGGATAGAATGGTCAAAGAGGTCAGAAAAAGAGAGAGAAAAAGAGAGATTAGAACTTGTAGAGAATAGTAAAGCAAGTAAGAGATGTGGGAAGTCAGGACTAGGGGTGAGATGGTGCCATCTAGTGGTCAAATGCTAAAAGTACACCTGTAATTCTCCAGGGAGTTCCTGTGGTGGGAAGGGGGCTAGTACATCTAAGGGAGCTACAAGGAGGGCCGAGTATTGGGGGGACAGAGTAGAAAAGGGTTTGGCTGCTGGCTTTCCTGGTCAGGGAGCGTGCTGGTAACCAACCAGGGATGTAGAACAGAATATAAAATTTACAAGGGTTTAACAGCAATAAAAAGAAGTTATGTTCTTACCATAACGTTCCATGTTAGTTGTCTTCTTCTCGCCTTCTTTCTTGCTGGATGGGGTTCGGAGCCGATCCTCGGCTCCGACTCGGCCTATACTATAGCTCGAGAGCTATTTTTACTGGCTCGAGGCAGCCCTATAACCCACAATACCATGCGCTAACTCCCCAGATCTCGTTTGGAAGCTAAGACATAGTATAAATATAATATCATAATATCATAATCCTCATTTGCAAGTATGGGCTCCCTGGTAGTAACATTAAGGATACGGGGAAACCGTAACATGTTATATCTCCAGAAATGGAAGGACTCAGAGACCTCAAGTCTATCCAGGCTAGGGGGCAGGAGGGAGGGACGCAAGAAAGAAGGCGAGAAGACAACTAACATGGAACGTTATGGTAAGAACATAACTTCTTAATGTTAAGTTGTCATTCTCGCCTTCATTCTTGCTGGATGGGACAGCGTCCCTAGCATCTTAGTCCTGGGTGGCTCAATGGAACAGACTCCTGAGTACAGTGGAACCAAAGTCAGCTCTATTTCTGGAGGCTATATCAAGTTTGTAATGGGCAATAAAGGTATGTTTGGAAGCCCATGTAGCTGCTGCACATATGGCATCTAGTGGTAACCTTGCTTGAAATGCCATTGATGTTGATAGTGCCCTGGTTGAATGAGCCTTAGGCCTATACGGAAGTTACCTGTGTCTCAACTCATAGACAAAGGTAATAATAGATGTCAACCATCTGGAAAGAGTAACCTTCGATACCGGAAGCCCTTTCTTTCCTGCAGCATAAGAGAGAAAAAGCTAGTCTGACTTTCTGAGTTGTTTTGTCCTGTCTAGATAATACCGTAATTGGCGATGAACATCTAATGAATGTAATTTCTGTTCAGCCCTGTTGACATAGTCTGGGAAGAAGACAGGCAAGTCAATGGAGTGGTTTAGATTTGCTTCCGAGGACACTTTCGGTAGGAAGGAAGGGTTTGTTCTGAGAGTTACCCTGTCTTTGTGAAAGACCAAATAAGGGGGATGGACAGACAAGGCTTGAAGTTCCGATACCCTTCTGGCAGATGTTATGGCTACTAAAAACAGAGTTTTCCAAGAAAGAAGCTTGAGGGAGCAAGAAGCTGCAGGTTCAAAAGGAGGCAGAATCAATGAGGTTAGAACTAAATTCAAATCCCATTGTGGAGGTGGATCTTTAACTGGAGGTCTAAGCAAAAAGATGCCCTTGAGGAAGGCTTTACAGAGTTTGTGGGACATAATATTTGCTTCTGAGAGCCCAACATGAAAATTAGCAATGGCCACTAACTGTACCCTGATAGTGGCCGACGATGACCCTGAATGAAAAAGCTCGGCCAGAAAGTCTAGAACCTTATGAATGGGTGCATCGGAAGGATCTAGGGACCTAGTTTGTGCCCAATTCGAAAAACGCTTCCATTTACTCGCATACGTCTTCCTAGTATTGGACTTATGGGAAGCCAGAATGATATCACGAACAGGAGGAGAAATAAGGGAAAGCCTGGCTATGGCTGGAAGTGGAGCAACCAAGCTGTGAGGTTGAGGGAATGAAGAGACTGATGCAGCTTGCCTGTGAGATGGGTCAACAGATCCGGAAGGAGTTCCAGATGCCAAGGCTGTTCCAGTAGGTAACTGTGCAGGAACGGAAACCATACTTGTCGAGGCCAAAACGGGGCAATGAGGATCATTTTGGATCTCAATGCGGTTGCTTTCTGAATTAATTGTGGCATCAATGGCAAGGGAGGAAAGGCATATAGAAGACCCCGGGGCCAACCGTGAACAAGAGCGTCTCTGGGGGGATGGCCTGGTAGAGGAAAGAGTGTGAAGAAGTCGAGGCACTTGCTGTTTTGAGGAGTTGCGAAAAGATCGCAGCAAGGCTGGCCCCACTTCTGAAATATTCTGTCTGCTACCACTTGATTTAGAGACCACTCGTGAGGCATGAGGATAGTTCTGCTCAATCTGTCCGCTATGACGTTGGACTTCCCGGGGATGTGCGTTGCTATCAGAAACCGTTGAGTGGAAATCACCCATTGCCAAAGTCTGAGTGCTTCTCGACATAGGGGGTAGGACTTTGTTCCGCCCTGCTTGTTTATGTACCACACCACAGACATATTGTCTGTTTGAATTGCTATAGTCCCTGTGGGAAGAGAGCTCTGAAGGGTTTGCAACGTCAAAAGCACTGCCCTCATCTCCAGGACATTTATGTGCAGGTCGTGTTCTGATTGTTGTCATGTGCCCTGGACCGTCCTGCCCTGATAATCCCCCCCCCCACCCGATCAGGGAGGCATCCGTTGTCACCGTGGCAACTGGGGGGGGGGACAAACGGTCTGCCCTGAAAAAGCTGAGGGGAAACCATCCACCAGGAGAGGTGATTCTTGCAAGATGGGGTTATCAAAATGTTGTGAGTCATTGGTAGCTGTTGAAAGGACCACTGAGAAAACAGCATCCACTGAAGGAGCCTCATGTGGAAGCGGGCTAATGGGAGTAGAAGAATCGCCGCTGCCATGAGGCCTAACGCTTTCAATACTAGCTTGACTTGAACTCTGTTGGGCTAAAACAGGGACTGAACATTCCGCCTTATGTCTGTCACTCTCTGAGGTGGTAATGTTGCAGACATTTCTGTGGTGTTTAATACGGCGCCTATAAAGTTTATACATTGACAAGGCGACAAGGAGGACTTTGCAAAATTTATAGAAATACCTAGACTGTTGCAAAGTAGAATAGTGTAATCCCTGGCCATTATAAGATGCTGCTTGGTGGTAGCGGAAATGAGCCAGTCGTCTAGATATGGAAACACCTGGTATCCTTTTTATCTCAGGTGAGCCATGACCACTGCCAAGCATTTGGTGAACACCCGGGGGGCTGTGGTGAGACCAAAGGGCAGGGTTCTGAATTGATAATGACTGGCTCCCAGCCGGAAGCAGAGAAACCTCCTGGAGCGCCTGTGTATCTTTACATGACAGTATGCGTCCTGGAGGTCTAAGGAGCACATCCAGTTGTCTCTGCCCAAAAAGGGTAGAATGGACTGCAGTGTTACCATCCGAAATTTTGTCTTTTGTACAGAGTTGTTCAATCTGCTGAGGTCCAAAATGGGTCTCCAGTCTCCAGTCTTTTTTGGTACCAAAAAGAATCTGGAGTAGATTCCGGATCCTAGCTGATCTGCTGGGACTGCCTGGATGACTCTTTTTTCTAACAGCTTTTTTATTTCGAGCTGAGCCTGACCCCTTTGTGCGGGTGGTACGTCTGGTAGGGGTCTTGGCGGTTGTACCGGAGGGGAAGTGAAGGGAATTTCGTAACCCTCGGATATGATCTTCTGTACCCATGTGTCTTGGGAGAGGGATTGCCAGGCTTCCGGGTACAGAGATAATCTTCCCCCGACTGCCTCTGAAGGCGGACAGTCGGGCAGCTTCTCAGGGATGCTGAAAGGGTTGGTCAGGGAAAGATTCCCTGGAACCCTGGTTCTGTGGACCCCCCTTGCCCCTGGGGCGGCGTCTGTTATTATTCCCCCCTCTGCCTCTAGGGGGAAATTCACCATGTGCGGCAGGCGCGACTCCCTGTGGTTTGCGGAACCACATCTTTCCACCCCTCTGTCCCTTAGGATAAGGTCTAGAAGATGTGGAAAAATGGACTCCCACGGCAAAGAGAGTCTTACCATCTTGCTCGCATCTGGTGAGGGTATTCTTCACCTGAGGTCCAAACAATTCTGAACCATCAAAGGGGGTGTTGGTGAAGGACTCCTTGAAGGGATCGGCAAAGTTACAGAGTCGCATCCAAGCATAACGTCTCAATGCAACACCTGTGCCAGCGGCCCTACTCACTCCATCGGCTGCGTAAGAGATAAGCCGCATGGAGGAGTTAACAATGGAGTTCAGGGTGGCCAGCTGGGAGTTTATCTTGTCCTGATACCCCTCAGCAGAAGGATCCTGTACCGTTTCACCCAGCTCTTTGAGCAGGTCTCTTTGAAGGCGGGTGAAATGACATAAATAGTTCAGCGATCGCATAGTAAAGGTCGCTGAAGCAAAAGTCCGCTTGCCGTACCTGTCCATGGTCCTGGACTCTTTGTTAGGAGGATGAACAGGTACAGAAGGATCAGCCAATTCCTTCTTAGTGGCTGCTGCTACCACCATAGCATCAACTGAAACGCCTTTCGTGAGAAAGGATTTGTCCTCTGGTGCAGAAATAAATTTAGAAGGCCTCCTAGGGGTAGGTTCCATTGAATCAGGAGCTGCCCACGCCTTTCTAGCCACTACCTCCATTAGTGGGTCGAAAGGGGGAGACACCCAGGAGGTGGAAGGGCGAGATCCAAAAGCATCAAGGTAAACCGACTCGTCCTCGGAAGGTTTGAGAGTGGACCAATTTCCCCTCTGTTTTAGGATCTCTAGGATGTCTGAAAAAGAGACAGCCTCAGAGGGGGATCTGGGGGAACCCTCCGACTCATCCAAGTCGGTGTCTGAAGTGACAGACTCGGGGGAGTCTATGTGCTTCCTCTTGCACTTTCTTTTCCTAGGGGGTTCCCCTGAAACTTCAGGGGAGCCCTCGGAAGAGGAGGAGACACCCAAGGTGGGTACCCTACGCTTTGGATCTCTGCTGTCAGATGTAGGAGAATATCCAGAGACCTAACAGGCACTGTAGATGGAGGAGCTGCAGAACTTAACCTTGGAGTGGACACTGGGTCCAGCACGCTCCTCATCACCTCTAAGGCTTTCCTATCAGATACCAAAGGTAGTCCCGGCTCCGAAGAGACCGGAACCGCCCCCGGCACCGACAGAGAAGGCTCCGAGAATGATGTCGGGGCCGAACTAACCAGAGCCAAAGCTCCGAGAGGGAGAGCGGGGTCGGACAAGGGTCCGATGCCACTCGCCCCCTCGGAGCAGACAATGGAGTCCTGGTGCCCGGACCTCTCCACGGACGGAACCAATGAAGAGGTCGGAGCCAACGACACCGGAGCCAAAGGTGGGAGTATTGGCTCCGACGTGGGTAAGGTTACGGTTCCGACAAACACCGGCTCCGAACTCAAGAGGTGAGTCGGAGGAGGAATCAATAGCGGTACTGAAGGAGCCACAGTCTGGTGAGATGGGCTCTGGAACATTTGGGCTAGTGCCTGAGATTTTATGAGCCTACTGACCACCCTCTCGATGTCGTGGTCGGACAGCCTGGATGACCTAGATGAGTGAGTCCTATGACTCCGCTCCGATAGGAGAGGGGATCTCGGAGCCAATCGGACGGAATCTAGCGAGGGGGATCTAGAGCGCTTGCGCACTGGGGTCGACTCCGATGCTGGTTTCGGAGAGGAAACCACTTTGCCCCCCTCGGATCCGGATGGAATCGATATCGGAGCCATCTCGATAACGCCAGCCCTCGACTCAGAAGCTGGAGCCGAGGGTTTGGCGGTTTTTGAAGACTTCCCCAAGCCAGACTTGGACGGGGAGTCATCGGGCTTTAACAAGCCCCTTAGGATGAGCTTATTACGCCTCTCCTGCAGGACTCTTGAACTAAACCTGTGACAGACGGAACAAGAGTCCTGCAGGTGTAAAGGCCCCAAGCAATAGACACAAGAAGTGTGACCGTCTGTCAGAGACACTTTCTGACAGCACGAGTCACACTTCTTGAATCCCGAGACCTTAGTGTCTTTGGACATAGTCCTAACCACAGTAAACACAGTCAGTCCACACACACACTCAACTTAAAATTAGAAAAGTTAAGGGAACTGACTAAAACCCACACACACAGACACTATAAGGGGTGGGGAAAGTAAGGTAAAGCCCGTAGGCCCAAAGATAAAAATTAACTAAAGAAGGGAAGAAGGGCTACAAAAAGGGTTGTATGAATAGGGCAATTAGTAGGGACCTAAACAAGGGTAACTAGATGACCTTAGTGACCACTCTCTCATATATATATTAGACATAAAACAACCTTAAATATCCCCTCTTCAGTCAGAACCATCCGCAGCAAAAAACACCTTGACCACGAACTGTTTCTAACCGAACTTAAACAATGTAACTGGTCTCCCCTTAAGTCTCTCCCTATAGATGAAGCAGTTAATTACTTTAATACCACCTTCCTAGCAATCCTAGACCAACATGCCCCAACTGCTCCATAAGAATGAAAAATAAACCAGCTCCATGGCTCTCAAATCATACTAGGAAACTAATCCTCAATAGAAACAAATCTTGGGCTAAATGGCGGTCCACAAAGGACACAACTGATCACCAAACCTTTAAACAACAAAGAAATATTACAAAAAAAGCTATCCTACAGGACAAAAAGAACTTTTATATACAACTACAACAAACATCCCTTCATCAACCACATAAATTTTGGTTTGGTCTACTATTAACACACTACTATCCCCAGGCAGAGTGGAATCACCTAACCCACTAGGCTCCAACCCAGACTGTCCAATGCAAACAGCTAATGCGCCTTCAATTCTTTCTTTACCACTACTATACTAAAACTAGGAAATCAGCAAAACCCAGACATATCTAACTTGCCCAGTCCAAGCTCTACTCCTCCCCCTTTTCACCTTGAACCTATACCCACCTCCTATAGCTCTTCCCTACTTCAAAAACTAAAACCTAATACCCCCCTCAGCTGACCAACTACCAGCAGAATACCTCAAAATAGGAGCCAAAGCCACTGCCTACCCAATCTCCATATTAATCAACAGAACCTTAAAAGAAGGTTTAATCCCATCAATCTGGAAAATCTCATACATTATTCCTCTTCACAAAGGTGGCGACTCTACTGATTTCTCTAACTTTCGTCCCATTGCTCTACTCTCCCCACGTGCTAAAATCATAGAGAAATGTATCCATAAACAACTTATAACCCACCTACTCCACCCTCAGCTCCTAGCTAACTGTCAACACGGTTTTCGGCCATTTCATAGTACCACCACAGCCTTACTATCCTTTACCAACTGTATCAACAAAAATCGTAACAATAATACTTTATCCTCTGCTTTCTTTGTAGACCTATCTAAAGCCTTCGACATGGTTAATCATCAACTTCTCCTCCACCTACTGAAGTCCCTCTCCTTCGACTATTCTGCCATGAACTGGTTCACATCCTATCTGGATAACCGAAAACAAGCTGTTCTCTGGCAAAACCATCTTTCTGACCTTCTTCCTACCTCTCTAGGTGTCCCACAAGGCTCAATTTTAGGTCCACTACTGTTTTCCATTTTCATAAATGACCTTCACCTCTCTATTCCACAGTCTACCTGTATTCAGTATGCTGATGACTCTACTATCATTTGTTCTGCCTCATCACAAACTGATCTTCATTCTCACACACAAAAAGCCTTCCCTACTATTGAAAAATGGTTCTCTAACCACTGTCGTCTTCTTAACCCTAAAAAAACCAAACTACTGCTCTTTACCCCATCTCATCTACCTCCCCCTCTCCATTTCACACTTACATCCGACGATGGCACCGTTATCTCACCTGACCCCACCACCAAACTCCTTGGAATTACTATTGACAATCAACTAAAGTTTGACACTCACATAAATTCTACAATTAAATCTACTAACAAAAAACTTGGATCCCTTTATCGCATTAAACCTTTCCTGACACCAGTAGCCAGAGCCACAATAGCTAGAACCCATTTAATCTCTACCCTGTTATATGCTTCCCCCATATATACCAATCTTTCTAAAAATAATCTTAACAATCTTACTAGATCATACAATAATATTGCTAGATTTGCTACCAACTCTCCTTACAGGACCCACCATTGTCAGAATCTAAAACAGCTAGGATGGCTTGAATTACCGCTACTACTACAATTTAACCAACTTATAATCGCCCACAAAGCCCTACACCAACCCAGTAACACCCCAATTCTCTCTACCTTTATAAGACCTTATAATAATTTGAAGAATCTGCTCTGCCAACAAAATGTTGATACACACTTCCTTCTCTAATAACTTAGCAGGTGATTCCTTATTCTCAAACTCAGTTGGTAAAATATGGAATCAATTACCAAATGACCTCACTACCCTTACCTCTCTCCCACTATTTAAAACTAACCTAAAACTTTTCCTCTCCAATCACTGGTTATGCTCTTGTAACAACCCTGACTAACCATTTGTTTTTTCTCTAACTACTTGTCACCAATCAAAATATTATTCTCTACCATAAATCTCTACTTCTAACCATTCCTTATAACTACCCCTCCTCCTTCTTCTTTGCACTCTCCCCTGAGTATATAAATCTCTACTTCTAACCATTCCTTATAACTAACCCTCCTCCTTCTTCTTTGCACTCTCCTGAGTATATAAATCTCTACTTCTAACCATTCCTTATAACTAACCCTCCTCCTTCTTCTTTGCACTCTCCCCCTGAGTATATAAATCACTACTTCTAACCATTCCTTATAACTAACCCTCCTCCTTCTTCTTTGCACTCTCCCCTGAGTATATAAATCTCTACTCTAACCATTCCTTATAACTACCTCCTCCTTCTTTGCACTCGGGGCCCTGAGTATATAAATCTCTACTGCTCACCATTCCTTATAACTACCCCTCCTCCTTCTTCTTTGCACTCTCCCCCTGAGTATATAAATCTCTACTTCTAACCATTCCTTATAACTACCCTCCTCCTTCTTCTTTGCACTCCCCTGAGTATATAAATCTCTACTTCTAACCATTCCTTATAACTACCCCTCCTCCTTCTTCTTTGCACTTCCCCTGAGTATATAAATCTCTACTTCTAACCATTCCTTATAACTACCCTCCTCCTTCTTCTTTGCACTCTCCCCCTGAGTATTACTTCTTATCTGTAACTCTATTAGCCATTGTTTTCTGTCTTATTCTAATTTTTGGTAACTGCAGAGGTATTACGCCATATTAATATTATTGGCAAACTTTTTCCTTGCAATGTTCAAAATGTTGTTTTAAAATGTCTATTCTATAAATTTAAAATCTAAATGTTATTGAATGTTTTTGTATGTCTCTATGATGCTGTGTAACTGGAGCTTTTCTCCCCGGGCCTCCAATGAAAATGGACATGTATCCAGTTGCACTAGCCCGGTAAACAAATGTAAAATAAAAAAATAAATAAACTAACTGGAGAAACTACCTGAAAATTTAGTTTAATAGAATAAATCTCTTACTGACCTGAGCCGGTAAAAAAAAGACAACCTCGCAGCGAAGCGGCAAACGAGATCTGGGGAGTTAGCGCATGGTATTGTGGGTTATAGGGCTGCCTCGAGCCGGTAAAAATAGCTCTCGAGCTATAGTATAGGCCGAGTTGGAGCCGAGGATCGGCTCCGAACCCCATCCAGCAAGAATGAAGGCGAGAATAACAACTTAACATCACATACTTCCTTAGCCCCTTCTTAGTTCAATTCCCAGTAAGGGGATGTGTCAGCAGAGCTTGTTATGTATTGTTATTTGGTGTGAGTGTCCAAGCCAGGCAAAGCAGGGTATCCTGTATCCAAATACAGGGCAAGGAAGCTAGAGGGCAAGAGAGAATATAGAAAGAAAGTAATACTTTAGTAAGCAAAGACTGTTTCAAGTTGCCTTTCTACAGTAGCATTGAACTAGTTAAAAAAAAAAAAAAATGCAGCATAACTACAAGTACATAACAAATACTCTAGTTGAGATTAGGTTGCGATGAGAGAGAGAGAAACAAAAAACAAAACAGCTATACATACTATAACAAACCCAGCAAGTAGCAGAAAGAAGAAAAAAATAAATAAACAATCTTACAGCATGAAATAATAATAATTCAGCATGTGGGATAAATGCCTCAGATATTACATTAATAAGGTACAGCTAAATGAAATTTTGTTAGAGGGAATCCACACTTAGTTTTGTGTTGAGACCCTCGTTTTAGAGCACTCCGTCAGTAACTCAACTAGCTGCAAGGTATGAAATGTATTTTATAAACTGGCTCAATATTGTCACATCCGCATTAGAACAAAAAAAAGCGTTTCAAAATCCAGCAATATAGTTATGAAGTCAGCATACGCATGTCTTCATTGGCCAATTTAATTCTGAGATTTCAGTTTATACTTGACTGTTATCTTATAGACTAAGTCAATTCATTCAGTGTAGAATTGGAGGTTGTTGGCATTGCAAGTGTATGCTTGGCCAGCGCACGTGTAGAGGTAGCGGTTAAGGAAAAAAAAATATTAGGCTAGCGTTTGCTACTGTATGCTTGGCCAGCACATGCGTAGAGGTAGTGATAAGGAAAATGTTAGGCTAGCACGACTAATATTTAATGCAGGGCAGTTATTAGTCTATAGAACTAAAAATAGGGTAGCATACACATGCACGCTTGGCCAGTATATGATTAAAGGATACAGATTGTATGCTTTACCCACACTCGTTCAGTCAGAGCCTATAACAAAATCTTTGAAACTTTGCAATTGTTATGCTGAGCAGGTGAATAATATCAGCAAAGGTCTGAAATATATTGAGTAAAACTACTTAAAACTTTCAAAAAGGGCTTATGATATAGAGCGTTTGCGAAATACTCATAGCCAGCGCATGTGCAGGAGTTGGCGTTATACAGGTTGCTTGATCAGCACACTCAAAAGGCTAAGAGTAGTACGGGTTTAAAT
The DNA here is from genome assembly GCF_019279795.1 of Protopterus annectens. Taxonomy (NCBI): domain Eukaryota; kingdom Metazoa; phylum Chordata; order Ceratodontiformes; family Protopteridae; genus Protopterus; species Protopterus annectens. The sequence continues at coordinate 627,781,556 of NC_056736.1, forward strand.
TGAGCGACTGCGATATATGCATAGCTATTGTGTTTCCGTGATTACAGAATTGTACAAGTAATAGAGCAGATTGCTGGATTTTTGTTGTACTGTGTTTTTTTTTCAAGCAGGTTAACACACTGATGGAGTTGCGAGCAGTACAGATTTAAGATGAGCGACTGCGATATACGCGTAGCTATTGCGTCTCTGTGATTACAGAATTCTGCAAGTAATAAAGCAGATTGCTGGACTTTTTACTGTACTGTAAGGTTTTATCAAGCAGATAAAAAAGCAGATTGCTGGATTTTGTACTGCACTGTAAGGTTTTATCAAGCAAGGTAACACTCTGAATGACTATACAATGAAATGCTTACTGAGCATTTCAGTATACAACATTACAGTATAGACACAACAGCCCATTCAGTATACTGGCATGATTACAGGTTACAAAAAAATAGAAAACATTGCAGTTATCATGCTGTACTGTATAAAGCTTTCAAAGCTGGAATGAAGTTAGTTACATTTAGACATATATGCATTAGCCGGTGTATTGCAACAACTACAAATTCATTATGCAAGGACAATTCTAAATCAAGCTAATTCGCCCTATTACTATTAAAAATGATATGCACTGGCAAATAAATACAAGATTCCCCTTACTATGGTTGCAGCCGCAGGGACCAGGACACACAGCAGCCGAGGATGGAGCTACTTTGAGAAATGGTGCCCTATGGCTGGGGGGTTTTATAAGTTCGGAGAGGAAGTTTGGTAGAAAAGGGAGGAGCAAGGATAGGTGTTTGCAGGTACAGACCGGAAGAACTGCAGCTCTATCACATGGGAGAGGTGTTATGGATAGGTTATAGATAGATGTGATCGGGAACAGGAGGGATCTAGTGTGTAGGGCTGGGGGAGGGGAGAACAGGGATAGCGTAGTCTGATTAAAGTAAAGGATAAGGGGGGGGGGATAGAGAAAAAGAGCAGGGGAGTTTGAATGAAAGCAAGAGTTAGAGCCCAGGATGGTAGGATCAGAGTGAGAAACAATCAGTGGACTGTTGGTTGGAGAATGTAAGTACAGGAGACAAGGGTTTGTAAGGATAGAATGGTCAAAGAGGTCAGAAAAAGAGAGAGAAAAAGTGAGATTAGAACTTGTAGAGAATAGTAAAGCAAGTAAGAGATGTGGGAAGTCAGGACTAGGGGTGAGATGGTGCCATCTAGTGGTCAAATGCTAAAAGTACACCTGTAATTCTCCAGGGAGTTCCTGTGGTGGGAAGGGGGCTAGTACAGCTAAGGGAGCTACAAGGAGAGCCGAGTACGGGGGGGACAGAGTAGAAAAGGGTTTGGCTGCTGGCTTTTCTGGTCAGGGAGCGTGCTGGTAACCAAGCAGGGATGTAGAATAGAATATAAAATTTACAAGGGTTTAGCAGCAATAACACATACTTCCTTAGTCCCTTCTTAGTTCAATTCCCATTAAGGGGATGTGTCAGCAGAGCTTGTTATGTATTATTTGGTGTGGGCGTCCAAGCCAGGCGAAGCCACAGAGGGTAATACAGGGCAAGGAAGTTCCTTAGTCCCTTCTTAGTTCAATTCCCATTAAGGGGATGTGTCAGCAGAGCTTATTATGTATTGTTATTTGGTGTGGGCGTCCAAGCCAGGCGAAGCCACAGATGGTAATACAGGGCAAGGAAGTTCCTTAGTCCCTTCTTAGTTCAATTCCCATTAAGGGGATGTGTCAGCAGAGCTTGTTATGTATTGTTATTTGGTGTGGGCGTCCAAGCCAGGCGAAGCCACAGAGGGTAATACAGGGCAAGGAAGTTCCTTAGTCCCTTCTTAGTTCAATTCCCATTAAGGGGAAGTCTCAGCAGAGCTTGTTATGTATTGTTATTTGGTGTGGGCGTCCAAGCTAGGCGAAACCACAGAGGGTAATACAGGGCAAGGAAGTTCCTTAGTCCCTTCTTAGTTCAATTCCCATTAAGGGGATGCGTCAGCAGAGCTTGTTATGTATTGTTATTTGGTGTGGGCGTCCAAGCCACGCGAAGCCACAGAGGGCAATACAGGGCAAGGAAGTTCCTTAGTCCCTTCTTAGTTCAATTCCCATTAAGGGGATGTGTCAGCAGAGCTTGTTATGTATTGTTATTTGGTGTGGGCGTCTAAGCCAGGCGAAGCCACAGAGGGTAATACAGGGCAAGGAAGTATGGATGCAGCCGCAGGGACCAGGACACACAGCAGCCGAGGATGGAGCTAATTAGAGCATCCATGACTACTATTGGGCCCCCCTTATCTGCCGGTTTGATAACAATCTCAGCATCCTGTTGTAATTTAGTTAGAGCTTCCTTATCTGTCTTACTCATGGTAAGAAATCCTCCCTTCTACATACTGATCAATTCAGCAGCTTATATTCCCTGTGTCTAGCTAGGCCAACAGTGATTGTAACAGTACATGAATGACTTAACTTTGCCCAATACGCTGTGATATCTGTCTTTCTGATAGCAGCAAAGATACTGAGTGGAGTGCGGGGGGGGGGTTGTTACTGAATTAATATTTTGCAAAGTGTACTCTCTCCCCAGTTTTCAGCAGACTAGCACATCTGCTGCATGGTATTAAAGAATGCTAAATGGATTTTATCATTACCTATCAGATTTGACAATCTTAGGTTCTTTAGCGAGGCAACATGCAGTTGCAAAGGTGAAAAATATGGGCTGACAAATTCCATCCCAGTCTGTTGTGGTTTAGTGAGTAATTACTGTTGAAAGTGCTGAAGAATCTACTTTAGTTTAAACTGTTCTTTCACCCCACCGCCACTGTGAGAACCAAGTAGCATTGCTGTGTTTATGCTCATCTGTGAGTGTGATTATACAGATGTTTACTTTAGTATGAGGTGAGGGAGTACAGAAGATTGCAAAATGTATTTAGAAAATGCTCCCCAGACATAACTCTGAACTTCTTAGCAACAAGAAAATATGGCAAAGCCAAAAAATAAAATGGGGGCACAAAGGCCCAAAAATAGGGGCATTTTTCAAACATTGCTCTTACATAGGTTCATAGGTTCATACTAGGCTATCTGCCCTGGGGCAATTATAAGCCTAGCCCGATTCTGTATGGCTTACGCCACCCCTTGATTTGAGTATACTGTGCCCTTTTTTAAGGTTTAGTTTACTGTGCCTCTGTCTAATAGTGACACAGGAGTAATCCCTGGAACAAACCTACGATCCCCATCCACTTGTCGAGATTCTTCTTGAAGAGATTCAGTGAGGTGCTCTGCCTCACATGAACTGGAATTCTATTCCAGAGCGATGGGAGCCTCTGGGTTATGAACCTGTCCCTCCAGCAAGTTCTATTTATTTCTGTGCTGAGGTTCAAGTCCCTCGAGCGTGTGGCTCTAAGGGATCTAGATTTACTATAGTGGAGCATGTCCATTAATTCTGGATTTGACATAGCTTTGTATGTCAGGCATAGATCGCCTCCAAGTAGGCGGTATGCAACTGAGTAGAGCTGGAGTTTTTTTAACCGAGCAGTATATGGCATCTGTTTGAGACCCTTGATCCTCTTGGTGAGATACTTTTGGGGTCTTTCTAATTGCTGCAGGTGTCGGGTAAGGTACATCCCAAAAGGGGCATTGTATTCTATGATGGGCCTGATGAGGGATGAATAAAGGGGCACGATTACCTCTCTTGATCTAGATGTGAAACCCTTCGTGATGAGGTGGGCTATGTAGAAGGTCTTTCTAACCACTTTGGCAATGTGGTTTTCAAAGGAGAGATTGCTATCAACTTGGGTCCCCAGGTCTCTAATAACTTTCTCTGTACTTAATGGGTTTCCGCCTATGTGGTAATTTGTGGGCACATTGTTTTTGCCAAAGGGTATGACTATACAGCATTTAGCTTTAAACCATGGCGCTGGCACCAGTTATCTGTCTCTGTGAGACCTTTTGAAGGATGTTTGTGTCAGCTGGAGAGTTGATTATGGCCCAGTTTGCAGTCGCTCTAACTTGGTGAGCCATAGTCCTCCCACGTTTGCCTGTACCTCAGAAAAGTATATACCGAACAAGAGTGGTCCCAGGACAGAACTCTGTGGGACGCCACTTGTGACCGGTTTTGAGTCTGACATGGCTCCAGCAACTCTCACTCTGTGGGTTCTGTCTTTGAGCCAGTTTGCGACCCATCTTGTGACATAGGGGTTTATATTTAAGCTGGATAGCTTATCTATGATGCCCGAGTGGGGTATTGTGTCAAATGCCTTTGCAAGGTCCAGATAGGCTGTGTGGACTACCTTTCCTTCATCTATGGCTTTGGTGACTGTTTCAAAGAAGTCAACCAGGTTCAAAAGGCAGGATCTGCCCTTGACAAAGCCGAACTGGGTAGGATCTAGTGTCTGTAGGTCCCCAATGTCTTTGTTTATGAGCTCCATGATGATCCTCTCCATAGCCTTGCAGACTAAGCTAGTCAGGCTTATGGGGCGATAGTTTCCAGGGTCCGTAGATGCTCCACCTTTGTGGAGTGGGACCACTGTTGCTGCACGCCATTCTGTGGGCACATATCCTGTAGTGAGGCTGAGATTGTATAGCTGTTTTATTTGAGGGATTAGTTCCTCTTGTAGTTCATGTAGGACGCAGCCTGGGACGCCATCTGGTCCCATGGAAGCAGTGTTTTTTGCTTTGGAGAGGGCAGCTTTCACCTGAGCATCTGAGATGTTTGGGAGGCAGCCCTCTGCCGGGATAGATATTTGCTCTTTGGGGAGGGGTGGAGAAGTTCGCACTGAACCTGTCTGCCAGGATATTGGCGATGTCTGTGGGTTCAGTGTATTTTTGTCATTTAGAATCAACTCAGAACAAGTCTGGGAGTTGCATCCCAAGTTTCTAACATAACTGAAAAAAGCCTTATGATTGTCTTTGGTGTCCTGTGCAATTTTTCTCTCAAGCTGGCCTTGGAGGATTTTATGAGGGATTGTAATTTTTGCTAGTACTGATCAGAGATGCCTTCCTATTAGGGATTTTGCTCTATCATGTAGTAGCTTCCTCCTTCTGTTGTACAGTTTATTTATGGCAGGGGTTCACCAGACTGGACGCCTGCCTTTGGATGATTGGGTCTTGGTTTTGTTTGGGATAGCATGATCCATGCATTCCTGGAGATGTTTGTAGAATGCATTTATATAGGATTCTGCAGTTTGGGCTGTAGTTTCCACTGGCCCTGTGGCCTTGAAGGATTCCACTCGGTTTTGAGAAGTGAGAAGTTCGCTTTGAGAAGTTTTTCACTGTGGTTTTCTGGGCTGGGGGTGGAGTCGGGATGTGGACATCCAGTGAAATTAATTTGTGGTCTGATCTTACCAATGAGGGATATACTTCTGGTGTGGAGCATAGAGTCCCCATGTTGGTAATGATCAGGTCTAGTATGTTGTCCCCTCTTGTGGGAGTGGTGACTAGCTGTTCCATAGCATTTGAGTTTATAATTTCCAGGAATCTCTGGGCCAAGGTGCTGGGGCTTGAGTAGTGCTTCCAGTCAATGTTTGGGTAGTTGAAGTCGCCCAATATAATGGTGTTCTGAGAGATCTTCATGTTCTCCAATGTTTTCAGGAAAGCCGAATGGGATTCCTGACTTTGAGAGGGTGGTCTGTAGGATGCTATAAACTGAAAAGCAGTCTTGCCCACTGTTAGTTGCACATGTTTATTTGTTGACCAAACAAACTTAGAAAGTTGATAAAACAACAGGATTTATATTAGCATGTATTTTCTGAAGAATATGAAGTCTGAAACTCAAATGTCTGTCTCTATTTGGTATGTCTGTCAAACCTTTTCTTTCTGAAATGTAAGAACACTAAACCTCTTTACAGCAATCTTTTCCCTTCTGCAGTACGCATTGTATATACCGGTCTTGTAAATGTGTTTTTTGTTTGTTTTTCTGTTTATTATAAAAAATGTAACTATTGTTTTCTGAGAACTGTCTGTAATTCACTTGCTAATATAAACATACTATAATGGAGCTTTTCACTCTGGGCCTCTGCTGAAAATGGACTTTCCTGGTCAACAAATAAACAGAAAGACAAATATTTAATTATTTCAATTCTTAGTTATTTGCCAGAAATGTAAAAAAATGGTATGAAGAACAGGCAAAAATATGGACTTGCTGAGAAAATTTGAGAGCTATGTCCCCTCGCATTCTTTCTTGTTACAAACTCTTCTTAACATGGGATCAGTGCTAGAATTAAGCTGGTTTGTTTAGTCACAGTAAATCCAGGCAGAAAAGAAAAAAATATATACAGACAGCAGTCAAAAGAAGCATACATTTTAATTGTATAGTCTTGCAAGTAATTATAAACAATAACATACCTCACACTCAGGAATGCATGCTAATTTAAATAATTCATTACAAAGGGATTTTAAAAACATGATTGTGTGTAATAATCTATGCTGTTTCACAAAGGGAATTTTTTTTTTTTATTTAATATTTCCCACTAACTTTCTTTAAAAAAATGTGTAACACAATTTCGACGTACTCAATTCATTGCAGGTCTATTCATCAAATCAAGCATTAAAAAAATAATTCATTAGCTGGACCAACTCTACAACAGCAGATCTGGATAAACATAAGCTTTCTCACAAGGAATAAGAAAGCTGGCATGATTTAGTGCCATACAGGAAAACAGCTACAGTGTCTGCCTCATGCCTCCTGTTACTCTCATAAACTAATTCAAAGGTCATACAACCATGCAGAGAAACAGAACACTTGTCAGTATATAAACTTCCTTTACTTCTAGTACATCAGCTTATTGCAGTATTGTACAAACTGACCGAATGGCTCAACAAGGAATGTGTCACTCTAAGGATTCACCAGAGATAAACAGGGATTTGATTAAACTGTTCCCATGGAGAAAGGGTGGATCCAGATTTTCCTAGAAAAAAAAAAGTTTTACAGGTAAACTGCACATTTCTCTTGGGGGAAACCATATTTGGTTCTTTATTCAAGAATAACATACTGTAATGTGTCCATGTAGGCTGACCTAGCTATTTTACCTAGAGACAAAAATAAGAACTGCAAAGATATCACACAGTAAAAGTGAGCTGCTTAAATCACATATTGAAACCACAAAACATCATTCTTCACATCATCACTGAATTCTTTGCAGTGTGTGTGTGTGTGTGTGTGTGTGTGTGTGTGTGTGTGTGTGTGTGTGTGTGTGTGTGTGTGTGTGTATATGTGTGAACAGTGTGTATGTGTTTCTTTGACAATACTCTGTGCTTTTATGTGTGTAGATGTGTCCATGCACACTTAAAATGCCTGGTACATTAAGTCAGTAGTATGGGAGAAATGCAGCTTGGCGGTATGATTTATGTGCTGGCAGCTTATCCTAATCTTAACGACATCACAGTAATGAAATACACCTGAGACAAGCAACTGAAGTTAAGAAAGGAATTATTATTGGGACATGGAAGAAAAGTGTGCTTTTTAGTTCTTGAGTATTGGCCAAGCTGTGATGGGTATATTGATGATACAATGAAATATTTAAGCAATAACCCACGCGTGGGTGTGGGTAATGCTGGATTTACCCATGGTTGGTGTGGTTTGGTCACAAGGGTGAAGCCCGACTGGCCAAACAAAGACAACTGTGGGTAAATCCAGCATTACCCACACCCAGAAGTGGGTTATTGCTATTATACAATGACATTATGTAAGAAAAAATACTTACTTTTCTTAAATAATGGCATTGTATAAAATGCCTCCGTGCTGCCCTTCCGCAGCTGTCTGGTATTCTGCGGCAGTTCTGATGTACTGCGCATGCGTATGCTTATGCAGTACATCAGAGCTGTGGGTAGAAGCAACGGAGAAAGCAAGATCTCCGTTGCTTTTTACAAAGTGTCTCGCTATGTTAAACCCATTTAACATAGCGAGACAGCTTTAAAAAAAGCAACGGAGAAAGGAAGACCTCAATTACTTTTTTAAAGCTGTCTCGCTATGTTAAACTCCTTTAACATAGCGAGACATTTTCTAAAAAGCAACGGAGATTTTGCATTCTCCGTTGCTGTAAAAAAGGACTTGTATTAATGGAAAATGTCCGGGCGACCGGACCTTTTTCCATTAGTATAAGTCTTTGATTTACAACGTGCATGCTGACCAATCAGCGTGCATGTTTTGGAATATTAATGGGGGTCGTTGTATAATGATGCTTTGCTCCCCAGCTCTGTGACAATGAGGAGTAAAAAATCCATGTTCTATCCTGAAGTAAAACATCACTGGTCCAAATTCCTCAGTGCTGTAGGCACGAGTGCTACATATATTCAAATTCTAAATGAATTAAAATAGGTTTAATGTTTTGTTCATCAGAGCTATGACTGTGATGTCAGCAGTGATACAATGATTTAAAAGAAAACTCTAAATCATTTTAAAAACAGTGACTTCAGATGTCCATTCTAATAAAACAACTGTCTCTTATTCATCAAAATGAAGAATTCAATCACCGAGAAAGCCTTACAAATGATAGTGCCCAAGTAGTACATTAAAATACATTTTCTTATGCTCTTATAATGTGCTGTCATGAGAATACTGAATCACTGCCTGTAATACTTTCCCCATCCACAGTAAGGTTACTAAAACACTGCTCTGTAATACTTTCCCCATGCACAATAATGTTACATAAAAGCTGATGATTCATAAGGTCAGCTCAATTCTTCCTTTACCATTGAGATATGTAGACATTTCAACAACCCCACCGTGCATGCAAAACACATGCACTCACAAGCATGCACACACCCACACACACATTCTCTCACTCACTCTATCACTTTATTGTTTTTGGCAGCTCTTACTGTATGAGGTACAGCTGCTCTTTGTAAGTAAATTAAAACACATGCAGTTCTACAGTGATAAATCTACTAATCATAAGCGAAAAGAGAAATTGCAAAACAAGCCTCACTCAAAAAATGGAAGTTAGTATGAGGTCACTGTTTTCATATACAAAATGTGGTAATTCCTTGATAGCTCAACCAAGGGGGAATAATTTAAAATTCAGTGGGCCTAAATAATACATATTTAGCTAATCTTGAAATATTAACTAACAATCCATTCAAATATTTACTCAATTCTAAAATTACATTCATTTCAATATATACAATTAAAAGCATTTAGTGACATAAAATAAACATTACACTTCAAATTAATTATCATTTGACTTATACATTTAGACTACATAGGTATAATATATTAGTAATTTTTAAGAGCTCTACAGGAATTACAGACATGCTTAGAAACGGTGCTCTGCTTGACGAAAGAAATGAGTCTAGGAGGCTACTTACCACTGCAAAAAAATGAATGGTATGTAATAAGGTGCTCAGTAATGTGAATAAACATTAGTGGTGTCTGGTATAACACTAAAAGATTTATTGTTTCCTATGACATCAAATTTAACTTCTTCTACCACTCAGTATATATAGGACTAACAAACAAAACTACTGCATGTAGAAGTGTTTTAAATTCATTAGCAGTTCATTTAAAAGCTAGGAATGAGCAAAAAGTATGTCAAACTTCTTTGTGCTATCCACGTCTAGCTTACCCAGGGGTAGTAACAAAGAATTACCTTTGTATACCTTGGAGTCACAAACTACTTTAAAGTGTGATGCTTTATGCCCATATCACCTAGATTAAGAATCTGATTAAAATGTTTAATCTGAAAAACAACATTTACTTCAAAATGAGGAACATAAGGTGTAGTGAGTAGCTGTGTCACCTCACACCAAGAGATTATCTGATTTGATTTTCAGCAAGGATACTTTTCGTGAAAAATCTACAGGTCATCCATGTGTCTCCGTTGGTCTTCCAGTTTCCTCCCAGCTCCAAAAGCATGCTGTAGGTGAACTGGCATTCTCCAAAACTGCCTTTTGGAGTGTGTATGCTGGGTGTGTACGAGACACACACATTTTACTATAGACTGGAACCCTATTCAGAACGGGGTTTAATGCATTGCATCGACTGTCTGCTGGGACAAGCTCTGGCATCCCCAAGCCCTGTACGATAAAGCAGATTAATCAAAAAATGGATGGATGGATGAATAGAGGCGAGTAATGTGATTGGATAGATTGTTAATGTGTATAAAATGAGCCATTAATTATGTATTATTCAAACTCAGTGATTATGTAAACTATATTCCTCCTTAGCCAAGACACCAAAGATTAATGGATACCATCTCTAAAACCAACATTACTTTCTGCTTTACATTTCTGAATGAAGTTTGTAGTGCTACATTTATTCTTGGTAAATGTATTAAAACTTTAGTATTCCGATCTACCAGTCTGATACAACCTACCACCAATGCAGTCAACATCTGGCAGCGACAATTACTTGCTTTGTTACTGATCTTGAGTTTAGATTTGTTCAGCAAGAACAAATGTTTTTTTTTTCACAGTGTTGGTTTTGCAACTTATTCATAACTTCATGGAGTTCAAATATTTAATCATTCTTAATAAGCAAAAGTGAATGTATTTAAATATACTACATTACTATCCGCTTCCACCAATTTTGGACCACATATTCTACAGGAATGGTTCCTAGTTATAATTTATAAATATAAAAAATAAACTAAAACAGAAAAAATAAAACCCTAATTTGTTTTGGTTATTAGGTGGTAGTCTAACTTCCAGCAATCATATAACGGCATCTGCTCAATTTGTGTATGTACAACCACAACAATAACTACTTAGGCCTCTGGCTTAACTACACATTAAGCTTCTCCTCTCCGATCACTTAATGTACTAACATGATCCACTTTGGTAAAGATTACTCAGGTAGGCTTACAAGTCTCATACTACTATTACTGACACTATACGTACCTCTAAACTACTATATGCACTTCCACTAACTGTATTAGAATCGCCACATAATTGCTTCAAATAACAAACTCTTCTCAGTTTGTCACTTTAGCAAGCCCAAAACAGCAGCACTACCAGACATTCATAACTGCTAACAGCAAACCCCTACATGAGACAGACACCACTGCTAACACAAAGTCACACTTACTCCCTCAATGGTAACGCAAAACACTGACAGCCACACTTAGTCCCCAGCCACACCTGCTCCCTCACTAGTAATGCAAAGTGTCAACAGCCACTCTTGCTCCTTCGCTGGTAACGCCAAACATTAAACCACAACTTTTACACAGCGCTAGTCTTCTTCTTTCGGCTTTTCCCGGTTAGGGGTTGCCACAGTGGATCACTGTCCGCTCATGATTGGCAGTGGAGTTTTACGGTGTCGAGTTGCCAGCCCGGCGCCCAACCTTCCACAGAAGGCACATACATGCACGCACTCACGCCTAGGGCCAATTTAGTGTGTCCAATCCACCTACAGCATGTCTTTGGGATGTGGGAGGAAACCGGAGCAACTAGAGGAAACCCACGCGACTACAGGGAGGACATGCAGACTCCACACAGAAGGCACCCCAGCCGAGGACCGAATCGGAGAACCTCTTACTGTGAGGCGGCAGCGCTAACTGCTGCACCACCATGGCCACCCATTTACACAGCGCTAGTAAATAAATGAAAACCAGCTACTTCCTATTATTGCTCAAGGCCCACCAATGAAGGAATACAAGCACATTAAAATGTCCATCTTTTAGTAGCTCTTTAACAGAACATACTTCTGAAAAGTACTAGCACCTTGGAATACTTAACTCCTCTAAAATTATTTCACTCAAACTGCATTCTTCGACTGCTTAACATGTCTAAATAAGAAGTTATGTCTTACCATAACGTTCCATGTTAGTTGTCTTCTTCTCGCCTTCTTTCTTGCTGGATGGGTTTGGAGCCGATCCTCGGCTCCGACTCGGCCTATACTATAGCTCGAGAGCTATTTTTACCGGCTCGAGGCAGCCCTATATCCCACAATACCATGCGCTAACTCCCCAGATCTCGTTTGGAAGCTAAGACATAGTATAAATAATAATATTATAATAATAATATTATAATCCTCTTTTACGAGAAAAGATTACCTGCTAGTAACACTAAGGATACAAGGAAAAAGACGCAACATATTGTATCTCCAGAAATGGAAGGACTCAGAACCTCGAGTCTATCCAGGCTAGGGGCACGAGGGAGGACGAAGAAAGAAGGAGAAGAAGACAACTAACATGGAACGTTATGGTAAGACATAACTTCTTAATGTTAAGTTGTCATTCTCGCCTTCATTCTTGCTGGATGGGACAGTGTCCCTAGCATCTTAGTCCTGGGTGGCTCAATGAAACAGACTCCTGAGTACAGTGGAACCAAAATCAGCTCTATTTCTGGAGGCTAAATCAAGCTTGTAATGGGCAATAAAGGTATGTTTGGAAGCCCATGTAGCTGCTGCACAAATGGCATCTAGTGGTAACCTTGCTTGAAACGCCGTTGAAGTTGATAGTGCCCTGGTTGAATGAGCCTTAGGCCTAGAGGGAAGTTGCCTGTGTCCAACTCATAGACCAAGGTAATAATAGATGTCAGCCATCTGGAAAGAGTAACCTTCGATACCGGAAGCCCTTTCTTGCCTGCTGCAAAAGAGAGAAAGAGCTGGTCTGACTTTCTGAATTGTTTTGTCCTGTCTAGGTAATACCGTAATTGGCGATGAACATCTAATGAATGTAATTTTTGTTCAGCCCTGTTGGTATAGTCTGGGAAAAAGACAGGTAAATCAATGGAGTGGTTTAGATTTGCTTCCGATTTTGGTAGGAAGGAAGGGTTTGTTCTGAGAGTTACCCTGTCTTTATGAAAAACCAAATAAGGAGGACAGACAGACAAGGCTTGAAGTTCCGATACCCTTCTGGCAGATGTTATAGCTACTAAAAACAGCGTTTTCCAAGAAAGAAGTTTGAGGGAGCAAGAAGCTGCAGGTTCAAAAGGGGGCAGAATTAGTGAGGTTAGAACTAAATTCAAATCCCATTGTGGGGGTGGATCTTTAACTGGAGGTCTGAGCAAAAAGATGCCCTTGAGAAAGGCTTTACAGAGTGTGTGGGACATAATATTTGCTTCTGAGAGTCCAACATGAAAATTAGCAATGGCCGCTAATTGTACCCTGATAGTGGCCGATGATGACCCTGAATGAAAAAGCTCCGCCACAAAGTCCAGAACCTCATGAATGGGTGCATGGAAAGGATCTAAGGACCCAGTTTGTGCCCAGTGTGAAAAACGCTTCCATTTACTCGCATAAGTCTTCCTAGTATTGGACTTATGGGAGGCCAGAATGATATCACGAACAGGACGAGAAATAAGGGGAAGCCTGGCTATGGCTGGAAGTGGAGCAACCAAGCTGTGAGGTTGATGGAATATAGAGACTGATGCAGCTTGCCCGTGAGGTGGGTCAACAGATCCGGAAGGGGTTCCAGATGCCAAGGCTGTTCCAGTAGGTATTTGTGCAGGAACGGGAACCAAACTTGTCGAGGCCAAAACAGGGCAATGAGGATCATTTTGGATCTCAATGCGGTTGCTTTCTGAATTAATTGCGGGATCAACGGAAAAGGAGGAAAGGCATAAAGAAGACCCCGGGGCCAAACGTGAACAAGAGAGTCTCTGAGGGGTTGGCCTGGCAGAGGAAAAAGTGTGAAGAAGTCGAGGCACTTGCTGTTTTGGGGAGTTGCGAAAAGGTCGCAGCAAGGCTGGCCCCACTTCCGAAAAATTCCGTCTGCTACCACTTGATTTAGAGACCACTCGTGAGGCATGAGAATAGTTCTGCTCAATCTGTCTGCTATGACGTTGGACTTCCCGAGGATGTGCGTTGTTATCAGAAACCGTTGAGATGAAATCGCCCATTGCCAAAGTCTGAGTGTTTCTCGACAGAGGGGATAGGACCTTGTTCCGCCCTGCTTGCTTATGTACCACACCACAGACATATTGTCCGTTTGAATTGCTATAGTCCCTGTGGGAAGAGAGCTCTGAAGGGCTTGCAACGTCAAAAGCACCGCCCTCATCTCCAGGACATTTATGTGCAGGTGGCATTCTGACTGTTGCCAAGTGCCCTGGACCATCCTGCCCTGATAATGCCCCCCCCCACCCGATCAGGGAGGCATTCCTTGTGACAGTGGCAACTGGAGGGGGGAGAACAAAGGGTCTGCCCTGAAAAAGCTGAGGGGAAACCATCCACCAGGAGAGATGTTTCTTGCAAGATGGGGTTATCAAAATGTTGTGGGTTATTGGTAGCTGTTGAAAGGACCACTGAGAAAACAGCATCCACTGAAGGAGCCTCATGTGGAAGCGGGCTAATGGAAGTAGAAGAATCGCCGCCGCCATGAGGCCCAACACTTTCAATACTAGCTTGACCTGCACTTTGTTGGGCTGAAACAGGGACTGAACATTCCGCCTTATGTCTGTCACTCTCTGAGGTGGTAATGTTGCAGACATTTCTGTGGTGTTTAATATGGCACCTATAAAGTTTATACATTGACAAGGCGACAAGGAGGACTTTGCAAGATTTATAGAAATACCCAGACTGTTGCAAAGTTGAATAGTGTAATCCCTGGCCATTATGAGATCCTGTTTGGTGGTAGCGGAAATGAGCCAGTCGTCTAAGTATGGAAACACCTGGAATCCTTTCTGTCTTAGGTGAGCCGTGACCACTGCCAAACATTTGGTGAACACCCGGGGGGCTGTGGTGAGACCATAGAGCAGGGCCCTGAATTGAAAATGACTGACTCCCAGCCGGAAGCGGAGAAACCTCCTGGAGCGCCTGTGTATCTTTATATGGTACTACGCGTCCTGGAGGTCTAACGAGCACATCCAGTTGTCTCTGCCCAAAAAGGGTAGAATGGACTGCAGTGTTACCATCCGAAATTTTGTCTTTAGTACAGAGTTGTTTAACCTGCTGAGGTCCAAAATGGGTCCCCATTCTCCTGTCTTTTTTGGTACCAAAAAGAATCTGGAGCAAATTCCGGATCCTAGCTGATCTGCTGGGACTGCCTGGATGACTCTTTTCTAACAGCTTTTTTATTTCTAGCTGAGCCTGACCCCTTTGTGCGGGTGGTACGTCTGGTAGGGGTTTTGGCGGTTGTACCGGAGGGAAAGTGAAAGGGATTTTGTAACCCTCGGATATGATCTTCTGTACCCATGTGTCTTGGGAGAGGGATTGCCAGGCTTCCGGGTACAGAGATAATCTTCCCCCGACTGCCTCCGAAGGCGGACAGTCGGGCAGCTTCTCAGGGATGCTGAAAGGGTTGGTCAGGAAAGGATTCCCTAGAGCTCTGGTTCTGAGGACCCCCACTGCCCCTGGGGCGGCGTCTGTTATTATTTCCCCCTCTGCCTCTAGGGGGAAATTCACCACGTGCAGCAGGCGCGACATCCTGAGGTTTGCGGAACCACATCTTTCCTCCCTTCTGTCCCTTAGGATAAGGTCTAGAAGGCGTGGAAAAACGAACTCCCACGGCAGAGAGAGTCTTACCATCTTGCTCGTATCTGGTGAGGGTATTCTTCACCTGAGGTCCGAACAATTCCGAACCGTCAAAGGGGGTGTTGGTGAAGGACGCCTTGAAGGGATCGGCAAAGTTACAGAGTCGCATCCAAGCATGACGTCTCAACGCAACTCCTGTGCCAGCGGCCCTACTCGCTCCATCGGCTGCATAAGAGATAAGCCGCATGGAGGAGTTAACGATGGAGTTCAGGGTAGCCAGCTGAGAGTTTATTTTGTCCTTAAACCCCTCAGCAGAAGGATCCTGTACTGTTTCACCCAGCTCTTTGAGCAAGTCTCTCTGAAGGCGGGTGAAATGACATAAATAGTTCAGCGATCGCATAGAAAAGGTCGCTGAAGCAAAGGTCCGCTTGCCGTACCTGTCCATGGTCCTGGACTCTTTGTTAGGAGGATGAACAGATACAGAAGGATCAGCCAATTCCTTCTTAGTGGCTGCTGCTACCACCATAGCATCAACTGAAACACCTTTGGTGAGAAAGGATTTGTCATCTGGTGCAGAAATAAATTTAGAAGGCCTCCTAGGGGTAGGTTCCACTGAATCAGGAGCTGCCCACGCCTTTCTAGCCACTACCTCCATTAGTGGGTCGAAAGGGGGAGACACCCAGGAGGTGGAAGGGCGAGATCCAAAGGCGTCAAGGTAAACCGACTCATCCTCGGAAGGTTTGAGAGTGGACCAATTTCCCCTCTGTCTTAGGATTTCCAGGATGTCTGAAAAAGAGACATCCTCAGAGGGGGATCTGGGGGAACCTTCCGACTCATCCAAGTCGGTGTCCGACGTGACAGACTCGGGGGAGTCTATGTGCTTCCTCTTGCACTTTCTTTTCCTAGGGGGTTCCCCTGAAACTTCAGGGGAGCCCTCGGAAGAGGAGGAGACACCCAAAGTGGGTACCCTACGCTTTGGATCTCTGCTGTCAGGTGTAAGAGGATGGCCAGAGACCGTAACAGGCACTACAGAGGGAGGAGCCGCAGAACTTAACCTTGGAGTGGACACTGGGTCCAGCACACTCCTCATCACCTCGAAGGCTCCCCTATCAGATACCAAAGGTAGCACCGGCTCCAAAGAGACCGGAACCGCCCCCGGAACCGACAGAGAAGGCTCCGAGAATGGTGTCGGAGCCGAACTAACCAGAGCCGAAGCTCCGAGAGGGAGAGCGGGGTAGGACAAGGGTCCGATGCCACTCGCCCCCTCGGAGCCGACAATGGAGTCTCGGTGCCCGGACCTCTCCATGGATGGAACCAATGAAGAGGTCGGAGCCGACGACACCGGAGCCGAAGGAGGAAGTATCGGCTCCGACGTGGGCAAGGTCACGGTTCTGACAAACTCCGGCTCCGAGCTCGAGAGATGAGTCGGAGGAGGAATGGATAGCTGTATCGAAGGTGCCACAGACTGGTGAGATGGGCTCTGGAGCATTTGGGCCAGCGCCTGAGATTGTATGAGTCTACTGACCACCCTCTCGATGTCATGGTCGGAGAGCCTGGATGACCTCGATGAATGAGTCCTATGACTCCGCTCCGATAGGAGAGGGGACCTCGGAGCCGATCTGACGGACTCTAGCGAAGGGGACCTAGAGCGCTTACGCGCTGGGGTCGGCTCCGATGATGGTTTCGGAGCGGAAACCACTTTGCTCACCTCGGAGCCAGCCAGAACCGAGGTCGGAGCCGTCTCGATAACGCCAGCCCTCGGCTCAGAAGCTGGAGCCGAGGGTTTGGCGGTTTTTGACGACTTCCCCGAGCCAGACTTGGACGGGGAGTCATCAGGCTTTAACAAGCCCCTTAGGATGAGCTTGTTACCGCCTTTCCTGCAGGACTCTTGAACTAAATCCGTGACAAACGGAACAAGAGTCCTGCAGGTGTAAAGGCCCCAAGCAATAGACACAAGAAGTGTGACCGTCTGTCAGAGACATTTTCTGACAGCATGAGTCACACTTCTTGAATCCCGAAACCTTAGGGTCCTTTGACATCCTGACAAAAAATAAAAAGGAACACAGTCAGTCCACACACACACACTTATTTAAGTTAAGGAGAACTGACTAAAAACCACACACACACTGAAAGGGGTGGGGGAAAACTAAGGAAAGACCCGTAGGCCCAATATAAAAAACTAACTAAAGAAAGGGAAAAAGGGCTACCGAAAAGGGTAAGGCAGTTAGAAGGGACCTAAGAAGGGTAACTAACTGGAAAAAAACTACTGAGACTGAATATATATCTGAAAAAGCACTTACTGACCAGAGCCGGCAAAAACAGACTACCTCGCAGCGAAGCGGCAAACGAGATCTGGGGAGTTAGCGCATGGTATTGTGGGATATAGGGCTGCCTCGAGCCGGTAAAAACTGCTCTCGAGCTATAGTATAGGCCGAGTCGGAGCCGAGGATCGGCTCCGAACCCATCCAGCAAGAATGAAGGCGAGAATGACAACTTAACATTGGTCAATACAGGATAAACACTAACAACCACTGTTACGTAATCTTGCAACCAATCATTACTATTCATTAGTCCAACTTTACCAATTATCTCACATATATGACGTAATATTTAGCCTATACACATGTTGTATACCAATCAACATAATACTGAAATATGTAAATACTTACAAAAGCGTACTAATGTCCAGCAGTTAGAACAGAGCACTACAGCTCTGAGCTGTTGCTGCTTCTCATGCCCATGATACACAATTTGATTCCTTTCACCTTCATTTGCCTACTGTGAGACTCTGACCATGTACCTTAACCGGACAGTGCTTCCAGGTTACCCCTGAAAAGGGACAGTTGTATCCAGTGGGCTTACTAGGGCAACAAATAGATAAAATTAAAAAACATCTGTACTACACGCATACTCAATTTGCACATCTTGATTTTGTACATAACTTATGTGAATTAACTGTAACTGCATTTTCTGCCTTGGCCTGGGTTGTTGTTGAAAAGGGTGCCAACAACCATCTACTATACTAGATTAACAAAGTAACCAACAAAAACCTACCTTATATACAAATACACACACCACACACACACACACACACGCACACACACCAAACACACACACACCCCCACACACACACACACACACACACACACACACACACACACACACACACACACACACACACACACACCACACCCACACGCACACACACACACACACACACACACACACCCACACACAATTACACACACACACACACACACACACACACACACACACACACACACACATACACACACAAAATAACACACACACACACACACACACACACACACACACACACACACACACACACACACACACACACACACACACACACACACACACACACACACACACACACACACACACACACACACACACACACACACACACACACCCACCAATACACACACACACACACACACACACACACACACACACCCACCAATACACACACACACACACCCACCATACACACACACACACACACACCCACCAATACACACACACACACACACCCACCAATACACACACACACACACACCAATACACACACACCAATACACACACACACACACACACACACACACACACACCAATACACACACACACACACACACACACTCCAATACACACACACACTCCAATACACACACACACTCCAATACACACACACACACACTCCACACACACACACACACACACACACACTCCAATACACACACACACCACACCCACAAACACACACACACACATACACACACACACCCAACACACACACACACACACACCCACACACACACACACACCCCACACACACACCCACACACACACACACACACACCCACACACACACACACACACACACACACACACACACACACACACACCCACACACACACACACACACACACACACACACACACACCCACAGACACCCACACACACACCACACACACACACACACACACACACACAACACACACACACACCACACACACACACACACACACACACACACCCCACACACACACACACACCCCACACACACGCACCACACACACACAAAACCCACACACACACACACACACCCCCACAAACACACACCCCACACACACAAACACCCACACACACACACACACACACACACACACACACACACACACACACACCCACACACACACACACCCCACACACACACACACACCCCACACACACCACACACCACACACACACACCACACACACAATCATTACTACTCATGTGTGCACACAAATGTGGAATATCTGTAATCAATTTTCAAACTAAGCTGTGCATCTTTGTGCCAGAAACCAGAAAGTACAGCTAGGCAGGAATGCAAAGAACCATGCAGTGCTATGGGACAATGGCCTAAAGGGTACAAGAAAACGCATATGAAATTACTGTATAATGACATGCAAATGAGGACAGGGGTATGCAGCTTTCGATTAACAGTCAACACGCATGAAGTCACACTGGCAGTCATGTCAGAGTATGAATGCAAAGAACACCCCAAAAGCTGCAGCACTGCAGAGGTGGAAATGCTAGTAAGAGTAGAAATTATAGTGCAGTAACAACTAACAAGCACAACCAGCTGACTCCAAGGTATGCAACACAGGTGCACTTGTCAGCAAAAGCAGTACTGGCAGAGGATACCCTCCCAACAGCTTAATGAACAACAGCTATGTGACTGGCTTTGGGTGTAATAAGATATCGTACAGCATTGTTTGGCCATACAAGGTATAGCCACAGACCAGAAATGGAGGAAGGTATTGACTTCATATGCCTACAGCTATCAAGATATATGCAGCTGTTAATATACTAGCTACAAGAACCTTCCAGAGACAAACTGAAGATACATTCCCTATAAGTGTCAGCCTGTAGAATACTAAAAACACTCCTTGAAACATCACTGCCACATGTGGAAGAACCTTTATGCTTTTCCAATATAATGTGGGGGGGGGGGGCACACCGGTATGAATTTCTTCAATGATATAAGTGATGGGAGCATCTATGTGGCAGTAAAGGCCTCACCCAGTTTCCATAGGCATCAATAGAAAGAGCTACCATAACATCAACTGCGAGATGATGAGCAACACCCTGGGGCCAATATCAATGTATCTACACAGCATCATGACAATGTCCAGGATTCTCACATATGGCCTGCAAGTCATTATCATGATTTCCTGCATGAGGGCATCCCACAGGGCCAGCTAACAGTGGGAACAATTGTGCACTTACTTATATTATTGTAGGGACAGTTGTATACATATGTGTCTGTGGATATGTGACATAGAATACCCCCAGAGATCTATCTGATAACTCCTTTACAGAATTCACAAAGCGTAGCTCAACAGCAGCATAACACCGCCCATGCCAAAGCCAGAAATGTAGTCAAATGTGTGTTTGACTTGTTGAAATCCCAGTTCTGCTGCCTACAGACATCAGTATGCCCCTCCCACGGACTCCATGCTCTCTGTAGCATACTGCATAACATGATCCTTCAAAAGCAGGCAGGCCAGACAACACCCGAGGACTCTCCACTACCTCAGAGTCCAGTCTCAACCCTCAATACCACATCCACCAATAGCTATGACAATGGACATCCAGAAGCAGGTGCATCACATCTCCTCCGGATATCTTCTGCACATTATACAGCACTGCATGTGAAGGTGGAAGGTTACTGGTCAATGAAAGTGGAGACAGAGATCACAGTGAGAGTGGGAAGTATAAGTATCAAGATGACCTCTTCCACTGAGTGGGTGGGAGGTATCACTTTGGGACCATGCAGTGGGACTCTGCAATGGAGTCATGGTACAAGCACTATTGGTTCCAACAGCATGATCCCTGTGCTGTGAACTTGGAACAGGCCCACAGGCCTCCTCGGACATTAATGTGCACGCCACTCTGTGCGTCACTGAGACACAACAGACCCCAGCACCAGTTTTGGAATGTTGCTCCTTCAGCCATGGCAGGTATAGCCCATGTTCCCACCAGTGTTCATCCAATGCTGTTATTATGGGTATGTACAGACACATGGTTTTGAGCAGCACTGTGGTACAGAGCACAGGTGGTGGCACTTTTCTGTTCACATTTGTTTGTGTTTTATTGTTGCTGAATCAATTCCAAATATTTATAAACACACCCACCTGCTCATCACATTCCTGCCCCAGACTGATACTTTATTGGTGCTGCAGCTTTCCCTCTTTAAAACATTAAAAAAAGTCTATGGAGAACACTGCTCCACCCCAGAAAACAAACAAACAAACAAAAAAAAGACCTACCACTGAACACACAAGGCTGACCATAGTATGAACTCTGGACTCCAGAATCTCACACAGGCTATGGCAGTACTGGATCACATCCTCCCAGAGGCCACGCACAATGCAAACCACCTCCATTTTGACTTGTGAAGCTACAGAAGGTGCCTGTAACATGCATGTCAAGAGTAAGCTGCGACAGAGACACACACAGTGATAAACTGTTAGCCTGACATACAGTAGGTATCTGTATGTCAGATGCAGTGGTCTGGTGTGTCACCACCAGCAGTGACAGTGTAGTCTGTCACATTGGAGCATCCTGCAGACAAAGCTGGCAGTATGCCATCCTGTGCATCCTATACATCAGGTACAGGACAGGCTAGATTGTCACCCCAGGCTGTGGGCATCGGCCCATCTGGCAGGCAGATCAAGAGCATCACTGTGTTCTGAGACTTAGTTAATCTGCATGTTGGCTTCATTATTAGGCACTGCCAATGGACTGATCTCAGCCTGCTGTTCTGTCCCATCCCAACCTCTACAGGTGCAACTGTAGCAGTAGTTTGCTCTGAGAACACAGGATACAGTACTCAACTGTGTGATACTGCTCAACCCCACGATCCTTAATGCCCCATGGGGTGCAAACTACTGATAGCTGGATTCCTGTAGGTAAACAGAAACATCTATTTATGCTGGCAATGCCCCGAGTCTGCATACCCAATGTAGCTACATGAAATCTCAGTGGTGTCACTCAGATCACAGTTGTTGTACAGTTAATGCAGTAATGGTATTAGGCTGGCTGGCCTCCAAACAGATACTTGGTATCTGGCTGCTCCTACTACATGTCTACACATGCTGGAATAGTGTCTATCTCCTCATCATCACAATACTTAGATGCCAGGAATGATTCCTCCTTAGCAAGATGTTCAGGACAGCAATCCACCCTGTTGCTGTCCTTTCTAATTGTGTGCCTTCAGTGAGGCAAATATCACGTTGTTGTTGTTTACATACTTCTGACATGATATGTGTGTGGTTTCTCCCACCCATGGCACAAACATTGTACACTACTGTTTCTCAAATACCGTCTCACAGAATCTGACTGGTGTACATCCCATGTCCTGAATAAGTATTGCCCATGTGCCCTGGGAGCACCTGTAGCAAGCCATCCATCTCCGCAGGGCTGAACTTGTCCAAGCTCTGCTGTCCGCTTCCTTTGGATGACCTATGTACACCTACAGGGACAAGACAACAAAGTACTGGAAGGTCATGTGTGGGTGCACAGAGGGAATATTGACAAACTGCCAGCAGCTTAGTTTATTAGTACATTACTGGGTTAATCCAGGATGTGTACTGTTTGATGGCCACATATATGCAGGGCAAGATGAGTCGTCCAGTGCATAGTATGGTATTATGTAGAAGTTGATCTGTGTGGAGATAAAACAAAGGTATGTACCTCACAAGAATCCATTGTATGTAGGTAAACCAAATGAGTGAGCTGTAGAAAGCACAAGTCCAAGGCTGACAATAAAAAATGTAAATTTAATGAAGTAAGCACACGCTTTCGGAGAACTCAATGGCGCTCCTTCCTCAGACAAAAAAAGTGGTTTGGTTTACCTGGTTTGTCATTTGTTTAGTGCTTTTTGGTTTACAAGAATCCACTGTATGCTGTATTTTATTGTGCGTCCTTGACAGCATGTTTGTGTGTTGGCATACATGCACACAAGTGGGAAGGAACTCCAGGATAAAATGGCGAGGTAACGTGGGTGTTCTCTGCAATCTTAGGAGGTGCAGTATGTGGGGTGCAGGAGGGCAGTCCACAGCTGTGTGTGACTGTCATTTGTAGAGCAGCACGTTGAAGAACTTTAACTAAACCACCCCTTTGTTATGTTTAACATTCCCTACTCCCAAGCATAATCACACAAGACAACATGGTGGTGTAACACAGAGTACAACAGACTAGATAAAGGGGGTGGCTGTCCTCTGTCAGTGGGCTGGTATTCCCAGCTAGAACTGTAGGCGAACAGATGTATAACTGCCAAAGCATACAGTAACAGGTGAATGCTTTAGGCATGAATAATACGGAGCACTACTGAACACCTGACTAACTTACTATTTCAGGAGGCATTCAACAGACACATAAATCACTTGTGTGGCACCATTAAAGTATCCTTTACCAAAGGAATGAAGTCCCCTGTGTACCTCCTTTGGGTCTCTGTATTATGAAACTGCTGCACCTGTGCTATCAAAAAGTGATTATTAAAGATACTCAAATGACTCTACTATCATTGTTTCCTAGCCATGAATTTTGGCATACAAAATAAGACTGTAAATACCACTACTTAAAATGCCAGTGTGTACCATGTGTACATTAATGAGGCTATACTGACTTTATGAATCCTTATATTTCAAAGAAGCATGCTACTGGCATCTCATGCATGGCCAGTCGTACACTCAAGCTGTGGGTGTGTACACATATCTCACACAACTACGAGGCACAAGGGTGGCCTGCATGCAATGTGTATTCCTAAGCAGGGCATGAATCTCATGCTACCATCTTGTTTTGCCATACAATCATGGAGATGGATGCTGATGCTAATGCCCCATGGATGGAAGCTGCCTGGTGTGAGGATTATAGAAAAGTTATGTTCCATGTCCTCCACAAACAGTTCAGGGAGTGGCTGTTGGGAAGATATGTGGGTCCTTTCAGTAAGATGGACGCCTGCTATGACCTGGACACCTGTTTCTCCAGGGTAATCAGTATCCCACATATGAGTGAGTAGTGCTGCAGACATTAATACAATGAGCTGCGTCACCATAAAACCAAAAGTCTCCAGGTCTGAGAAGCACTGGTGAGTAAAGGACGCCTCAAATGATATGGTAAGTATTATCATTTACACAGTGTGCAGAACCACCTTGAATAAACTCTTCCTGCTTTTTATAGGTCTCTTCGTATTGATTTTTTATTTACTCTAATAGGTCCCACACTATCTATGTGCTGCGTGCATTGCAGGGGCAGCTGTTCATTTGTAGTATTTGCCATTTTATTCCAAGGAGCAGGTCTGGGAGGAAGTCGTAACCCTGTTTTATGCTTCTACTTCATTGCATCCAACTCTCAAGCTTTTAATCCTTCTGCATCATTACACATAATTGTGTAAATACAGCTGCATCTGCTTTGGTGCACCTGGCAGCATTACTGTAGCTGCCTGTGGTCCTTTCCAAATAACAATGCTAATGTAAATTGCTCTTCTACACCATGGGCACCTAACTGTCTATTGCTTCTCTGCACAGGTACATGCTACTACAGATTTCTGTTGGTCCATAAGAATCATTTCAGGATATATGCTTACATATGTATCGGGAGCTATGGTTTTGCACACCTATGAGTCTCCTGTTCGCCATTTTCCACTACATATTATAGAACCAGGAGCAGTAGCTGCTTCCCCACATGTCAAAGATGCAAACAGATGGCTTTTTTTTTGAGGAAACTTCTAACATCCAAGTAAGTAACTCCTTTTGTAAATGGGAGAAAACTTGTAGTACAGTGAGTTGGAAAAAGATGCAATAAAAAGTCAAGCAGTAACCATGGGTCACTATTTTTTTGCCCACTCATCTCACAGAGATGAAATACCAGTCTAGCATCATCATCATCAACAATCCCCATTTTCTACATAGGGTCGTGGTGTCATGTCAACTGTTGCTAATCCTCTCGATTCAATGCCATGCTCTTGCCTTCTTTGACACTCATGCCTGACTGTCACAAGTCTTCTCTCACACAAGCCATCCATCTCTTTGCTGGATGCTCTTGTTTCCACTTCTCTATTTCCTGTCTGTACATAATCATCTTCACTAGATTGTCTTCTAATTTCTGCACATGTGCATGAAGCACAGTAATCTGTTCTCTTTGACCTTGTCTGCAATTGGAGCTATATTGGTTTCTTCTCTTATACCCTCATTTCTTTTTCTGAGCCACACAGAGTGCAGCCTACCACCCGTCTCAGGCACTTCAACTCTATCACGACAACAAAATAAACCAAAACTGAAGCAGACCAACATACTTCACCGCAAACTTAATTGACTAATCAACTTTATCAAACATAAAATATATATATAACAATAAATATAATGAATGACTTAGCGCTTTCATCCTGATAATCACAAGACTTCATCAGAGTCAAAGCTGCCCATTGCTCCACCCTTTTAAATACACCAAATTGGCCAATCAAAATGTACATATTACCATATCATGAATAATCATACATAAAGCAACAGATAAAATTGACAATGTTGTTGTTGTTGTCTTTCGGCTTTTCCCGGTTAGGGGTCGCCACAGCGGAACTCCGGTCCGCTAATGATTGGCAGTAGATTTTCACGGTGCCAAGTTGCCAGCTCAACGCCCAACCTTCAACGAAAGCACGCCCATTCACGGATGTCTTTCGGAACACCACTTGACCCGCGGGGAGAACATGCAAACTCCACACAGAAGGCACTCCCCGCACTCCAGCCGAGAATCGAACGGGAGAACCTCTTGCTGTGAGGTAACAATGCTACCGCTGCACCACCATGGCTGACAACAGATAAAATTGACAATAAATATTAAATACTAAAACAATTAATTTTACTGTGATGCTCATAATAAATGAATAAAATATAAGAATATTTATTTGGTCTTGTGGAATCTTGCGATTATCAAGACGAAAGCACAAAGTCATTCATTACATTTTGTTATTATTATATATATTTTTTTATTTTTGATAAAGTTAATTAGTCAACAAAGTTTGCGATGTTTACGTTCTATGTATTTTGCTGAGGTTATTAGTATTTTGTGTTAGGACTCTTTCCGTCTTACTTCCGGCATTGCTGTGGAGCTACCTGGCAAACTAACCTTACTATTACAAAATTCTAAATTTGTGACTCCCCCTTCAGTTAATGAAGCCAAATCTCTTCCAGGTCAAGCAACCATGGTTTGAACAATCCGACTGGCGGTGGCAGTCCGGAACTATTTACGCAAATGGAGCCACCATGGACATATGCAAGTGTTGTTGCTAATGGTAGTGCTGCAACTATTGGAGGTTTCAGCCAGGTTCATTCCTCTCCACTTTCTGGCAATGAAGTGGATCTTGAAACCTGGTTAGATTTTCCAGGTTTTTCCTTGGAGTGCAAGCTACTAAAATTCCAGAATTTGCAACTGAAAACTCGTACCTTATGGAATGCATTCAGTTGAAACAGGTACCAAGGGGACTTCAGGTTTGGAAGTGCCCCGATGGAGTGTAATACAACTCACCCTTTTATCATGATCTGGTACAGTTATGCAAGGATAGTGGTTTGACTTTGTTAAAATTGATGGTAGAGAATGAATGTAAAATTAAAGCTTTAGACAATGAGATTAAAGCTTTAAATTCTACAATTAATGCTGATTTAATGTTTTCATCTGTTAAGGAACAGTATAAACTTATTTTTAGTAAGACTGACAAAATTATTGATACTAACAAGGTTCATAAAGCATGTAAACTGGAAAGGGATATGGCTGAATACAAGGAGGGGAGAGCATATCCTATACCAGGCCAACGATGCTCCTTAAGGGTGAATTCAGTTAGAAATTTTGAGATTGTGAATAATGAATTTAGGGGTGAGGATGAACAGGGTTTTTTTTTTAGATCAACCGCAGATTCAACAATCTGAGAGGTTGGCATACCAGTATGTAAACAAGAATCATGGACAGGACACCAATTTGAAACCCCAACACAGGGCACTTATTTGAATTTTTAGGGCAGAGGCAGGAACAAAAAGATAAAATGCTTATGTGGCTATGGTGCCAATTATGATGCACTAAATATCGGACTCATTCAAAGTTTACAATTTGTCTAATATACATATATCACTGAAGGACATATGTTTTTAAAAAAGGTATTAAAATTAGACATAGCTGATGCTCTTATAAAATTAAAATTATACATTATGAATTTGAAAATGTATTATGCAGGTAACACACCAATGTTAGTTGATGAAGGACTGGGTCTATATCACTTTGTCGAATCACTATTTAGCGAACGCTTCTTCACCGAACTATTCAGCGAAAACACTATCAGTCGAACTAACTTTTCAGTGAAAACTTTCCTAGGGCAAACTGATGGTAGTCTGCCCTAGCGATCGTAAAAAAACACCTACTTAGGTGGGGCTATGCCCTCCACACCCTCGCTAACAAAATATACCAACTCCAAGATTGCACTACAGTGGGGAAAAGGGCAAATTCCAGATGGTGGCCAACCATTCTTTGCCCTAGGAAAGTTTTCTCTGAAAAATTAGCTCGATAATTAGTGTTTTCACTGAGTAGTTGTTTGACGAAGAGGCGTTCGCTAAATAGTGATTCGAGAAACTGGATAGGGATCCGATGAAGGAACTGGTCTCAAAAGAAAGAGCACTTTTATGCCACCGCCCCCAACCCATGGACTTCTGTTTTTGAGAAAATACGCGAGTACCATTTTAGAAATATTCACAAACAGAAATATTTTTTACCTGACAATATGACATGAGAGGAAAGGGTGAACTTAAATAGTTTGATTTGTGATAGCCAGGTAAGGGTTATGAAACCCGACAAGGGTGGGGGTGTCATTATTATGAACAGTTTGTTTCAACTGTTATCCAGTGAAGTCATATATAAGAGAATTTCAATAAGGGATATTAATGTAGCTTATGCAAAGTTAGATTTTTTTTCTTACTGGATACAGTCTTACACGCTGATATGGATCATCAGTAATGGGAATATTTACAGGTGGCTAAACCTTTGATTGCTTCATTTGGTATTTCCAAGATGCATAAATCCTCACATGACCCACCCCTGAGACCTATCATCTCTGCCAAAGATTCCAAGACAGAACCATTGGCCAAATACACTGATTTTACGTGTAAAGGCATTTTAGAATCAAAACCTTACATATTAAAAGATTCCTGGCACTTGCTTGAGATCTTAAATAGAATGGAGTACGATAAGAATATTTTATTCATACCAGGGGATACTGGTTACTCCCCAAAACATAGGTATTGAGTGGTTTTTCACTTTTTAAGTGAATATACTTGTATGTCTACACAAGACATAAAAGAGATCACTTCCCTTCTTGATTTGACTTTAAATAACAATTATATACATTCCTAGGATGAATATTTCCACCAAGTATTTGGAATCTCTGTGGCCGCTGCCTGTGCCCTTTTATATGCAAATATAATTTTAGCTGTATGGGAAGAGAACATAGCTTTTATGCCCTAATTGTCTTCACTAGTGCAAAGTTATTTTAGATTTTTGGACAGCATGCTAATTTTATGAAAAGGGATAGTCGAACAATGCGGACTTTAGAATAGTGTGTGCGTCCTGTACCTTTAAGAAGCATTTCAAGCTCAGCAAGTACATATAATAGCAAGCACGTGGTAGCTTCAGTGCCATTTTGAGAGTGCAGCCAGAGAGTGAGCATGTATGAGTATAACTGCTAGTCAAGTTAAAGCTATTAAGCCTCAATCCTGACGTGTTTGTACATAATAAAGCTGCTTGATAGTCACTCTCCTTTGATAGTCACACTGCCGCAGTAGTCAGGTAGTCCTTCTACGTGGCACACCTCATCATAAAAGGGTTCTCATCCAGGAAAAAAAAGAGGTCATTGTTCCTCTCTACTCGACACTCATTTGACCCATTATAGAGTACAACACCCCTTCTGGAATGTACCTCACAAGACATCTGCAGCAGCTGGAAAGGCCACAGAAGTACCTCACAAAGAGGATTACTGGCCTCAAACAAGTGCCCTACACTGACTGCCTCAAAAAACTCCAGCTTTACTACATAGCATATCGCCTACTCCAAGGTGATCTCTGCCTAACATATAAAGTTATGCCAAACCCAGAGCTGTTGGACATGCTACACCTAAAGAAATCCCAATCCCTCCGAGCTACAAGCTCTAGGGACATAAACCTTGTCACCACAATAAACAGGACATGCTGGAGGGATAGAGTCCTGTCCCAGAGACTTCCCATACTCTGGAACAGGCTACCCATCTATGTAAAGCAAAGTTCTTCATTAGCACTCCAAGAAAAAACTTGATGAGTGGATGGGAAATAGGAAATACACCCCGGGGATCACTTCTGTATCTCTGCTCGACAGTGGCACAGGAAAATAACTTTCTTGGGTGGTGTAAGCCAGGGAACCTTGTTGGCTAGGCTTACATAGGCCCTTGGGGCGATAGCCTAGTACCTACCTATGAACAGAACCCACAAAGACTAGTCTATTTTATCCTGACTAGATGAGCAGCATGGTGTTAGAACAGAGATTCCAGAAACTGCTTTTCACAGCTATGGAGGTGCAGAGTTAACAGTGAAGGTAAACTAAGAGAAACAAGCAAAGAAAAGGGGCCAGAAACAAACCAAAGGTAATGAAAACTTGCACAACTTATTTATTTTATAAAAAAAATAAAACTGAGCATTACAAGGGCACAAACCGCATTATTAAACAAATGAGAGGCACAAAAGGTTCATTAATTAAACAAAATGTTTTAAATTAAGATATTTGATAAAAAGATTATCATAAAAGCACATAAGGGGTTTGGAACTACCTCAGAACTGTAAAACAAGCATGTTTAAAGCAAAGCGGGTATGTTTAGAGTAAAATGAGCACAATAAAAGTATAATGGGCTTGAAAAAAAGATTAAACGAGTAAAACAAATATAATAAGGGCAAAAAGGGCACATTAAGTATAAATAAAGCAAGGCGACTATATGTTTTTTGGCAAAGTACTGTGTTTTGGCATAACTACTATTTTGCATTGTATCAAAGGCATAACTAGAGTTATTTGAAGTTCTTCTGCACAGTTTATTCGCACAGTGCAGTTATTTTGAAATGTTTCTTACACTGATAAGAGGTGATGTCTTTCAGTACAGTGATTTCAAGAGTATTACAGTGCCCAAGAGACTTATTTCGCAAAGTTCAGTTATTCGGAGGCTTTTTGTGCTATTCAGCATAGTTACAATGTGTTTATGTTCAGGTTTACAATCAAAAGACAAAGTCAGTTTGATGTCAGGCTCCTGTTCGAACATGGTAGGAGCGACTGTCAGGATGTTGACAGTCAAGTGAACGGCAGTTAAGAAGATCGTCAAGAAGGCACAGATATGCAGCATGTCTGTAAACGGCATCTGTCAATACTGACATGGAAAACAAACTGTCGGTCTTATTTACTGATCTTCTTACCTACTTAATATTAATGAGGGGATGAAATGCATCGCTAATATGACCATTCGCGATTAGTAAATTCACGTTTTTGATAGTAATCCTGTATGTTCGTGCATACTTGAAAAAGCCTTTGGTATGTGTTAATATGGCAGATGGATTTTGAAAACTGTCACCATTGGTCTTTGATCAGAATATATAACTGGAGAATATTTGAGCAAGAGTACAATATTTTTATACAAGCAGCCTATTCTGATAAAGATGCACACACCAGGGCATTCATTTTGCTAAACCTAGGTGGGTCAGAGGCCACTGAAAGAGAGCATTAAGTGGGAGAAGGTAAAAACCACATTATTGTACAGTCTGAATCAAGGGAAGACCCTGAGTGTTTAAAGCGCAAATTCAGGGAAATGTGTAACTCCCAGACAAATATAACATTGGAGATCAAAAACCAGGGGAAACTGTTGCAGCTTATATAACTGACCTGAGAAACAAAGCTAAAACTTGTCAGTCCGGTGATTTAAAAGATGACTTGATAAAAGGACAGGCTTGTGTGTGGTATTAATAGTGCTGCATTGAGGAAGACTTTGCTTCATGATAGTGATTTAATGCTAAGCAAAGCTACTGAGATTTGTCAGATCCATGAAGTTACAGAAAGGCAAACAAGTATGCTTGCAAGTGATAAGAGCATGGTTTCAGCAGGCTCCAGAACAAATGCAGCAGCATGCAACACATGGCAAGCAAAGGCAGGCCTAAGCATATGGCAGCTATAGCCCTGTGGGTTTTACTGGGAGGTCCCATAGTTTTCCAGCAATTTCAGTTGAAGGAGCATACTCAGTGCAGTACAAGGGTGAATCAGCAAGACCAGCTATTGTTAACTGTCGATATAGTGTTGCCAACCATGAGCCAAAAATTAAAAATGCTTAGCATTTGGTCAGCAATGCAACATGGAACCATTTTCAAAAGTTTTGCAAATCAAGTAAACCCCACACAGTTGCAAAGAAGGGTCACTCAAAACAGCAAGTTGATCATATAGACAGTTGCAATTCTACTTTCTACGTAGATGGTATATCAGTAGTTGGTGAAAAGACTGATGCAGTAGATTTACTGGCAAATAATGAAGTTTTTTGTACTGTCCACATCAATGGTAAAACCATCAAGCTCAAAGTAGACACTGGTTCAAAGTGTAATGTTATGTCAGAAAACACATTTACTAAGGTAAGACCTGGTGAACAACTCAATGTGGCTAGTTGTGCGAAACTCGAGGCTTATGGAAATGAAGAAATTCAAACTGAAGGCTCAGTAGTGCTTTCATGTTATTTGGCTAGACGCTGTCACAGCTCGTTATTCTATGTAGTCCGAAGACCTGTGCAGTCATTATTGGGTCTCAGAGACAGTTTGAGAATGAATTTGCTTTCTTTTACCAAAGAAGTTCATCATATAAGCACATATCCTAGTTCCAATTTTACTGAAGCTATTTTTTCAGAGTATGCTGATGTTTTCGATGACAATTTGGGCAAACTTCCAGTTGTGTATTCTATGAAGTTAGACCCAGAGGTCAGTCCAGTGGTCAGACCAGCAAGAAAAGTAATGACAGCTGTGCAGAATAGTCAAAACTCAGTTGGATAAAATGATGCAGCAAGGTGTAAATTGTCCAGTTACAGAACTAACTGAATGTGTGCCGTCCATGGCAGCAGCCCATAAAAAAGGCTGAGATGAAATCAGAATATGTACTGACCCAAGAGATTTGAACAAAGCATTAAAAGATTGCATCATCCGAAAAGTACAGTTGAGGAAGTAGCAGCCCTAATACCAAATGCTATTTTTTTCTGTCTTGGGTGCAAAAAGTTCATTTTGGCAAGTGATGTTTGATTGCAAATCCTCATTACTGACTACTTTCAGTACCCCGTTTGGCAGATATAGATTACTTAGAATTCCATTTGGAATAAATTTTTCAAGTGAAGTCTTTCAGTGTGCAATGGAGCAAATTTTTTCAGGTTATACTTGTGCCATAATAGCAGATGATTTATTGCATGGGGTAATGGTGAAGTAGAGCATGACAGAAACCTTAAGAAACATCTAGACAGAGCTCGTAAAGTGAACTTAAAGCTCAATCCTCTGAAGTGCAAATTCAGACTACCAGAAGTTACATATGTAGGTCATTTATTTACAGCACTGCTTTGTGACCAGACCAGTCAAAGCAAGCAGCCATTCTTAAAATGCCATTACCAGATAATGTTCAAGCTCTGCCACGTTTTCTTGGTATGGTCAACTATTTAGGCAAGTTTATACCAGACTTCAGTGAGTTGACAGCACCTTTGAGAGAGCTGAAGCGCAAAGATATTATATAGCCTTGGCTGGAACAACACCAGAGAGCATTTGAAGACCTTTAGCATAAAATTGGCACCCCACTTACATTAAGATACTATGATGTCAATAAACCAGTATCTCTTTCTTGTGATGCTTCAAAATTTGGTCTTGGCACAATTATTCTTTAAGAAGGTAGACCAGCAGCCTATGCATCTAGAACTCTTACCCAAACTGAAGTGCAATATGCTCAAATTAAGAAAGAAGTTTTGGCAATAGTATTTGAATGTTCAAAGTTTCATGATTATATCTATGGTCAAGCTATTCAGACTGAAACTAATCACCAACCTCTAGTTACTATTTTAAAGAAGCCTTTGCATTCCGTTCCAGCGAGATTACAAAGAATGATGTTCAAATTGCAAAAGCACAACTTGAAAATGGTCTATACAAAAGGCAGGGTTCTTTATCTGCTGATAACCTTATCCAGATCACCCACCCAGAAATACAACAAAACAGCTTAATGCAGAGAATTTTGACTTTGATATCATGGAAGTGTGTAATTTTTCTACCACGAGACTTGATGAGCTGAGAGAGCATACAAAGATTGATCCAATTTTGCAAAAGCTCAACTACTATATTAATGTTGGATGGCCGTCAAAGCAACCTAGTGTACCACCTAAGTGCAAACTTATTTTCCTTACAGTGATGAGATGTTGACGGAAGATGGCATTATCATAAATTTGTTGTCCCTGCTTCCTGTCAACACAAATACATCCAGATTTTGCATCGTGGTCACCCAGGTTCCAAATCTACCAAAAGAAGGGAGAGAGAACTAGTATTTTGGCCTTCTCTAGTAAAAGACTTTGATAAAGTACTTTCTTCTTGTTCAGTATGCAATACTACTAAACCACATTTGCAAAGAGAAACACTTCAGCTAAGTCAAGTTACTGAACTACCCTGGTCAACAATAGCCACTGATATATTTGAGTGGAATGATCAGCATTACTTAGTGTTGGTAGACTCTTATTCAAACTGGTTTGAGATTGATCTACTTCCTAACCTAACTTCCACTACTGTTATTATTAAGCTGCAACATAATTTCTCAGTCCATGGTAGTCCACACAAAGTTGTTTCTAACAATGGTACCCAATTTACCGGTCAGCCTTTTCAGAAATTTGTAAGAGAATGGGACTTTGTACAGGTTACTAGTTGTCCAGAATATCCACAGTCAAATGGACTAGCTGAATGTGCAAGTACAGAGTGCAAAGCAATTACTCGAGAGGTCAAAGAACGATAATACCGATGTTCCCAGACTCTGGAATAGATTGCCCATACATGTCAAGCAGAGTGCCTCTTTGGTCCTCTTCAAAAGGAACCTTGACGATTGGATGGGAGAAAGGAAATTCACCCCGGGGATCACGTCAGTCGCCCTGCTAGACAGGGGTCCAGGGAAGTAAATAGTGTGGGAAGAAATAGCCAGGGAATTGTTATGGTTAGGCTTGTATAGGCCCTTGGGCTGATAGGTTCATAGGTTGGTACTAGGCTATGTGTTTTTGAATTTACTCAACCTCAGAAACATACCCCGTGACAATATACTTGGCTCACCTGCTCAGAGACTTCTATCCAGGCAAACCAGAACAACGTTGCCTATTAGTTTCAATTTACTGAAGGCTAAAGCTAAGAACAACAAGAAAATTAGAGCCCAATTATTCAGAAAGCGTTCTTTCCAGAAGTCCAGCTCTGATAAAATCGAGCAGATTTCTTCATCCACTGAAAGAAGGAGAGACAGTGAGGATACAAACGGTGAAAAGGTTTCAACCGGATTGGTCAAGTAACAGGTATATGTACCGAGCCAAGATCCTACTTCGTAGAATCTGAGGGTGAGGAGTACAGGAGAAATTGCAGACCTCTTTTCCTGTACCAGAATCGATATTGCAGCATTGTTCCTGTGATACAGACTCTGGAACTCAAAGCAATCCAGAAAATGTTCCTGTTGCAGAACATGTCTCGACTTCTACTTCCATTCCTGATGTTCCTAAGGTTGAACATTCAGCAGAGACAATCCCAGTTGCTAGACCTGATTCTAATTTTTATGTCACACGTTTGGTCATATTTCCAGACCTAGTGTGAAATACACAGCAACCTGGACATAATTGTCTATGTGTATTTAGTTCTGTATAATTGCATGACATAGAATTATTAGTATTAATTGCATGTTGATTATTGTCATCCATACTGCATAACTAATTTCTCAAAGAGGCAGATGTAGAATCGTGTGTGTCTTGTACCTTTAAAAAGCGTTTCAAGGTCAGCACGTGCATATAAATAGCAAGCACATGCTAGCTTCAGTGCAATTTTGAGAGTACAGCCAGACAGTGAGCATGTATGAGTGTAACAGTTAGTTTGTTTATATGTTTTTCTAAGTTACAGTTATCAAGCCTCAATCCTTATGTGTTTGTACATAATAAAGCTGCTTGAACAGAACCCATAAAGACTTACCTATTTTATCCTGACTAGAAACGCAACAGGGACTTTTTTTACTCCAAATGGCAAAACTCAACTAGCTTTTTGAAATTTAAATATACATTACATGACAGCAAGATAAACTATTAGTATATCCTTCTGGAGAAGAATGTGCCTTTAGGATGTTAAACCTCTAGTATCTACAGAAGACCTATTTTGTAATTCCTATCTTCACTATACTACTTGCATCTTGTCTTGTGTCTTTCGGCTTTTCCCAGTTAGGGGTCGCCACAGCGGAACTCCGGTCCGCTAATGATTGGCAGTTGCTTTTACGTACCGAGTTGCCAGCCCTGACACACAACCTTCAACGAAGGTACGCCCATTCACGCATGTCTCCATGCAGAAGACGCTCTAGCTGAGAATCGAACCAGACAGCGTCTTACTGTGAGGCGACAACGCTACCGCAGCACCACCACCGCGGATTCACTATACTACTTGCATCCATCTCAACAATGTAAGGCAAAGCCAGATGGCGATATTACAAAGGTTAATTTCTGATGACAGGTTTGATAAAGAGAGTCATTTGTTGATTTGTATGTTTACTGAAAGAGGGTATCTTATTAGTTTTTTGAAACATGTTAAAATGGAAATTATGAATTCACGCAATGACTGCTTTCCTCCTATTTTCATAGTTTATAGTTTCATAATAGTGTACTAGGCTATCTGCCCTGGGGCATTTACAAGCCTAGCCAACAGTGATGTAGCTTCCGCCACCCCGTATTATATAGTTGCGCCTCTCTAGTAGTGACACATGTGGGACCCCATTATTTAGTAAACTATACTTCTGTCTAGTAGTGACACTGAGGTGACTCCCGGGGTAAACTTACGATCTCCCATCCATGCATCGAGATTTTTCTTGAAAAGTGCCAATGAAGGGCTCTGTCTCACATGAACTGGGATTTTGTTCCAGAGTACGGGTAACCTCTGTGTTATGAATCTATCCCTCCAGCATGTCTTATTCATATTTGTGCAGAGGTTGAAATCTTTAGCTCGCGTGGTTCTGGTGGATTTGGATTTTTTGAGATGGAGCATGTCCATCAGTTCTTGGTTGGACATGGCCCTATATGTTAGGCACAAATCACCTCTGAGCAGGCGGTATGCTACTGAATAGAGCTGGAGTTTCTTTAATCTAGCTAGATAAGGCACATGTTTGAGACCCATGATCCTCTTGGTGAGGTACTTCTGGGGTCTTTCCAGTTGTTGCATGTGCCGGGTGAGATACATCCCAAATGGAGCATTATATTCAATCATGGGCCTGACAAGGGAGTAATATAGAGGTGCAATGACCTCCTTTGATCTGGATGAGAATCCCTTCATGATGAGATGGGCAAGGTAGAATGTCTTTCTGACCACTTTGGCAACATGGTTGTCAAAGAAGAGGTCACTATTGACTTGAGTCCCCAGGTCCCTGATTACTTCTTCCGTACTCAGTGGGTTATTGTCTATGTGATAATTTGTGGGTACTTTGTTTTTCCCAAAGGGGATGACTATACCTTTTTTGGCGTTAAGTTTGAGGCCATGATTCCGGCACCAGCTGTCCGTTTCCGTGAGACCTTTCTGTAGGATGTGTGTGTCAGCAGGTGAATCAACTATGGCACCCAGTTTGCAGTCATCTGCAAACTTTGTCAGCCATAATCCTCCCATATTTGCTTTCACATCTGAGAAGTAAATGCCGAATAAGAGTGGTCCTAAGACTGAGCCCTGTGGGACACCACTCGTGACTGGTTTTGAGTCTGACATGGCTCCAGCAATTTTGACCTTATGGGTTCTGTTTTTTAGCCAGTTTGCTACCCATCTTGTGACATATGGATTTACATTTAGGCTGCTGAGCTTGTTTATGATGCCAGAGTGTGGTATCGTGTCAAAGGCTTTAGCCAAGTCCAAGTAGGCAGTGTGGACAGCCTTGCCCTCGTCGATGGCACTAGTGACTGTCTCGAAGAAGTCAACCAGGTTTAAGAGGCAGGATCTGCCTTTTACAAAACCGAACTGGGTGGGATCAAGGGTCTGCAGATCCCCAATGTCGCCATTTATGAGTTCCATGATGATTCTTTCCATAGCCTTGCAGACCAGGCTGGTCAGACTTATGGGGCGGTAGTTACCAGGGTCAGTAGAATTTCCCCCTTTGTGGAGTGGGACCACTGTTGCTGTGCGCCAGTGTTCAGGTACATATCCTGTAGTGAGGCTAAGATTGAATAGCGTTCTTAGGTGCGGGTTTAGTTCATCTTGAAGTTCATGTAACATGCAACCGGGGATACCATCGGGTCCCATAGATGCTGTGTTTTTTGCTTTGTTGAGTGCTGATTTCACCTGTATGTCTGAGATGACAGGTAGGTTACATTCAGCAGGGATAATTACTTCATCTTTAGGGGGTGAGGGAGGGGAGAAATTTGCACTGAACCTATCTGCCAGAATATTGGCAATGTCGGTAGGGTCAGTGAATTCTTTGTCGTTGTGTACCAACTCAGAGCATATCTGAGAATTTCCTCCCAAGGTTCTGACATAATTGAAGAAGGCCTTGTGATTGTCTTTGGTATCCTTGGCAATCTTTCTCTCAAAGTTGGCTTTAGATGTTTTTATGAGAGAACGTAGTTTTTTACTTGTGCTGATCAGGAAGCCTTTCCCTTGTGGGATTTGGCTTTGTCCTGCAGTAGCTTCCTTCTTTTGTTGTACAGTTTGTTTATAGCCGGGGTCCACCAAACCAGGCGTTTTCCCTTGGTGGAGAGGGTCTTGGTTTTAGTTGGGATTGCTTGATCCATGCATTCTTGGAGATGTCCGTAGAAGGCTTTTGTGTAGGATTCAGCATTTTGGGATGTGGTTTCCATTAACCCAGTAGGCTTAAAGGATATCATTTCTGACTTAAGGAGCATAAAGTCAGCTTTTGAAAAATTTTTCACTGTAGTCTTTTGTTCTGGGGGTGGGGGTGGGATATGTACATCCAACGTGATCAGTTTATGGTCAGGTTCATAGGTTCATACTAGGCTATCTGCCCTAGGGCATTTATAAGCCTAGCCAGAGTATGTTTGGCTTTCGCCACCCATTTTAAATTAATTTTGCTATGCCCTTTTTCGAGGTTAGTATACTGTGCCTCTGTCTAACAGTGACACAGAAGTGATACCCGGGGTAAACCTATGATCTCCCATCCACTCATCAAGATTCCTCTTGAAGAGAGTCAATGAGGGACTCTGCCTAACCTGGACTGGGATTTTATTCCATAGTGAAGGGAGCCTCTGGGTTATGAATCTGTCCCTCCAGCATGTCCTATTTATTTCAGTGCTGAGGTTCAAGTCTCTCGAGCGTGTAGCTCGATGGGATTTGGATTTTTTGAGGTGCAGCATGTCCCTTAATTCCGGGTTGGACATGGCCTTATACGTCAGGCACAGGTCACCTCTGAGCAGGCGGTATGCCACTGAGTAGAGCTGGAGTTTCTTTAACCGGGTAGCATATGGCATCTGTTTGAGCCCTTTGATCCTCTTGGTCAGATCTTACTAGTGAGGGGTTTATATCCGGTGCGGAGCATTTGGACCCCATGTTTGTGATAATCAGGTCAAGTATATTATCTCTCCTCATAGGAGAAGTGACCAGTTGCTCCATAGCATTTGAGTTAATGAATTCCAGGAATCTTTGGGCTAGGGTGTTAGGGCTAGAATAGCGGGCCCAGTCTATGTTGGGGTAGTTGAAGTCACCCAATATGATGGTGTTTGGTGTGACATTCATATCCTCCAGTGTTTTCAGGAATGCTTGATGGGATTCCTGGGATTGGGAGGGTGTTCTATAACATGCGACCAGTTGTATGGCAGTTTTGCCTATGGTGAGTAAAACTTGTATGGTTTCTGATGCTTCATGGGTAGCCACCAATTGAGAGGTGTAGGTGTCCTTTATGAAAATGGACACTCCCCCTCCCTTTGTGGTTCGGCCTGGAACTTGAGGCCGAAAAGCATGATATGAGGTATAGCCTGGTAGCGCTGGAGTGCTCTCAGGAGCCTTGAACCAGGTTTCAGTTACTGCACAGACATCGATGTTCTCCATACTTAAGTGCTTCGAGTGCCTGCATCTTGATATTTAGACTTCTGGCGTTGAGCAGCATTACCCTTAATTTTTTTCCATTTTTGTTTTTTACGGAGGTTGATTTGTCTTTTGAGCATTGCCTAAAAAAGGCACTATGGGGTTGGCAAGAGCCTTGGCCAGTATCCAGAAGCCCAGTGGTGACAGGTGCAAGCCATCCCTTGCGAAGCAACGCGGCTTGTCCAGCATGTCATCCCAGGCTGACAGACATTGGGTCCCCCTAGAATGACACCAGTGATTAAGCCAATTGTTAAAACTGATCATTTTGTCTTTGTACTGAAGCATCATTCTTGGTGAAGGCAGGATGCTGCTCAGGGTCAGGGTCATACCAGTCTGGGCTACATAATCGGAGAGCTCCTCAATGTCTGTTTTCATGTAGTCCAGGGAAGTACGTCTCAGGTCATTCACACCAGCATGGACAATGACTGCATCATACTTGTACTTGCTTTGGAGTGACCTGAGTGCGTGTGTAATGTGGCGGATCCTAGCTCCCGATAGGCAGCTCACCATTACCCTCTCCTTATTCAGCCTGGTAAGTGGAACGTCGGTGTGTCTGACTATAGAGTCACCTATTACTAATGTCTCTGGCATAGTGTTTTGCCTTAGGGGCTGTGATTGTGTGACACACCTGTTGCTTGAGGTATGTGTTGTAGGTGTTACATTAAAGTATGTTGTGAACAGAACACAGGATTAACTTGTATTTAAATAAGAAATAATAAGACCTTTGACTCATCTACCTCAGCATTTACCATTCCATACAGCACTGACGTATTTAGATACATTAATATAGTTAAATTAAATTGTGAATCTTATTTTTCTGGTGAAGTTATAGAAAAGTGGTGGGTGATGCCCTGATGATTGTAATTTAGTAAAGGGAAAACATAAAAAATATTTTGGAGAGTAAGCCCACCAATAGATGCACTAGCTTAGGGCAAGGAAAAAAAGAGAATGTGGATTTTGCAAATTGTGTAGATATATAGTTTACCTTGCTAATTTTAATTCCTGTAAAACATTTTACGTGGAGGAAGACTAACAAGAAACTAAAAGACAGAATTAGAGAACCTTTATGAAATTAAGAAAAGTAAGTCTTCAAATGCTCTTTTTAGACACAGTTCTGGGTGTTCATATTTTAAAAAGTTTATATTTTCTGTTATTGAGTTACAGTCTCTGATTTTATGGGTGATATTGATACACTGTTAGAATTTAAGGAATTCATTTGGCAATTAAGGATGAACACCTCTGTCAACACCGGAATCAATGATTCCTTAACACTTAGTGTGTTAAAGAGAAGGGCTACTTTAGTGTAGCTTGAATTTAATGTTATTTCTTAATACTTAAATTTTATAACATGCTGTTTGTCTTTTCGGCTTTTCCCGGTTAGGGGTCGCCACAGCGGAACTCTGGTCCTCTAATGATTGGCAGTAGCATTTTTTATGGTGCCAAGTAGCTAGCCTGATGCCCAACCTTCAGCGAAGGCACACCCATTCACGCATGTCTTTCAAACGCCATTCGACCGTGGGGAGGACATGCAGACTCCACACAGAAGGCACTCCAGCAGAGAACTGAACAGGAGAACCTCTTGCTGTGAGGCAACAATGCTACCGCTGCACCACCACGACTATCCATTTTATTCACCAATTTATTCATTTATTATGAACATCGCAACAAAGTTAATTGTTTTAATATTTAACATTTGTCAATTTTATCTGTTGCATTACTTATGATTATTCATGATATGGTAATATGTACATTTTGATTGGTCAGTTTGGTGTATTTAAGAGTGGAGCAATGGGTGACACTCTGATGAAGTCTTGTGATTATCAGGATGAAAGCGCTAAGTTATTTATTATATTTATTATTACATTTTTTTTATGTCTCTAACTGCGGTGGTGGTGCTGCGGTAGCATTGTCGCCTCATAGCAAGACGTTGTCCCATTCGATTTTCAGCTAGAGCATCTTCTGTGTGGAGGCATACGTGAATAGGGCATGCCTTCGTTGAAGGTTGTGCGTCAGGGCTGGTAACCCGATACATAAAAATCCACTACCAATCATTAGCGGACCGGAGTTCCACTGTGGCGACCCCTAACTAGGAAAAACCGAAAGACACAAACATTTTTTTTTTTTATGTCTGATAAATTTATTTAGTCAATAAAGTTTGCGGTGGGGTACCCTGGCTGGCTTCCTTGTTGTTTTACTTCATCTCTATCTTCAACTGCTCTGCCTTTACTGCTCAGGTTTCCATGCCATACAGCAGTACTGGTCACACTACTGTTTTGCACACTTCACAGCTTCGTTGGAATCCTTCTGCCATATACTACACCTAACACTCTGTGCCAGTTGGCTGCATCCCCTCTGATTCTAGCTTTGACCTCCTCATTC
Source organism: Protopterus annectens (assembly GCF_019279795.1). Lineage (NCBI taxonomy): Eukaryota > Metazoa > Chordata > Ceratodontiformes > Protopteridae > Protopterus > Protopterus annectens. Next base: position 627,823,644 of record NC_056736.1, read on the forward strand.
AGACTTCTCTTCTCCTCAACCACACCACCCAAACATTACCCTGTTCCACTATTGTCCCTTCTATCTACATTCTCACCTTCTTCTGAACTCCATTTGCTGCCATTGCAACTGTCTTACCCATACTCAGTTTCATTCCATGTGTCTTCAGCAAAATTAGAGGAATGGAATGTTCAACTGAAGTTCTTGCTCAGAGTCTGACTGTAATGCCACATTTTCTGCATACAGCAACTTTGCTGAGCTATCCCCTCTGACCCACTTGCTAATGTGGTCCATCATCAGTATGAACAGCAGTGGGATCAGAGCTGCACCCTAATGTACATCCACACCCTGTGGGAACCCCTCTGAAAGACTAAACATGTTTCGTACTTGAGTCATTGGGTCCTATCAAAGGGAGGCAAATTCTACATCTGTTCTCTTTATCATGCAGGAGAGGGAATAATTTGATAACAACATTGCTTAAGGGAACCCAGAAAATGGATCCTTCTGCCACACTAGGACTCTGTATACATATCCACATCTTGACTATGACTGTTGACACTTAGATTAATGTGGAACCATCACCTGAACTGGTTCCACTGTTCATAGGAAAAGATCCTTTGTAGCAAGTAAAATGACATTCCCACAGTAAATGCTCATCTCCTTCACAGCCTTGAGATATTTATTAGTCTCACAACTAAACAGCAGCAGCAACCCCAAAGAAGGGATATCCATAAATGTGGCTCTGATGTACCTGGCAAAATGCATCAGTTGTAACCAGGAGAGGTGTGGCATGGCTGCAGTGGAGCATGTTGTGTACCTCACTGCATCTACTGTGCTGTCTACCACTTTCACCAGGAGTTGGTTAATTCTGAATGCTGTTCTTATCTACGCTTTGTTTCTTCTAAGAGTTGGACACAGCCTCCATATGATCAGTAACCCTGTAGAGAAAAAGTTCCACTTATTATCACATGCATGGAGTAAAGTCGGCATCCTCATAGCCAAGGTGGGATCTGAATACCTGCTTCAATAAGCAGTCTACAGTCTTCAACTCCAAGTCTAAAATTTGGACTGCCTAGGCCTGAGGTGAAGAATTACTCTTTAGTTCTGCACTGCCACAACTGGGTCAGGGCAAGGTTTCTTCCACCAACAATTAGACTTCATGGGAGCCTCCACCATGGCTGCCACCATATCTACTATGTTACTAAAGGGGACACTGGTGGGTGGGATAAGCCAGGCTGTCTAGTCTACTGTGGGACACACCCACTTTAAACATCTCTATGGAAAGAGATGAGCCTCCATTCTCTCTCTCTCATGGGGAGGAAGAGGAACCGCTTTCTCATCATTGCTGCTGGATATTCAAGATTCCCACTGTGGAGATGGAATCACGACAGCTCACTCTCAATTAACTCATCAAAACAGCAATCAGTGAGATTCAGCTCTACAAGAATCATGGAAATAAAATGTTTCTACTAAGGGTCGTTCCTCCTTAAACTCCCTCCAATAGGGGTGAGCTTCACTCCCCCCACATACCCTTTACTTAATGAAAACAGTCTCTAAGGTAACACTAATGTGGGGGAAAGTGGCTGAATCTTGATGGATTTACATTGAACTAAACAGCTTCCCCAAGAGACTTGTCAGTTTTAATGTTTCTTCTTAGGTAGTGACTGTATAACAGAAAATGCCATCTGTCTCTCCTGCTCAGCCAAGTTCTACCTTCACATTGTCAAGTGACCTTAAGTTGCTGGACTGCAAATGGACTGTGAACAGCCTGGAGTCCCAGTACCAAGTGCTTGTCTCACCTGTGAACCTGCTTTACTGAACGTGGGTAGCTACATGCCTGCACTGGGGCTGTAGACAGAATTGTCTGGGTCATTTTGGGGAAAAGCCTCCGTGAAGGATACTCAACCTACTGCCTCTGAACATGAGGGAAGGTCTGGTCCCACTGGAAAGTCTTGTATGCAGGGAGAAAGATAAATCTAGCATGTGGGACACAGAAGGGGCTTGTACTGGGCAGCAAAATGTTAGATATGACATAGGATCCTTTGTTAGAATCCGAACATGACTAGACAACCTTGGAGAATGCAATGCCAGAATCCCATGCAGCCGATCCAATGTAGGTCTGAAATCAGCAGGCCCAACACTTGCATCCCATGAGTCAATGCAACTCATATCATGGCAAAAGCCTGACCTACTAGTGAAGGCTTATTTAGTTGGAGTTTTACCTGAGGAGCCAGAAATAAATGCGTGACACTGGTGAATATCCCTGTTGGCTGGAGCCTAAGTGGCAACTGCGTACAGTTTAGTTATATGAGGAACTCTACTGGAGAGAGACAAAACAAATGTCATACCTTATATCTGCCCCTACACTGGGGGAAATGCCAAACTTGCGCAGGTCTTAAAACCTCACCAGCTAGTGAGGACTTAGTGGATGATATTAGCATCATTTGATTCCACACCTGGGCATACTTCAGCTGAATTGGAAACCTTGTGACTAGGAAAAGGAATATCAGTTGAAGGGAACTTCCATCAGTTTGCGCCAGAGCTGATGTCTGGTGAGCAAGTTTACTCCCAAGTGTCCAGTAGTTCTTAGTTGATGTTTTAACTTCTTACTTCTCTGCACTCCCCTTTCTCTTTAATTCTTATTTCCTCCTCTTCTACTGTTTTTTTTTTTTAACTTCTTTTTTTTTTTAACTTCTTAGGTACAACTAGATCCCACTGAGGTTTCATTGGTGGACTGATAGCTCTATTTCTTTTCTCCAAAAACATGTTCAAATATTCTTCACCCCTCTAACAAGGTGGGCTCGTCAATGCCTAAACACACTCCACAGTCATAACAGTCAGGGTCTCCACAGCACAAACAGACCAGGGGTCATTTACCATTAGGAGATTATACATTACATAGATAAATACAGACATACATATTTTTTTTCATGGCAACTTTTGCTCAGATTAGAAGCCAGGATAGTTTGGTTCAGATACTGGACCCTCTATCAAATTAGTCTTTATAAAAAAGAAGAACTGCAAAGCAAGACAGTACAGCCAGAACTGAGTTTAGTCTAGCAAGCCAGGTTTAGCTCAGGGGAATAGGAAAGGAGTCTGTAGGAAGAAAAACCTTCTAGGCATCAGACTAGCATGGCAACATTGAGTCCAATGTGTCCTGCAGCAAGAGTATATCACACCAAGATATGGTAGCTTCCAGATGGATGTTTGTTTATTTGACTGAACATTTACTAGGAAAGTCTGACAGGAACTGTATGCCCATTTTCAGTGGAGGTCCCAGGTGAGAAGCTCCAGTAACAGATGTATTAATACGATACATAAAAGATTTTCTATAACTGTTACAAAATTTAAAAAGCAGGTAACCCTGGACAATCAAAAATGGATAGTAGGTAAAGAATGTTACAAAGTTCAAAAAAGTTTTGATAAGTTTGTAAAGTGGTACTTTGTTATCAAAAAGGTTAGTGCCCAGACGGGGCTGGATATGTATAGTAGTTTAACATAGTGACAAGCTATAATTATGCAACTTTTTATTCATTTATATTTGTCATCTGGGGTAGTGCACCAATGACCTACATGAACCTTTTGCAGGCTCAGCCCAGGAACACTGTCTGCTTAGGCGACTTGCTGAATTACAAAGAAGGCAAATTGGGGAGGGGAAAAACTCAGGACAACAGGATGCCGCTTGTTAACAGCCTTAACCCTCACAGATGTGAGTAGTTTAATGAAGAAAGATAAGAAAAACTTGAAAGAATGAACAGAAAGTTATCCAAGTTAGCTAAGCTAGCATCAGTAGAGTTGTTACTAAATTTTCATTGTTTTCTTTTTTTCAAATGTTTGTATTAGAATTATAAATGAATAATAAAATTTCATAAATGAGAATTACATATATAGATAAAAGGCTGTAAACAATACCAAACAAACAAAAAAACTATCATAACCAACTATTTACAGGGTGTCTACAATTTAAAATAAAAGCACAACAACTAGTTTAATGTCCTTTTATTCAGTAGTCTCTTGAGTTTCATCCAGAAATTAGGTGAAGAATTTTGTCTAGTGTTCTTTCTTTAATTGTTAGGCTTTCCAGATGACAAGTCTCCGTTGCAATGTTATAAAACTCTTTCACTGTTGGACAAGTACTGCGTCTCTAGTTTTATCATCACTTTTCTTGCAATTGTTAGAAGGGACAAAGAAGGGAATAATCAACTTTCTTAACAAATAAAGGAATTGGTGTATTAAACAAAATGAATGAATTATTTAAACAAAAATTATCATTAAAAAGAGAGTGTGTAAGAAAGAATTAACATTATTCCAAAAGGGTTTAATTACACTGCATTCACTTATCATATGTTGCCAGTTAGCACATCTCCAACAGCCAACCTTTTCCCCCAGACATCAGCTCTATTTTGTGCGGTGTAATAAAAGCTTTATGCATAGATTTCCATGAAAATAACTTCCATCTTAATGACCTTGTGGTTTAAAAAGAGGATGCAAGTATCATTTTTTTCTCAACTTCACTTGCAAAATGATTATTTATAGTTATAAAATAACTCCAATAGTCATCTTTACAAAAATCAGATTTAATTTTAATAATTTTATACATTCTAGACAATCCTTCTTGGGAGGATTTTGATGGACTGATAGTATCAGAAAATCTATAAATTTTGGGATCTCCTTTTTGATTGAAACTTGCATCACAGATAATCTTTCTATACCATAACTACAATTTTGTAGACCTATCCACATTTTATTATTTAAGTTAAATTTACTTAATATACAATCAAGGGAATATTTGTTTTCCTTCTCCATTAATTGAAATCAATATATTAATTGTTTTTTCTTAAATTTAAATGTAATATTTTTTGTATGCAACAGGAAAGATTAAGTAGATCCATGCCTTGTACTCAGGTTCCCTATATACTATATTTTAAAGTCGGAAATTATCATTGCAATACAGGTTAAATTTATTGTGGTGTTTTGATATCCTACTATATACTCTTAATAACCAGGGAATCGTATTATTAATTATTATATTATAATAATTGTAGTTTTGACTATTTTTCATAATTATATATTCTTGTACAGCTTTCCGCTTGTCATTATAGTTTTATTAGTCCACAAAATGACAGTTTTTTATAACAGCTGATGTGGAATAGGATTCTAAATCTGGTAAACCTATTCCTCCATTGGATCAACTGCATTGAGATCAACTGCATTGATGGTGAATTAGTGCTAATCTAGATCTGTTAGAATGCCAAAGAAATTTTAAGTATTAAGTTATAAAAATCTCTTGTATGCTGCTTAGGGATGGGAAGTGCTACAGACTGAATCATGTATAATATTTTAGAAAGTATTAACATTTTAATAAGTGAAAATCTTTCTTCTAATGTAAAAAAAATATTCCAGTTAAGTTTGTTTAATATTTTCTAAAGTTTTACAGTAATTTATATTAATTATATCTTTAATGTTTTTGGTTAAAGTTATTCCTAAATATTTTATTTTGTCATCACTAACTATATATTTACAATTCTGTTGTAGTAGTTAATAGAATTAATAAATAAGATTTTTTGTCATTGTTTTTCTTGAGATTTTTCCAAGTGAAAAGGTAGAAGAGGTTTAAACATGATTTTTATGGGATCAATGGCGTGTGTGTGTGTGTGTGTGTGTGTGTGTGTGTGTGTGTGTGTGTGTGTGTGTGTGTGTGTGTGTGAAAACCAGCATGTGTGTGAAATGACACCTTCATCAAAATGTTCATAACCAGATGCACAAGTAGCATATCTGACAAAATGGACAATTCTTAAGCATTAATTGCTAGGTATTCAACACTAACAATCCTTAAGAACTAAATAATGTTTCAGAGAATGAGAAAAATCTTCATTTACTTTGGTGAGCTATCATAATGTTTTGAAATACCAAGGTTTTTCATGAAGAGGAATGGTCACTGTACTTACATTTTGGTGATCATGAGTGTCCACACTGAGGGTTGTCACTTAATCAGATGAAATGTCACTAGCCCCACCTGAGATACACAAACTGAATGGTGCATGAAAAAAGTCCCTTCTGTGCTGAATATGGACGGGCTTTGCCCCCTACTGAAAAATATGGATTCACTATGAAAGCTGTGAATTAGACCACATGCAAACATACTGCCCAAAGCAAACTCACCTAACACACATCAATCAGTATGTTTGAAAAATATCAGTTAAGACCTGCAGGGAGCTAGCCTCTTGCACTCCACCCCCATATGGGACATTTCAACCCAAGCTCCTCCCATTACTTATATAGATTTAGGTACACACACACACATACACACACACACACACACACGATTCATATTGCTTAGCATTGGTGAAAAGACAAAACGCATATTAAGGGTGAAACAAGAGTTGCACAACTGCAATCGTATAGTACAGCCAAAACAATGTTAAAGCATTCCAGGAGTTGTCACGTCAGGATATTTACCTCATGTGCTAGGTTTACAGGGGATTTACATTCAAGTAAATGTAGATCTCCCCAAGAAATATTGTTTTTCTAGTATTTACTTTATTTTCAGTGAATTGATCATTATTTGTTTGGAAGCAGATCTCCAGGTTTACTATACATTATTTCAAAACAATTTGTATTCACTGTGGAGATGTTCTACCAAGTGGTGTATTCTCAGTATGAGGAATGTATTGACCAGCAATGCAGTCCAGAGAGTAGAATTTGAAAAAATGTGATAATGCCTCAAGAGAATTTTAAAAAATAACAATGAGGGATATACAAATAACCATAAGACTTAAGTAACAAACCTTTGTTGGACTTTAGAAGCTAGTGTGGTACTGAACCCCAAGCAGCATGGCTTCACAATAGCAAGGTCGTCAGACAACTCTTACAAAATATTTTGATATGACAACCCGGGTAGATAACAGCAAGGGGCTGTAGACATGGCCTGCTTAGATTTAAGCAAGACATTTAGCATACAAAGTCAAAAAATGTTAGTGAACAAATGCAAGCCTTGGAGGGGGTCATAAGGTGGTAGTAAAACTAAACCAGTGGCCACACAAAAAAGGAAACAGAATGCACTCAAATGAAAGCATAGTCATCAGGAAAGTACTGACTGAATCAATGTAAAAATACTAAATATGCTAAGGCCAATGACTTTTCCAAAGTCTTGGAAACTTTTTACTCCTAAAAGTGTGATAGAAACCCAAGGTTGCTTGCCTGAATCAGCTTCATCAGCTTCTTTTGGCACTGCCTCTAAATGCTGACTTTTCAGTTTTGAGACCCATTTCAATTTTCAAACCATTACATGGTAAGAGCAACAATTAGAAAGCAGGTTAACGTAATGCATATGGACTATACCACAAATCCCTAAAAGCATGCAACTTGTTTTTGCCCCTTTTATGCATGCATGCACGCGCGTACATTTAGCTCTTGTCAACTTCCTGCTCTCTGGAAAATTGTGATGGGTCGTCTTCTTCCAAACAATTCCTCCCCTACTAACACAAATGCCTACAGACATGTCTCTACTCTCCATCTGTGTCAAAATTACTTGAAATCGGTATCCTCTAAATCAAAACATATGGAAACCTATGGCCTTGCAGGTGAGCACAACTGTGACTTTGCTGAATATATACTGTGTGTGAAGTTTAAAGTGAATGGGCCTGAGCTCCAGTGATTTATGTCATGAGTACAACGGTGATAACTTCTTGACAACTTGGTTAGGACTAGGGATCTGCACTTTGTGATATGGTCACCATCCTGACCATATCAGTGCTCTGTGATATGGTCAAGATGGTGAGAATTAGAATAAAAATATCTGCACTCCAACAACTGCAAATGAAACAATGGGCAGGATGGTGATACACTACACTCTCTCTACTCCAATTTAGCTACACATGACACATGTACACAGACAGGCATGCGCGGGTGCACACACACACACACACACACACACACACACACACACACACTCTATTTGTTTTGAGATACTAGGAAGAATGGACCACAGGTAGCTATTTTCACCATAACAGGAAAAACAGTGGTACCATAGTAAACGGTGACTTAGCAACAAAGGATTGCCATTTCCAGATACATGAAACTGAAAATACCTATGCATACAATGCAATACATATGTTTCACCAAACACAGCATAAGCTAGCCTTGCAATCCCAATTAATTTTAGGGGTAGCAGTAGTATATAACTATCCAGTGGAGTTAGGAGTCCAATTAAAACTGTAGGTTTTCAAAACACTCCATCTGATCTACCAGAACGCCATGCTGTGGCTGAAACAAGAAATACTTTTTTCTCCTATGGACACATGGTGAATTTGTCCTACCAGTCAGAATATCTACCCTGACTGTTCTGAATGGTGCAATAGAAGAGTCAATATGACGAGCCACAGCCTGCAAGGGTACAGCTCCTAAGCGAAGTAACACATACAGACTGGTTAGTCAGACCTACTATAGTTCTTTAAAATTGCACAAGACAAAAAAAAACAACAGTATTAGTAAATTGTTAAACAGAAATTTGCAAATATGACTATGAATGTAAATGAATTTGGTTTGACTGATAAAGCACAAGTGTACTGTCATCACTGTCTGTTGTTCTACACACTTTTGTCAATTCCTTTGCTCAAGAATCAAGGGAAATATTTGCAAACTATTCTAATTCATTTAAAACTGATAAGAACAAAATATTTTACATCAACATGAATTTCCTGAAAAACAAATAAGTAAGAAACCGTGTGTGATAATGGTATTGCTGTATTGACTGTATGCATTATCGGTGATTTACAAGAAAATCAAAAATTTACGAGGAACATGGCAAGGTTATAAGGCAAAATAAGGGGCAGTTTGAGACCTATAGTTCTACAGCGAGGGGGATGCTGTGCCACCACCACGTCAGAAAACCGACAGTAAGTCGGGCGGTCACTCTAGAAACCCGCACCACCAGTTACTTGAAGTCAGCAAAGAACTTCACAACAGCTCTGGAGAAGTTAAACAGAAACTATACTATTATTTACATAAATCACTACATATTTCATGTTTTCCCTTATCTACTCAGGAAGGGTTAAATGTTCACTCACTGTGGAAAAATACAACCCCCCCCAAACACTACTAAAATGGTAAACAGCACATGCTCACTATAGTTATCGTAAGTACATTCTTTGGCTTTATATTCACTGATGTGTACAACAATCAATACAAAAAATATTCCAACAAGTTCCGGTACCTCTTTAAGAAGCTGCTAACAGTGAAGCGTTGAGTCTGCACCCAAATCTCCCCTTCACAACACACGTTGTAGCCACCACCGTGATGATGGTTGACAGTGATGCTGTACCCCTCCGGAGAGAAGTACTCTTTCTGCTGCTGCAGGAACTGTAGGACAGGTAACACTGCTAACTCACAGTTACATGTAGTTAGTGTCCCTAAATCCGCCGAAGAAGCGGAGGAAATACTTGTAATAATGTGAGAAGTCTGACGATCACCACTTATTGCTCTACTGACCGACATATTTTGTTAGTATACTGTAAAAATGTAAAAGAAAAGCAGAAAGCACTTTAGTAGTACAAAACTTCAACACATCTAACGAGTGTCCCAGATTCTTGCCGACATACTAGTACTAAAAAGATTTAAGATCTCGTATAACAGGCACCCCTCCTTGAACTTGGTAACGGTAACATTTTTTTAACAGAGCCCGTCCCTTCCGAAGGCGGGACACTACGAGTAACGTAGTTTGCTTCGGTGATATTTTAATACGGATGATGCTTGACTAAATTTAGCCAAAACACTTTTTTTATTGGGCCTGTGTAAGGTGACAGGGGGAGGGTGACGGTAGAATTCTGATCGTATTTTACTTATGTCGTAATTTTCGGCACACCTTAAATTTGGAGTAAACCGCTATTATTTGTTAAGTTTGCGCAATACAAACTACGAGGATTTTTTTTTTTGCGTTTACAACGTTATGTCATGATGCTGCATTTAAAAGGACGTGCAAGTTTCTTCGAAAGTTGCTTTGTATATTTACTAAATTAGTTTGCTTTCAGTTTTTACATATTGCAGCATTTTGAGGCCCGAAATAGAAGATCTATAGACAGTTAAACCTAAAGAAAGAAATACTGTTTAATGATGTACACAGGTAGAGCTGTGGTTGTGAAGGGGAGGCTTCTCTCCCGGCAGTGATGTAAACAATTTTGGAATTCCCGAAGGTCTTAAAACTTGTCGTGTGTTTCTAATTTAAGTTTCATAGCTTCTTATCTGGGTAAATTTGCCAGTTTTTTTAGCGTTTGTGGGTGTGTACATGCATGCTCTGCAGTTAACTGAAATACTGTAACTTATTTACTGTGTAAAGCCCAAAGTGTCGTTTGTTTAAAAGTACTGGAAAAGATGAGGAACGGCGAAGTATGCATAATAATGGCAGAGGTAGGAGTGGTCTGTTTAGTTGGACAAATCAACGGCACATTGGCAGCAACTTCAACGTTAGTTCTGTTATCTATGTGCACTTCAGATCCTCATAGAGATGTAGTTTATGGAAGTGGTACACGTAGAAGCTTCGTTTCTTTCAGTATCTTGTTGATCGACAATGGCAGAAAAACGGTACTAAATCCAATGCGTTTATGGACAGCTTCGTCTTCCAGATACAAGTAATTTGCAGTACTTGGAAGAGGGTTATTGCCACCTGCCCCTCTTTATGTAGTTTTGTCTTGCGAAAAACTAAAGTAATGGCAAATGCCCTGTGACTTCAAGACAAAAAAATAATAGCGCCCCTCTTTAGGTAGTTTTGTCTTGCGAAAAACTAAAGTAATGGCAAATGCCCTGTGACTTCAAGCATAGCTCTCAACTGTCCATCTCCAAAATGAGGAACACTAGCCCTCGTAATGTGGAACAAATGGGCAAAATGTGGAACACATACTAATGGCTTACTAACAACTTCAACTAGGAAGGTCATAGGATGGTTAAAATATGCTGGTTTTACTTATAAAGAAGATATTTTAATGAATTTATATAATTAATTTCTATTTACCATGGATTTCACTTAAAAAAAATCCTAACACTGAATGTGTGACAGAGTCTTTCAATGTGGAACTTTGAGGAACTTCAAGGATCATGAACTTTTTAAGACCCCAAATGAGGTACGTTCCTCGTAATGAGGTACTCTTGAGAGGTATGACTTCAAGACACAAAATTTATGTAGCTATTATTTTTTTATCTGAAACATCTGTATAATAAACAACCATGGGTGCAGCAAGCACATTTCATTTTGTACTAACAAGGTCTTGGTGCTACCCCATTTGGACACCTACCACTTAAAAGTGGGCACCTCTCTTAAAATGCTGTCCCCAAAAACTTGTTTGCCTCCTAAAACTAAGATCTTGTTTTCAGATTGGTAATGTTGCACGTGTTGTTGGGGGCATTCATTTAAACACTTGTAGTCATAATATGACCTGGAAAAAAAAATTGATTTGATGCTCAGGAAAAATGTATTCTGTAGAGTACAGGCAGTGTGTCTAGTACATCCCTGATGGTTCGTTTTTTGCTGCTTTGCTTTTGGAGAGTTGGTCCAAAAACATAAAATTTGCAGGCATACAGAAAACCCTGCTAAAAACAACTCAAATGCTACAAAAATAAGTGTTTATATTGGCAACAAAGTGAACTCCTGACCTTTACACTGGTCATGGGTATGTTTTGTTGTGCAAAATCTCACATTCAAAAGTTTCAGTTGGGGCATCTAAAAAGGTGGCATGACATCCCTAGGGAGATTGTGTCAAGGGGTCACCGGAACCGTGATATCCTAGGAGAAAATGGCATAGGAGCAAGGAAGTCAGGAAGTGGATTAGTAGCCTGGGGAATTTTCTTTACTGGACAGAGCAAAATGAAGAGGAGAAACAATGGGTTAATAAACAACAAACTGTGATGAATAAGGATTACTGAATTCTTAAAAGGGTTCAGCAGCATCGGGAGATATTGGGTATTACTAACCTGAGTGCTTACGAACGGTGAATGCTGGTTAATTTCTTGCACACGCACTTTTTGTAAGGGTAAATCATGTTTTCTAAGTGGTGGTAGGGTGTTGCTTAGTGGGTGCTTTGTTCAATGTAAAGTATGTTTTGCTGACTGTGTTTGTGTATACAAGTGTAGACATTGCTCAGCTGGTGCTTAGAGCAAGGTAAATCCTGTTTAGTTAACTTCTTAACAGCATTTAGTAGTAATTTTAAATATTAAGTGCATATGGCCATTTGCTGTAGTAAACACAACATAGGTATTGTTTGCAAACAGTTGCAGGTAACTATTGGATAGAAACATTTGACTAAATATTGTGGGTACACAAAGTAACCTTTCTGGAAACTTTGTTCTGGACCCCATGACAAATGTATTTAACTCATTCATTCCAGTGGAGCTCAGGAAGGCTCAGGAAGTTTGCACTGTAAGTTCCAATGGGTGGAGCCTAAGCTTTTTGACAGAATTAAATTATGTCCTCACATTTCAAATAAATGTTCATATCTCTGGAGCCATAGGGATTACGAAAGAAATATAAATGGCAAACTTCAGCACAGACTATTTTGAAGTGGTGGTATTCTTTAGGTTCTAGGTCTTAAATCAAATTTTATAACTCACAGTAAACACTGACTTTAACGTTTGTAATATTTTGTAAACAACTTACAATATCTTGGCAACCACTGTTACTAACAGTCAGCAGCATTTTATTCATCTAGCTAAGAGCTTTCATATGAGGATAAGGATTTCTGTTACTTGGTTGTTGAGATATTTGGAAAAAATGTGAACATTATTTCTATGTAAATTTTTCATATGAGGATAAGGATTTCTGTTACTTGGTTGTTGAGATATTTAGAAAAAATGTGAACATTATTTCTATGTAAATTAATAATATAATAAAAACAAGTCATCTCTTTACCTGCACTAGACAGAGAGCAAATATTAATGCAGTTGAGTTTGTCATTGTGTGATCTTTAAGATTAAATCTTTTAAAAACCTTGTACATAGCATGGTTGATTTGGGGCATACCCTATTATTTCTAAAAGGGGAAAATGTAATTTGAGCTGCTAAAATCAAGATATGATCTTGGCCCATGACTACAAAGGTTTTTGTAGCAAAACTGGTTTTAGCCTGCTGTTAAGCAAATGCCCCCCCCAAGTCATTTATTTTTTTATATGGGTGAAGACAAAACAGGCACCAATATGCAAGATAAGTCACTATTAACTTACATTCTTCTAAGTTTAGTTTGTAAATGTGTAACCATGCTAATGTTTGCCTTTGGATATTCACATCAGTTTGGTAGCAGGAGTTCAACAGTACAGAAAAAAAGCGTAATCAGAAGCAAATGGTACTCTCGAGTAGTCCCAGAGTTACTTTATAGCTTAGGTCACTGGAGCTTCCCTGGTCCTGGGCACACCCAGTCACAGCAAGTTATCTTATTTTGATATTTTATAACTTACATGTTTGCCAAACCAACAGCATTTAGTACAACAATCTTGTGTACTTAATAAACCAGGTGGGTAATTGAATATTAGTGGTTATAGTAACTGTGTTATGTTAAGTAATAGGCTTCAAAGTTCGTAAAATTGTTTTTACCACTGACATAGTGCCCTTGACCTAGTTGGTCCTGTTGATGGACATTCTTCATACTAAAGCTAAAACTGTAGCTAGCTTTCACCTGCAATACCCATGGCTGCTTGGGAGTCTCCCCTTAAGTCATCCTTAACTGGGTTAGGATCCCACAAAAGCTGCTGCTGGTTGGGAGAAAAGAGAGAAAAAAGATTCATCTTCTGATTATGCTGTTATTCGTTAGGGTAAAGTGGGTAATTTAGTGAATGAACATGAAAGGTAAGCACTAGCAATCGGAATCCCAAAGTGACCAGTAAGAGCTGATGCTTCCAGTTTTCAGGGATGGTGTTCGCTTTTAGGGAGTGTTATAAATACGGATAGAACACCAGATACTGTACCTCTCGACTTCTTTGCTTAAGAATTCTGGGCAAAGCCAAAAGTAATAGCAGAATAAAGGCTCACAATTAGGAACATTTTTAAAATATTACTGTAGTTCATGTTAAAAGTTGATAGAATAACATATTTTGCATTAACATGCATTTTTTGGACAGTATGAAACTTGAATATCTGGATTTATTCATTGTCTATAACCCTGAATGATTTACCAACAAGTCAAATTTGTTTTCAAGCAACATTGCAAAATCCGAGATTGTATGAAATCTGGGACGGTGACTGGTATGAATTGCTCCTCAGTGAAGTAAATGACTGGTATGAATTGCTCCTCAGTGAAGTAAATGAAAGTGACTTACCCCAATTTTGTTTAGCAACTTCTATTTTGAAGTTGTCAATCTGGTGTGACAGTACCACTGTTACACAGTGCACTGCTGTTTGCTTAAATTAGTGCAAAATGTGTGTTTTGCCAGTGTTGCATGTTGTAGTGTAAGAGTTATAAGCTGGTATGATTTTATTGGCTTTCTGATATAAATATTGTCAGCATTGCCATTACTCTCTTGTGTACGTAGGGTAGTTGGAGGAGGGGGGGGGTGTTGCAGTGTATTTCAGAGTAACAAGCCAGCCATATTTCTTTCACTTTCCATCACAAACCTAGACCTTACACACACGATAGGTTCCCATCATTTGTGGTTTGGTACAAAGAGGATGTGTGCGAAAACAACTGCTCATTACCACTGTGATGCAGTGAGTATCATTACCATTCCACAGTGCTTTACTCTGGTTGAGTTGATGCAGTGAGTATCATTATCATTCATAGTGCTTTACTCTGGTTGAGTTGATGCAGTGAGTACCATTACCATTCCACAGTGCTTTACTCTGGTTGAGTTGATGCAGTGAGTATCATTACCATTCCACAGTGCTTTACTCTGGTTGAGTTGATGCAGTGAGTATCATTACCATTCCACAGTGCTTTACTCTGGTTGAGTTGATGCAGTGAATATCATTACCATTCCACAGTGCTTTACTCTGGTTGAGTTGATGCAGTGAGTATCATTACCATTCCACAGTGCTTTACTCTGGTTGAGTTGATGCAGTGAGTATCATTACCATTCCACAGTGCTTTACTCTGGTTGAGTTGATGCAGTGAGTATCATTACCATTCCACAGTGCTTTACTCTGGTTGAGTTGATGCAGTGAGTATCATTACCATTCCACAGTGCTTTACTCTGGTTGAGTTGATGCAGTGAGTATCATTACCATTCCACAGTGCTTTACTCTGGTTGAGTTGATGCAGTGAGTATCATTACCATTCCACAGTGCTTTACTCTGGTTGAGTTGATGCAGTGAGTATCATTACCATTCCACAGTGCTTTACTCTGGTTGAGTTGATGCAGTGAGTATCATTACCATTCCACAGTGCTTTACTCTGGTTGAGTTCTTGTTTTTTTCTATGTGGGGTCTGCATAGCCTCCCTGTCTGATCTATCCATGTGCTCTGGTTAACTCCACCTCAAAAAGATGCAGCAGGTTAAATTGAATTACTCCAGTTTCCATGAAGGTGAATGTGCAGTGTGTGTGTGTGTGTGTGTGTGTGTGTGTGTGTGTGTGTGTGTGTGTGTGTGTGTGTAAAAATCTCTGATTTTTATCTGTGTACATACAAATGGTAATGCTGGGCACATATTCAACTCTTCTGGGAAGCAGAACAAAATGCAGTTAACAAGCAATTGGTTTTCAAAAGTAAGGAATAAAATACATCACAGAACATTTAGAGCTTCTAGGAGTCATTCCCCAGATTGTATAAATGGATTTTGACATGGATGTAAGTGGTGGCCTCTGCTCTCCATCGCAACCATTCTAAAACCAGCCTTGCTCAGAGGTGCGTGTTGATGCAGGTTCTGTAGGGAGGCTGGGAGTAGTGTAGTCATTACATAATTTTCATCAGAATCAAAACCTTAGAGGTGTGTACAAGAGGTCATTATAGCTTGTGTTGGGGCTGGAAGCAATGTCATCATTGTTTATTTTTCTCACATACTTCAGAGGTGTCTAAATAAGATTACTATAGCTTGAGCTGTATCTTGAGTAGGGAGAACAAAATGGAATGCATTTTCCTCCAACCGCACATCAGGCATGTGTACAGGTGGCCAACTGCACATCAGGCATGTGTACAGGTGGCCAACTGCACATCAGGCATGTGTACAGGTGGCCCGGCTGCCCTTGGGGGGAGTAGTGGTGAGTAGGCATGGTATGTATAGATAGTCACTTATAATACAAGACACTGGCAATGTAAATCTCTGCTTTCATCCCATTCTAACACCAGAGGAATGCAAAGGCAGTGACTGAATTTTTTTATTGGTAGGTGAGGGAGGAAGGCATATTTCCAGATAGGATGTCACAATAGTCATGTACAATAGTCATGTTTATTGGGAGGTATATTTTGTCAGCTTTGAACATTAAGCACCACTTGCGTCTTAATTGAAATCCTGATGATTTTAGTTCAGGCTAGGCATTCAATTAAAACAGTATGTTGGGATGAACACCCAGAGTGTTTCAGAAGTGTTGCCTGTGCAGAAATATCTGGCCATTACCTGCGCATCCCCCACAACACACACACATGCAACATATGGCAGAAGTACTATAGCAGTACACATAGGTTCATACTAGGCTATTTGCCCTTGGGCATTGATAAGCCTAGCAGAATGTGTTTGTCTTTTGCCACCCAATTAAAATTTATGTTGCTATGCCCTTTTCCGAGGTTAGTATACTTTGCCTCTGTCTAACAGTGACAGAAGTGATACCCGGGGTACAACTATGATCTCCATCCACTCATCCAGATTCCTATGGAAGAGAGTCAATGAGGGACTCTGCCTAACCTGTACTGTGAGTTCATTACAGAGTGAAGGGAGCCTCTGGGTTATGAATCTGGCCCTCCAGCATGTCCTATTTATTTCAGTGCTAAGGTTCAGGTCTCTTGAGCGTGTGGCTGTATGGGATTTTGATTTCCTGAGGTGCAGCATGTCCATTACTACTGGGTTGGACATGGCTGTATATGGCAGGCACAGACTGCCTCTGAACAGGCAGTATGCCACTGAGTCCAGCTGGAATTTCTTCAACTGGGCAGCATATGGCATCTGTTTGAGCCCTTTGATCCTCTTGATGAGGTACTGTTGGGGTTTTTCCAGTTGCTGTAGGTGTCTGGTTAGGTACATCCCAAAAGGGGCATTGTACTCGATTATAGGCCTGATGATGGATGAGTAAAGAGGCACGATGACCTCCCCTGATGTACATGTGAATCCCTTCATGATTAGCTGGGCTATATAACATGTTTTTTCAATCCACTTTGGCCACGTGGATGTCAAATGACAGATTGCTATCAAGTTTGTTCCCCAGGTCCCCAATTATGTCTTCTGTACTTAATGGCTTAACACCTATGTGGTACTTTGCCACCAATGTGGAGGTATGGGTATCTTTGATGAATATTGATACTCCCCCTCCTTTTGTTGTTTGGTCCAAGTGTTGGGGCCGACAAGAATGGTAACCGGTATAACTTGGTAGTGCTGGTGTGCTCTTGGGAAACCTGAAACAGGTTTCTGTTACTGCACAGATATCGATGTCCATAATGCTAAGTAGAGTTTTGAGTGCGTGTATCTTGAGGTTTAGACTTCTGGTGTTGAGTAGCATTACTGTTAGTTCCTCATCCTTTGTGATACGTATGGATGTGGGTTTGCCTTATGAGCCTAGCCTAATAAAGGCACTATGGGTGTAGCAAGAGCCTTTGCCAAAATCCAAAATCCCAGGGGTGACAGGTGCAAGCTGTCCCTAGTAAAGCATTGTGGCTTGTACAGCATATCATCCCAAGCTGACAGGCATTGGATCACCTTTGAATGACACCAGTACTTCAGTCAATTGTTGAAAGTGATCATCTTGCCTTGATATTGTGGCATCATTCTTGGTGAGGGTAAGATGCTACTTGAGGTCTGGGTCATACTGTCTTGGGCTACATGCTCAGAGAGCTCCTTTCTGTCTCTTTTCATGTAGTCCAGGGAGATATGTGTCAGGTCATTCACACCAGCATGGACAATGAGTGAATCATATTTGTACTTGCCTTGGAGTTACTTGAGTGCTTGGAGTCACTTGAGTGCTTGTGTTATGTGGCGGGTCGTAGTGCCCGACAGGCTGCACACTGTGACCCTCTCCTCGTTCAGCCTGGTGAACGTGACGTCAGTGTGCCTGATGATAGTCACCTATTACAAGTGTATGAGGTGTGTTGTTTACTGTTAAGGGTTGTGAGTGTTCAGCACATTGGCTATGTGAGATGTGTTGCACATGTTTGGTTTTGGGGTATCGGTTGCTTGGGTGTCTGCTTTGGAGGTCTCTGCTGCTTAGGCAGGTCATTATTTTGAGCCTCCGAGTATGTTTTTGTGTGATTATGTGTTTGTTTTGCTATCGTGGTAGGTCTATGTGAGACTGGAATTTTAGTGAGTGTGGTTTCCTTCTCCACCTGACTGGTTATGGCAGTATTGAGTAGAGAGAGCCTAGCCTCCAGTTTGGTATATGGTTGCATCACTCACATGTGTCTGAATTTGTTGTTAGGAGGAGGGGGTAGTCTGTGTACATGAGGCTGTTATAACATTTTCTCTGGATTACCACACTCACAAGCTGGACTGGAGAGGAGATTGACAACTGACATTTGGACATGCTAGAATACCATTGTGAATTCCGTAATAATTGAAAACAAGGTCCAGTGGGGAGTGAGGGTGTACTGATATTAATTTCTACTGCTGACTGATATAATAGCTTCAGTGAGCAAGTGCCAGGTAACTTAAGTGCAATGTGTTACAATTAAGTAAATGCAAAAACGACAAGCAGTCACTTTCTGTCAAGTGTAACAAGGAAATAAGTACAGTAAGCAATGCAGATATCAGTAGTGATTCACAGAAGTGCTGAGAAGCTGTGTATTATGTGGAATTAGCATACCAGTGAAATAACAAGCTAACAAATAACAAGCATATAAACAAAGCTAGATTCAGGAGGCTTGGATGTAGTGTATGCTACAGCAAACAAGGTGTACCAATGTCAGTAAGATACAGTTCAAATATGCAGGCACTATAAACCTTAAACCAGAAGTTCCCAGCTATGAATGGCAGAGTACAGCCTATTCTCACACAAGAGTGCAGACCACAAACCTTGTTAATGTTAAATAACTGGCCTGAAGCCCAACTGCTTATACCAGAACTAATACACTTGGACACTGGGCTCTCAATCAGTAGTTCCCAACTTAGAAGGATGACAGCTACCTGTCCTGCCACCACAGTGCTTGCCACAAACCTTCCTAATGTAAAACAACTGGTCTGAAGGCCAAGTGCTTAATCCAAAAGACGTAGAATGATAGCTACACGTTAATCAAGTTACAACCGAGCAGTAATAACTACAATTTAATACTTTATGTATAGAATGTGTACCATATATTGCTGACATACTCTGCTGATATCCTGTTTGTGTACTTTTCCAGGGAGATATGGGTCCAAAAAGGAACCCTGCCTACTCTGCTGCAGAGGACGAAGTGATCCACCAGAGCCTGGTGCGTGACTATGACATCCTGTTTTCACGCACCACCCAGAATCAGCAGGAGAGGTCTGCACTGTGGCAAAACCTTGTCAGCAGGATAAATGATGTTGGCATGCATGATAGGACATATGAGCAGGTGAGACATCGCTGCAGTGATTTGATTAGAAATGTCCGCCAGCGTGCTGCAGATATCCGCAGGCAACAGGTTGCCACAGGTGGGGGGGTGGCCACACATCCCCCCCTCACCAGACAGGAGGGGCTACTGCTAAGTGTCGTGGATCCAGCCCCAGAACAACAACAGCATCAGACCTGCATCATGATGGAGGTTGGATCCACACAGCAGCACGACACTGAGCGTGCAGGTAAGATGCCATATGTACATATGACTGTTCTGTACACTGTTACTTCATGCATGCATAAGGTGTGCACGTGGTATGTATCTGTCATCATGATATGTAATTGTGCATGTGTGATACTGACATTATGAGCAGCTGATGTGTATAAGGGAAGTTAGCTGATGTGTATAAGGGAAGTGGTGTACTACTGTACTGTATCATATGCAAAACAAATGGCACACTTGTGCCCACTGACATTACTTTCTTCATATTTCCAGGTCCCTCCCATCTAGCAATGAGGCAGGCCATACATGCTGGTGAGTGTGTTTATCATTACCTGAAAAACAATTTATAATACTAATAAGAGTAGTGTAACTCTGTAGTATACATGCTGATGAGTGTGTTTAATAATACCTGCAATACTCAAGTTAATACTAGTAAGAGTAGTGTAACTCAGTACTGATGTGTGTGTGTGTGTGTGTGTGTGTGTGTGTGTGTGTGTGTGTACTGTGGGGTGTGCATGTGTGCAAGTGTGCCTGTGCCCATGTGTGCATGTGTGTGTGTGTCCATGAGTGCAGGTGTCCATTTCTGAATGTGTGCATTTGTATTGAAGTGCATCACCGTAAAATATGTGTTGAGACTGTAACCTGTGTTCCCTGTTTTCCTCCCGTAGGTTCTGGTGCTGCTCTGGTGACCTGCAGCAGGGAACCTGAATCTTGTGCCCCAGGTACTGATGATGATGAAATGTCTATAATGGTGCAGGAAGGTGTGTCTGGGTCCGCCATTGGTCAGCCAATTGACAGTACACAGCTGTCAACTCCTTCAATGCGCACAGTCATCCTGCCGTTACATCCTTTGTCACCATTGTCCCTAGGCGATGGACAGTATGCATTGGGCATAGATCAGGGTAATGTGGTACCTGTGGTACATGCATCCCCACAAAGCAGCCATGAGCAGGGTCCTCCAATGGTACCACGCAGACAGTCGCCCATGGGTTCTCGTGGGGGCATCCGTGGCCATACTGCCTCTTTCCGACGTGCCCAAGGAGGTATGTCAACCTCCACTATGTTTCGGACTGTTATGCAGGCATAGGCGCGTATGGAAAGGTACACCAGACAGGGTCTGAGGGAGCTGAGAACATGTCGCACAGCCATGACAGATGGCATGCGTGACATTGCGAATGCTATTCGTAATTTCACAGATGTCGTTGACGGACGTTGTAGGGACATACAACAGCTGCTCCACAACCAGATGTCCATGGGCCAGAGCAATGGTGTGCGTTTGCGGCGTCGACGTGGCCATATGCCGGCAACAGCACCAGCTGGCAGTCGCCGCAGACGACAACAGGCCCACTCACGCACCTGAAGTGCCAGCAGCAGCCCCAGCAATGCTGGGTCAGTGCTGTCATCAGGACGCCCCAGGAGACCACGTGCACGTGGCTCTGGACAGTCCCAACAGGGAACTGTGTCCAGTCAACACACACCCGCTTCCGATGACAGTACCCAGTCTGGGTTAGTACCGGATTCTGTCCGTAGCACCCCTGCCAGGCACAGGTACCGTGTCCGTGCCCACAGACACTGATCTGGATGACCTGACAGGTGCAGTCTGTGGCTGTCCACAAAACCCTGTACATGGCAGCCATTATGTGGGACTGTGTGCGTGCTTACACATCTGCAGAAATTTAAACACCTAGGGCAAACACATACACACACACACACACACTGCACCAACACTGGTCCACCCTGTACTGCTGCCCCTCACAAACACACATACACACACATGTCAATTGGTGTTACCAGTGGCTGGCTTGGGCATACCAAACTCACACCCTGTGCATATGCTGACACTGTGCCACCTCCTGCATACTACAACATCAGTGCAGGAAAAGGTAAACACGTTGCTGATGCACAGGGTGACTACATAGATGTGTATAAGTAGTAACATGTTGGTAACTGTTCACTGTTCCACTATGATTGTGTGTATATCCCAGCATTCCTGCTGCAGTAACTGTATGAATGTCCTGAAATGTTATCTGCACCCATACTACTTGCCAAAGTGTACCAGCTGCACACTATCACATGCTACCATTGACTATGGGAATGTGCATCATGTGCTGTATTGTAGATTCAGCTATATGTATCTGTTCTGTCACACATGCATTTACACACACCCTGCTACCCCCACACATGCACATGCTCACCTGCCATTTCCATTATTTATTACCCTACATGAGTAGCTGTCGACACATGACAGGTACACATTTGAAAAGTGCACTATCTGGATTACTACCGATTTCCTCTTCTCTACCTGTACTCACAGGGTGCAGGCAACCTCATTAGTTTAAAAGTGTAATGTCCATCAGGTACTGTGGTTCCCTGATTGCCACATCCAACATGTTTTCCATTCGGAAATGCGCACACAGAAACATCCCACATCCACACACTTGCCACATTCAGGTTTCAAAACACTATCTAGGTATATTCTGGTACATGTGCGTGTTAGTAGCATGTAGCACTATACTGAGTACTGGCAGTTGTCTGTTGTCATGTTTGTATAGGGTGCTGTCAACATCACTGTTAAGGGAAATGTGCACCCTGCAGTGCGTAGCCCCATTTGGCAAAAGCCACATCCCACCCCCAGCATTGTGCACACACACTAACCCCACTCACACTAAAACACATACTTTCCATTTGCAAGATTCAAACCCCTACCTAACTGTGTTATGACACTAGAGACAGACACATTAGCAGAGTGCGCTATTTGCATTAGTGGAAGAAATCCTTTCTAATGCTGTACTTGGAGGGTGCTGACATCATCTGTGGTTAGGAAGAGGGATGTGCACCCTGTAGTGTGTTCTCCCAGTTGGCAAAAGGCACTTTTCCCTCACAGCGTTATGCACACACACACAAACCCCACTCACACTAACTCACATACATTCCCTTTGCAGGATTCAAACCCCTACCTAACTAGGTTATGACACTGGAGAAAGACGCATTAGCAGAGCGCGCTATACGAATTACTGGAGAGCTTTAATTCAGGTAAAATAGTTAGAGTGCTGACATCAGTGTTTCAAAAGGGGAATCTGCATCCTGTAGTGTACTGTCACAGTTCCTAATAGGGGCATTTCCCACACACACATAGATGTGTTTGAGGTTTGCATATGTGGGGGATCCAGTACTCCAGTGTGATTAGTATATGGTTCGATTGCAACAATGAGGGATATACTTCAAGTGGTGAGCATTTTGTACTCATGTTTGTGATAATCAGGTCTAGTATATTTTCCCCTCTTGTGGGAATGTTGACTACCTGTTCCATAGCTAAAATGTTTCTGAACTATGGGAACCCTAGAGCTTGGATATTGTGGCTTGAGTAATGTTCACAGTCTGTTTGGGTAGTTGACGTCACCCAGTATGATGGTGTTTGCGGAGAAATCTATACTCTCCTGTGTCGTCATGAAGGCTGTGTGGGATTCCTGAGTTTGAGTGTGTGATGTAAGAGCTCCTCTGTGTCTCTTTCCATGTGGTCCAGGGAGGTATGTCTCAGGTTGTTCACACCAGCATGGACAATGACTGCCTCATACTTGTACTTGCTGTGGAGTGACCCGAGTGCTTGTGTTATGTGGCACATTCTATCACCTGACAGTTATCTAAATGTGACCCTCACCTTGCTCAGTCTGGAGGGTGGGACGTCAGTGTGTCTGACTATGGCATCACCTATTATAGGTGTGTCACACATTGTGTTTGGCCTTATGGGCTGTGCCTGTTAAGAACACTGACTTTGTGAGGTCTGTGTTGCTTGAGATATGTGTTCATGTGGGATGCAGCGTGTCTGGCCATGTCATTCCTGTCCGTGGTCTGGTAAGTATCACCTTTGATGACATAGGTATTCATATGTCAGCTGGTGAGCATTTGCAGTGTTACCTACTGAAAGTGGTACAGCTTGTTTGTTGTACAATGGACTACATGCAGCCCTGCTTACAGTAGCTATGTTTGCATGCATGTTTCCTTGCAGTTACCCTGGAATACTGATCCGACCTGCCATGCAGAGTTACACCGCTTCTGTGGACTCCTAGTGACATCTGCATAGCTTACTATATGTATGTTCATGTCTCACTTGACGGAATGTCACTGTTTCTCCTGTGCACATGTACGTTGCCTGTGACACTTTGCATATGACTTACCTGGCATCTGTCCACGTGAGCAGTCCTATATGCCACTGCAGGACTCTAAACCTGATGATGCACACACTCAAAACATTCCTCAGCATGGAGAACATCGCTATCTGTGCACTAACAGATACCAGATTCAGGGCTACCAACAGCACTCCAGCACTACCAAGTTATACCTCATACCATGCTTTTCAGGCCCAAAACTTGCACAAAACCACAAAAGGAGGGAGTGTATTGATATTCATCCAAGATACCCACACCTCCAGGTTGATGGCAAAGCAACAAACATCAGAGACTATCCATATGCAAGGAACAATGGGTAAAACTGCCTTCCAGGTTATAGCCTGCTACATACCACCCTCACAAACACAAGAACCGCACTTGGCCTTCCTGAAAACAGTTGGAAATATGTAGGTCTGTCCATACACCATTATATTGGGTGGGTTAAACTACCCAAACATAGACTGGGAGCATGACTGTAGCTCCAACACCCTAGCCCACAGATTACTGGAATTCATATACCAATATGCTATGGAACAACTTGTTACCACTCACACAAGAGGGGAAAACATACTGAACTGATCATCACCAACATGGGGACTCTATGCTCCAGACCAGAAGTGTATCCCTCACTGGTAAGATCAGACCATAAACTAATCTCACTGGATATTCACATCCAAAGGCCACCCCCCTGCACAGATGAATACAGTCAACAACTCATGTAAAGCATGTTCACACTCCTCATAAATGATGTGGAAGCCTTCAGAGCCCCCAGGCCTGTTGACAATATGGACCAGACTGCAGATACCTGTATAAAGGCATTCTATGGACACCTTCAGGAATGCATGGATCATGCAATCCCAAATAAAAGCAAGACCCAATCCTCCAAAGGCAGACGTCCTGTGTGGTGGACACCAGCCATAAACAAACTATACAATAGAAGGATTATGCTACTAAATGATACAACAAACTCTCGAAATGTGAAGGCATCACAGATGAGTATTAGAAGAAAACTACAGGCACTCATAAGATTGTGTAAGGCCATCTTTGAGAGCAGATTCCACAAGACACTGAGGATAATCACAAGACTTTCTGTAGTTATGTTAGGAACCTGGGTGGTAATTCCCAGATATGCTCAGAGGTAGTCCAAGATGTCACAAGAAATACCAAACACACAGACATTGCCAACATCCTAGTGGACAGGTTCACTGCTACCTTCTCCCCCCCTCCACACCAAAAGGGCAAATATTTCTCCCAGCAGAGTGCTGCCCCACCCCTGACATCTCAGATGCTCAGGTAAGAGCTGCCCCCTCCAAAGCAATGAACACTGCATCAATGGGACCAGACAGTGTCCCAGGCTGTGTCCTACATGAACTCCAAGAAGAGCTACACCCAGACATAACACTACTGTTCAATCCCAGCCTTACTACACGAT
Organism: Protopterus annectens; assembly: GCF_019279795.1. Taxonomy (NCBI): domain Eukaryota; kingdom Metazoa; phylum Chordata; order Ceratodontiformes; family Protopteridae; genus Protopterus; species Protopterus annectens. Next base: position 627,849,063 of record NC_056736.1, read on the forward strand.
ATGTGGCCAAAGAGTGGCATACAGCAACAGTGGTTCCTCTACATTTAGGTGGTGCCTTAACGGATCCTGGACACTATCGCCCCATAAGTCTGAATAGCTTGGTCTGCAAAGCTATGGCAAGGATCATCATGAACCTCATAAATATAGATATTGGGGACCTACAGACACTTCATCATACACAGTTTGGCTTTGTTAATGGCAGATCCTGCCTCTCAAACCTGTTTGATTTCTTTGAAACAGGCCACTGTCAAGGGGAAGGTGGTCTACACAGCCTACCTGGACCTTGCATAAGCCTTTGATACAATACCCCACTTGTGCATTCTAGGGAAGATCACCAGTGTACATATTAACTCCTATGTCACTACAGATATTGCACAGTGGCTCAAGGGCAGAACACACATGGTTAGAATTGCTGGAGCCATGTCAGCCTCAAAACCAGTTACAAGTGGTGTCCCACAAGGCTCAGCCCTGGGATCTGTCTTGTTCAGTATATATTTATCAGAGGTGCAGGCCAACATGGAAGGACTGTGGCTGAGCAAGTCGCAGATGACTGCAAACTGGATGCCATAATCAACTCTCCAGCCAACACACGCATCCTCCAAAAGGGCCTCTTAGAAACAGATGACTTGTGCCACAGCCATGGCCTCAAGCTGAATGCCAAAAAGTGTATAGTCATCCCCTTTGGCATGACCACAAAGTACCACATATGTGTTAATCCATTAAGTGCAGACGAAGGAATTATGGACCTTGGGGTACACAAGTTGATAGCATTCTCTCATTTGACAACCACATGGCCAAAGTGGTTAGGAAAACATTTTATATAGGCCACCTCATCATGAAGGGATTCACATGTAGATCAGGGGTGGACATTGTGCCTCTTTACTCGTCCCTCATCATGCCCAGAATTGACTACAATGCCCCTGTCGGCATGCACCTTACCAGACACCTGCAGCAACTGGAAAGACCACAAACGTACCTCAACAAGAGGATCAAAGGGCTCAAACAGATGCCACATACTGACTGGTTAAAGAAACAGCAGCTCTACTCAGTGGCATACTGCCTCTTCATAGGCAGTCTGTGTCTGACATATAAAGCCATGTCAAACCCTGACTTGATGGTCATGCTGCACCTCAGAATATCCAGATCCCATCAAGCTACACGCTGGAAAGACTTGAACCTCAGGAGTGATATACATAGGACATGCTGGAGGGACACATTCATAACTCAGAGGCTGCCTTCACTCTGGAATATTATCCCAATAGAGGTTAGGCAGAGTCACTCACTGTCTTCAAGAGGAATATTAATGACTGGATGGGACATTGTAGGTTTACCCTGGGTATCACTTATGTGTCACTGTTAGACAAAGGCACAGTATACTAACCTTGGAAAAGGGCATAGCAAGATAGATTTACAATGCATGGTGAAAGCCACACACATTCTGGCTAGGTTTATAAATGCCCTAGGGCAGATAGCCTAGTATGAACCTATGTATCTTGTTCACCATTGGCCCTATGTGCTCTTAATCACCAGTGCAATCTCAATACTATGGTAGCATGTGCAAAGGTCAGTTGTCACCTCTATGGTACAGTTGTGGAATATGTGAGTCATGTAGTAATGTCACAGCTGCCACATGTACACAGTCAACCCTATCCCCTACCCATGGATGTACAACACATGTATGAGATGGAAACACATAGCCAAACTGTGGACTGAGCACTCTGAACCCAGTACTGGCATAACCTGTCAGGTGGCATGAAATACTACAGTGACTGCAATACCAGTCTGATGTAGACCTACACTGACAGCAATACAAGCACGGGAACACACCGGGCCAGTCGTGGAGCCTAAGAATGGCATCCTGCCTGAGTGGCAGACACCTCTGCAGCTGGCACACAGGCATACGTTAGGCCTGAACACAGCACGCATAACACATAGCACACAAATCCTGTGTGCCAAACAAGCACAGTCTGTACAGCTATACAACACTACTGCTGCAGTTGTGTTAGGTACTTTTATTGTCCAGTACAGTGAGGTCATGCTCACCAGGCTGGACAAGGTGAAGGTCACAATGATATGCTCATGGGGCACTATGGTCCACCGCATAACACAAGCATACAGGTCAGTCAGATGCATGGGCATATATGACTCGGGTATTGTCCATGCCACTACAGCTGATGTGTGATGTCCCTCACTGGAATACATGATAGGGAACATGGAAGGGCTCCCTGAGCAAGTGGCACAGGCTGGTAGAACCCTGACCTTGGTTGGCATCATACCCTCACCAGGAATGCTGACATATTACTGAATGCTAATGAATTACTGTAGCTACAACACCCTAGCTGAAAGGTTCTTAGCATGCAGTCACTGCATTGCTATGGAACAACTTCTTACCACTCCCACAACAGGTGAAAACATGCAGCACCTCTTCATCAACAACATGTAGACTATATGCCCCAGACCAGGTGTGTATCCCTCACTACTAGGTTGATAGCATCTACATCTCACACTGTATATACACATCCCACATGCAGCACCTGCACAGAAGACCACAGTCCTAATGTTACCCAGTGCAAATACCATGTATTCACATGTGACAGGCATCACACATGGTAACTATTGAAGGTCACAGGTACATGTGTGTATTTGGCACACACATACATCATGTGTGCATTGCCATAACTGGTTTAATCGATGTCATGCATTATTGTGAGAAACAACCCGCACACATGGGCATTCTGTGTGAGCAAAACACGTGACATGTCTGGAATCAAAAGCCATAAATAATTGTGATATTGTTTAGAAAGGGGTATGCGCATCCTGTAGTGTGTTTTCCCAGTTGCCAAAAGGGATGTTCCTTTCATACACACTTACACACACACTAACCCCCCTTCACACACACTTGCCGGATTCAAACCCCTACCTAACTATGTTATGACACTAGAGACGGATGCATTAGCAGAGTGCGCTATTTGGATTACTGGGAGATTTCTTTTCTCCTGATATACTTGTAGGGTGCTGACATCATCAGTGTTTAGAAAGGGGAATGAGCATCCTGTGGTGTGTTTTCCCAGTTGCTAAGAGGAACATTTCCCCTCACACAGACCAACCACAATCACCCACACACACACACACACACACACACACTCTGGATAAGCTGTCATTCCCTAGGGCAAACAGCCTAGTGTTGACCTCTACACCTATATGTTTAACTGTCAGATGCACATTATTTGGTGCTGATAGCAGTGTTTGCAGGTCTTTATTGCCATGGGGGAAATCCACTATATCATGTACGTCTCTGTAGACATTTAAGTGTGAGCACTGGTCAGATTGCTATAATGTTGGTTACTGGAATAACACGTACATATACCAGATATATGTGGCAAAATGCTAAACTGAATAAGTGTGTGAGCATGCCCAGTTCAGCCTTCCCATGGCATATTGTGTGAAAGATGTCTCATTTATCAAAGTGTGTGAGCATGCCCAGTGTGAGCTTTCCATATGTTGAACTCTGCAGCCCATCACATTTGTGGATGAGTGTGAACTTCAACAAATATCTCCTGTTTAAGGTTGTGTGCTCTGTGTCATGTTGTGTAGTTACTGTCCAAATGCTTTTTGTGTGAACACAACAGGGATTATACTGTGCCTGCAGGTTTTGCATGGGATACTTTGCATACAATTGTCAACATCTGTTCATACTGACCTAACACTGTAGTACTGTATAATGTAGTGGTTCAGTACTTTCACTGTGGTGGACAGTATCCTGGGCTTTAGTCCTATCACTGCTTTACATTTCCATAGTGAGCACAACAGCCTGGTTAGGGTCCAGTTGTGCACATCTGCACAAAGGCGGTGCCTCTACGGACCCTGGTAATTACCACTCCATAAGCTTAACAAGTCTAGTCTGCAAAGCTATGCAGAGGATCATAATGGAGCTCATAAACAAAGATATAGGGGACATGCAGACATTGGACCTGTCCCAGTTTGGCTTTGTGAAGGGCAGATCATGCCTTTTGAACTTGGTCGACTGAAGGCCATTGATGAGGGAAAGGCAGTCCATACAGCCTACCTTGACCTTGCAAAGGCTTTCGACACAATGCCCCACTCGGGTATTGTAGAAAAACCTACCAACTTAAATGTAAACCCATATGTCACAAGATGGGTTGCAAACTGGCTTAAGGACAGGACCCACAGGGTTAGAGTTGCTGGCGCTATGTCAGACTCCAAGCCGGTCACAAGTGGTGTCCCACAGGGCTCGGTCCTTGGCCCCCTATTGTTCGGCATCTACTTCGCAGAAGTACAGGCCAACATGGGAGGACTTTGGCTGACAAAGTGTGCAGATGACTGCAAACTGGGCGCCATAGTGGGAAGTGCATCGGACACGAATATCCTTCAGAAGGGACTCACGGAAACTGATAGCTGGTGCCAGAGCCATGGCCTGAAGTTAAATGCCAAAACATGTATAGTCATACCCTTCAGGAAAAGCAAGGTAACCCCAAGCTACCATATAGGTGGCAATCCTCTAAGCACAGAAGAGGTTATCGGGGGCCTGGGGACCCAGGTTGACAGTGGCCTTTCTTTTGACACTCACATTGCTAAAGTGGTTAGAAAGACCTTCTACATTGCCCACCTGATCATGAAGAACCTGATCATGAAGGGATTCACATCCAGATCTAGTGAGGTCATTGTTCCCCTGTACTCTTCACTTATCAGACCAATGATAGAGTACAATGCCCCATTCGGGATGTATCTCACCCGACATCTGCAGCAATTGGAGAGACCCCAAAAGTCCCTCACCAAAAGGATAAAGGGACTCCAACATCTGTCATATGCTGCCAGATTGAAGAAACTCCAGCTCTATTCAGTCGCAAGATTGAAGAAACTCCAGCTCTATTCAGTCGCATACCATCTGCTCAGAGGTGACATGTGCCTGATATACAAGGCCATGTCCAACCAGGAATTAATGGACATGCTCCACCTCAGAAACTCCAAATCCACCAGAACCACTAGGGCAAGTGACTTAAACCTTAGCAGGGATATAAGTAGGACATGCTGGAGGGATAGATTTATCACTCAGAGACTCCCTATGCTGTGGAATAGAATCCCGGTCCATGTGAGGCAGAGCACCTCGCTGGCTCTGTTCAAGAGGAATCTTGACCTGTGGATCTGACCATGTTGCATTATGTTCAGATATTAACTACTTAAAACAGCCTCGTCCAACATCAGTAGTGTATTCCACAACATAGGCGTACATTGGCAAACACTACCGATGTGCCCTAGGCCATTTCTAATGCTAGTCAGAGAGTGTGTTTGTCCTTCGACACATTGTAAGTGTAGTTTGCCATGACATATGTCATGTTTAGTATACTGTGCCTCTGTCTACCCATGACATAACAGTGATACCCAGGGTAAACCTACCATCTCCCATCCACTCATTAAGATTCCTGTTGAGGAGAATCAACGAGTGACTCTATGGATAACCTGTATTGGTAGTTTACTCATGCGTGGGGGTGGCTTCTGTGTTATGGATAATGCAGTACAGCTTGTCCTATGTATGTCAGTGCTGGGGTTCAGTTCCCTCATGTGCATAGCTCACTGCCATTCAGATTGTACAAGGTGCAGCATGTTCATTGATTCCAGCTTGGACATGGCTTTCTACATCAGGCACAGCTTGCGTCTGGGTGGCCAGCATTTCAGTGTGTGGAGTTGCACTCTCTTTAATCAGGCAACACATTACATCTGTTCAAGCTCTTTGATACTCCTGGCGGGGTACTGTTGTGGACTTTACAGTTGATGGAGGTGTCTGCTGAGGTACACCCCATAGGGGCTGTTGTAGTCAATTGTAACGCTGATGAAGGATAACTGCAGAACCACAATGACCTCCCCTTATCTAGATGTCATAACCTTCATGATTAGGTTGGTATATGGATTGTTTCTGTTAACACTACAGCCACATGTTTGTCCAATGCAGGATATCTATCACCTTGTGTACCCAGGTCTGTCATTACATGTTAAGTATGTAATGGGTTAACACCTATGTGGTAATTGGTGGTCACTTACTGTATATCCACAGAGGTTGACTATACAGTTTTCTCCATTTAACATGCTGACATGGCTATGGCACCAGTTGTCTGTTTCTATATGGCCCTTTTGTGGGATGCTTGTTTCAGCTGGAGTGTCAGATATGTTGGGCGGTTTGTAGTCCTCTGCAAACATGTTCAGGCACAGTCCTTACATGTTGGCCTGTACCTATGGGGCATATATACCAGACTGGGAAGGTCCCAGGATCAAGCTTTGTGGGATACCTGTTATATGTGGTTTGTAGTCTGACATGGCTGCAGCATGTCTGACCATGTCCGTTCTGTCGTTGGTCTGGTTTGCAACCCATCTAGTGACATAGGGGTGTATATATAAGCTGGTGAGCATATCTATATTGAACACATAGGGTATTGTATGGAAGGCTTTGCAAGGTCCAGCTACACTGTGTGGACCACATTGCCCTCATCAGTGACCTCAATTACTGTTTCAACTGAGTCACACATGTTTAGGGGCAGGGTCTGCACTTAATAAACCCACACTGGGTAGGGTCGGGTGTCAATAGATCCCCAATATCTGTATGTCTGCGGTACATGCTGATCCTTTCCATAGCTGTGCAAACCAAGCTTCTCAGGATTCTGTGGTGGTTGATTTTTAGTATCCATTCAGGCGCCACCTTTCTTGAGAACGACCACTGTTGTTGTACACTCCTCTTTGGGCACATTTCCTGTGGTAAGGCTGACACAATGTCAGGGAGGCAGCAGTCTGCTGGGAAAGATATTTTGCATTATGGGGGGGGGGGGTTTGCACTGCACCTGTCAGGATGTATGTTGGCAATACGTGTGTGTGTGTTTGGTATGTTGTTTGTAATATCTGTGTGATCCAGGGCATGTCTGGGAATTCACAACACACTCCCTACCATAGTTGCAGCAGCCTTGGGGTTATCCTTAGTGTCCTGTACAATTTGTATCATAATAGGTTCATAGATTCATACTAGGCTATCCACCCTAGGGCATTTGTAAGCCTAGCCACAGTGTGTGTGGCTTTTGCCACCCCTTGCTATGTGAATATTATGGCCATTTATGATTTACTTAGCTGTGCCTCACATGACACAGTAAAGACCCCCAGTGTACATCTACAATTATCCATCCATTTTGCAAACTTCCTGTTGAAGAGTGTCAGTGAGGGGCTCTGCCTAACATGTAGTGGTATTCTGTTCCAGGGTGTGGAGAGACTCAGGGTTAGGTACCTGTCCCTCCAGCACATCCTATTTGATTATGTGTTGAGGTTGACATCTCACAGCTCCAATGGCTTTGAGTTTTCTGGGGTGGAGCATGTCCATTACTTCTGTGTTGGACATGGACTTGTACAACAGACATACAATGCCTCTGTGTAGGCAGTGTGTGACTGCATTCAGCTGTGGTGTCTACAGCCAGGCAGCATATGAGATATATTTGAGACCCTTTCTGACTCTTGGTGAGGTACCTTTGAGGTCTTTCTAACTGCTGCAGGTGCCAGGTAATGTACATCCCAAATGAGGCATTGTACTACAATATGGTCTGATAAGGGAACAGTATAGGGGGACAATGACCTTTGTTGATGTAGATGTGAATCCTTTCATGATACAGTGTCCAGTATAGACAGTCTTCCTAGCCAAATTGGCGATGTGACTGTCACATAACATGTTACTGTCCACTTGTGTCACTAGGTCCCTGATTACTCCTTCCACACATAATGGTTTACCACCTATGTGGTAATTTGTGTGTACCTTGTTTTGTATTTGGTGGTACATTCATACTGTCCACTGTCTTCAGGACAGTGGGGTGGGGTTCCTGTGTGTGAGAGTGTGGTCTGTAGCATGCTACAGACTGTACAGCAGTCTTGCCTACGGTTAGTTGCATATGGGTGGACTGCAATGACATAAGCATTGTCAGTTAACTGGACGTATAGGTGTCTGTGCTGAATATGGATACTCACCCTCCTTTTATGTTTTGTGGCCATAACACATGATATGTGGTATTACCTGGTAGTGCTGGTGTGCTTGTCACGAGGCTTGCAGCAGGTTTCTATCACTGGACAGTCATCAATGTTCTCCATACTGGGGAGGGCCTCAGGAGCATGCATATTGAGGTTTATACATCTGGCATTGATCAGCATTACCCTTCTGTTTCTTTCCAGTTTTGTTTTCTATGGTGGTGGGTTAGTCTTTTCGGCCTTGCCTACGAAAGGATCTCTGTTGGTTGCAAAAGCCTTAGGCAATATCCAGACGCTCATGGGTAACAGGTGCAAGCCATCCCTGGAACAGCAGCAAACTGGCATCTGGCATGCCTCAAACTTTACAAAAAGAGAAGAAAGCTGTTACACGATAGAGCAAAATCCATAAAAGAGAAGACACCTTTGATCATTATTAGTAAAAAAAAAAAATACGAGCACTCATAAAATCATCCAAGGCCAACTTTGAGAGAAAAATTGTCATAGATTCAAAAGACAATCATAAGGCCTTCTTCAGCTATGTTAGAAACCTGGGTGGAAACTCCCAGATATGCTCAGAATTAGTCCAAAATGATACAAAAATTACTGAACCCACAGACATTGCCAACATACTGGCAGACATGTTCAGTGCAAGGAGAGATAACTATCCCAGCGGAGTGCAGACTTGCAGACTCCCAGACATCTCCAATGCGCAGGTGAAAGCTGCTCTCTCTAAAGCTTAAAACACAGCCATCAATGGGACCGGATGGTGTCCCCGGCTGTGTGCTATACGAACTCAATGAGGAACTAAACCTGCACATAAGGCAGCTGTTTAATCTTAGCCTTACCACAGGATACGTGCCCAAGGAGTGGCGTACGGCAACTGTGGTCCCACTCCACAAAGGCGGTGCCTCTACGGACCCTGGTAATTACCGCCCCATAAGCTTAACAAGCCTGGTCTGCAAAGCTATGGAGAGGATCATAATGGAACTCATAAACAAAGACATAGGGGACTTGCAGACATTGGACCCGACCCAGTTTGGCTTTGTCAAGGGCAGATCATGCCTTTTGAACTTGGTTGACTTCTTCGAAACAGTCACCAAGGACATTGATGAGGGAAAGGCAGTCCATACAGCCTACCTTGACCTTGCAAAAGCTTTCAACACAATACCCCACTCTGGTATTATAGAGAAACTTACCAGCTTAAATGTAAATCCATATGTCACAAGATGGGTTGCAAACTGGCTAAAGGACAGAACCCACAGGGTTAGAGTAGCTGGCGCCATGTCAGACTCCAAGCCGGTCACAAGTGGTGTCCCACAGGGCTCAGTCCTTGGCCCCCTGTAATCATCTCTGTGTCACTGCTGGACAGAGGCACAACAAACTAATGGGCACAGTATTTTTTAACATAAGGGGTGGCGTATGCCACAAAAAACTCTGGGCTAGGCTTATAAATGCCTTAGGGCAGATAGCCTAGTATAAACCTATGAACCTATGTCTCACTATGGAGTCACCTATTACAACTGTATCAGGCATGTTGTTTCTCCTTCTGTCCTGTGACTGTTTGGCACACTAGCTTTGTGTACTATGTGTTACATGTGCTATGTCTGGAGGTTGTTTTATTGGGTGTCTGCTTTGGAGGCTTGTGTTGGTGTTGTGTGTTTGTAATTAGGGCCTCTGGGAATGTTTTTGTGTTTATGTGTTTGGTTTACAGTCGTTGTAGGTCTATGTGGGACTGGGTTTGTGGTGTATGTGGTTACCTTGTCCTCCTGACTAGTGTTGACAGTACTGATTTGGGGGTGCTCAGGCTCCGGTTTGGCTACCTGGTTGCATCTATCGCATATATTTGTATTTATTGGGGTGAGTTGTTGTTGTGTGTGTACTTGGTACAGGTGTCACATTGCCACTGGATTCACAGATTCTACTTGTTTTGCCTGGCCGTAGTGGATTGTATGTGTGGACACATTTTATTGCCATACTAGTGATCATGTGGTAGCTTCCTCATTCTTTTCAATGGTTTAGTAATTGCTGGAGTCCAGCATGCCAGATGCCTGGGTGTATGGCATTGTGTCTTGTTGTTATTTGTGATTGCAGACTCCAAGCACTCTTGGCTGTGTTCATGGTATGCCTGTATAACATGTTCTTCAGTGTGTCCCATATTCTGGACTTGCACAGGGCCTTTCATGGATTCCACATTGGTTTGTAGGGGTGCAAGCTATGCTTTATACATGTGTTTCACTGTGGTATTCTGGCCAGGGACTGGGGTCGGGATGTGTAACTAGTGTGATTACTCTATGGTCTGGTCTTACCAGTGAGGGATACACTTCTCATCTTGACATCCAGTACACATATTTCTGATCATCACATCCAGTATGCTTACCCCTCTTGTGGAAGTGTTACATTTTGCATGTCCATTTTGTTTGATGGATACTGGGAAATTGTCTACAAATGTGTCGGTGCTAGTATAATACAAAGAGTATAGTGACAAACGTCTCAAAAGCTGACTTCACACTTCTTCAGACTGAGATGGTATCCTTTAAGGCCACTGGGCCAGTGGAAACCACAACACACAATGGTGACTCCTTCACAGACGCTTTCTACGGACATCTCCAAGAAAGCATGGACCATGCAATCACAAATAAAACCAAGACCCTCTCCACCAAGGGAAAGTGGCCTGTGTGGTGGACCCCAGCCATAAACAAACTGTATAACAAATGAAGGATACTAATTGAAGACAGAGCTACATCTCCTAAAGGGAAGGCAGCTGTGATCAGCACTAGTAAAAAGCTACATTCTCTCATAAAGACATCCAAGGTCAACTTTGAGACATAAATCACCAAAGACAATAAAGATAACCATAATGCCTTCTTCAGTTATGTCAGACACCTGGGTGGGAACCCTCAGATATGCTCAGAGTTGGTACACAACAACATATATTTCAGTGACCTGACAGATATTGGCAACATTCTGGCAGACAGGTTCATTGCAATTTTCCCCCACCCTCACCCCCAAAAGAAGATAGTTATCACAGCTGAATGTAACCTCACTGTCATCTCAGATGTCCAAGTGAGAGCTGCACTCAGCAAAGACAAGAACACAGCATCAATGGGACCTGATGGTATCCCCAGTTGCATGCTACGTGAACTCCAGAAGGAGCTAAACCCGTATATACAAATGCTATTTAACCTTAGCCTTGCTACAGGATATGTACCTGAACACTGGCATACAGCAACAGTGGTCCCACTCCACAAAGGAGATGCCTCCACGGACCCTGGGAACTACCACCACACAAGCTTAACCAGCCTTGTCTGCAAAGCTGTGGAATGAGTCATTATGGAGCTCTTAAACAGAGACATTGGTGACCTACAGACCCTTGATCCCACCCAGTTCAGCTTTGTACAGGGCAGATCCTGCCTTTTGCACCTAGTTGACTATTTTGAAACTGTCAGTAGGGCCATTCATGAGGGCTAAGCGGTCCACACAGCCTACCTGAACTTGGCTAAGGCCTTTGACACAATACCACACTCAGGCATCATAGACAAGCTCAACAGCTGAAATATAAAACCATATGTGACAGGATAGGTTGCAAAATGGCTAAGAAACAGAACCCATAAAGTCGACATTGCAGGTGCCTTGTCAGATTCAAAGCCTGTCCCACAAGGATCTGTCCTGGGACCCCTCTTATTTGGCATTTACTTTTCAGATGTGAAAGCAAACATAGGAGGGTTGTGGCTGACAAAGTTTGCAGATGACTGCAACCTAGGCACCATAGTGAATACATCAGCCGGCACACACATCCTACAGAATGCCCTCACAAAGACAGATAGCTGGTGCCGGAATCATGGCCTGAAACTGAATGCAACTGATGTACCCACAAATCAATACATAGACAGCAACCCACTGAGTACAGAAAACAAATCAGACACCTGGGGACCCATGTAGATAGTGACCTCTCGTTTGACACCCATGTTGCCAGAGTGGTTAGAAAGACTTTCTATCTTGCCCACCTTATCATGAAGGGTTTTCCATCCAGATCAAAGGAGGTCATTGTACCCCTATACTTCTCCCTTATCAGGCCCATGATTGAATACAAAGCCCCATTTGGTATGTACCTCACCCAGCACTTGCAACAGCTGGAGAGACCCCAAAAGTACCTTACCAAGAGGATCAAGGGTCTATAACACATGTCATATGCTTCCAGACTAAAGGAAATCCAGCTTTATTCAGTAGCATACCGCCTACTTACAGGTGACCTATGCCTGACATACAAGACCATGTCCAATCAGGATTTGGTGGACATGCTCCACTGCAAGCAATCCAAATCCACCAGAACCATGAGAGCTAAAGATTTGAACCTCAGCACATACATGTATAGGACATGCTGGAGGGACAGAGTCATAGAGGCTTCTCACACTCTAGCAAAGAATCCAAGTTCATGTTAGACAGAGTCCCTCACTGACTCTCTTCAAGAGAAATCTGGACAAGTGGATGTGAGATTGTAGGTTTACCCCAGGGGTCCTCCCTGTGTCACTACTAGACAGAGGCACAGTCAAGTTATTCGATTTAAGTTAGGGGGTCATAATGTGTCACTACTAAGTCAGAGGCACAATATTCAGAATCTATTCTGTACACTTATTACCACTGTAAGGGGTGGCAATAGCCACATCACTATGGCTAGGCTTATAAATGCACTAGGGCAGATAGCCTAGTAGTAAACTATAAACTATGAAACTATGGTGTATGTGTAGGTATTGTCAGTCAAGCAATATAATGTGGTTTGGGGGGCTTGATATCTTCCTGTATTTCAACATTTTTTGTCTATTCCTTCTAGCATGTCGAGGGATCAGTTGCTAGTGTCCTCTCCTGCTCAGCTGGTGAACCTGGGAATATTGAGGCAATGTTACAATTGCCTCATGTACACAGACAACCCTCTCCTTCTCCCACAAAACACAAATACATGCGAGAGATGCAACTATATAGCCAAACTGGAGGCTGAGCTCTCTCAACATAGGACTGGCAAGACCAGACAGGAGGAGAAGGTAACCACACACACCACAAACCCAGTCTCACATAGCACTATCACAACTTCAAATCATACACATAAACACACAAAGACATACTCGGAGGCTCTGATCAAAAATCTACCAAAACAGCAGAGGCCACCAAAGCAAACACCCAAACAACTGCCTCCACAGGGCACAGCACATGCAACACATACACCACAGAGTCAGTGTGCCAAACAGTCACAGCCCTTAAGGCCAAACACAATGCCAGACACACTCGTCATAGGTGACTCCATAGTCAGACACACTGACGTCCCGCTCACCAGATTGAGTAAGGAGAAGGTCACAGTAAGCTGCCTATCGGGCGCTGGAATCCGCCACATAACGCAAGCACTCAGGTCACTGAACTGCAAGTACAAGTATGACTCTGTCATTGTCCATGCTGGTGTGAACGACCTGAGACGTACCTCCCTGGACTACATGAAAAGAGACATAGAGGAGCTCTCTGATTATGTAGCCCAGGCAGGTATGACCCTGACCTTGAGCAGTATCCTACCTTCACCAAGAATGATGTCACAATACAGAGACAAGATGATCAGCTTTAATAATTGGCTTAAACTATGGTGTCATTCAAAGGGGATCCAATGTCTGTCTGCCTGGGATGACATGCTGGACAAGCCACGCTGCTTCGCAAGGGACGGCTTGCACCTGTCACCCCTGGGCTTCTGGATTTTGGCTAAGGCTCTTGCCACCCCCATTGTGCCTTTTTTAGGCAAGGCTCAAATTCTAAACCTACCACCCTAGAACACAAAAAAGGAAGAAAACTAAGGGTAATGCTGCTCAATGCCAGAAGTCTCAACCTCAAGATGCACGCACTCTAAGCCCTTCTCAGTATGGAAAACATCGATGTCTGTGCTGTGACTGAAACCTGGTTCAAGGCTCCTGAGAGCACCCTGGCACTATCAGGTTGTACCTCATATCATGCGTTCCGGCCCCAAAATCCGGACAACACCAAGAAAGGAGGGGGGGTGTCCATATTCATCAAGGACACCCTCACCTCAAGGTTGGTGGCAACACACTATGCATCGGAGACCATCCAGGTGCAATTAACCGTAGGCAAGACTGCTCTGCAGTTTGTAGCATGTTACAGGCCACCCTCTCAAACTCAGGAACCTCATACAGCTTTCCTGAAAACACTGGAGGGGATAAATATATCTCCAAACACCATCATACTGGGTGATTTCAACTATCCAAATATAGACTGGGATCACTACTCAAGCCCCAACACTCTAGCCCAAAGGTTCCTAGAGTTCATAAACTCAAATGCCATGGAACAACTAGTCACCATCCCCACAAGAGGAGAAAACATACTAGATCTCATCATCACGAACATGGGGTCACAATGTTCGACACCAGAAGTATAACCATCATTGGTGAGATCAGATCATAAACTAATCTCACTAGAAGTCCAGATCCCGCCCCCACCCCAGATAAAAAAGACCACAGTGAAGAACTTCTCAAAAGCCGACTTCACACTTCTAAAGACTGGTGTGGTCTCTTTCAAGGCCCCCGAGCCAGCGGAAACCATTACCCAAACCGCTGAATCACTTACAAATGCCTTCTACCAGCACCTCCAGGACTGCATGGATCAGGCAATCCCAAACAAAACAAAGACTCTTTGTACCAAAGGCAAGCTTCCAGTCTGGTGGACCCCAGCCATAAACAAGCTCTACAACAAAAGGAAGAAGCTACTACAAGATAGAGCAAAATCCGTAAAAGGGAAGACACCCCTGATCATTATAAGTAAAAAACTGAGATCTCTCATAAAATCATCCAAGGCAAATTTTGAGAAAAATCGCTAAGGACTCAAAAGACAATCATAAGGCCTTTTTTAGCTATGTTAGAAACCTGTGAGGAAACTCCCAGATATGCTCAGAATTAGTTCAAAATGATGTAAAAATCACTGAACCTACAGACATTGCCAACATACTGGCTGACAGGTTCAGTGCAAATCCCCCCCTCCCCCCCAAAAGGAGAGATATCTATACCAGAGGATTGTAGCCCCCCAAACATCTCAAATGCTCAGGTGAGAACTGCTCTATCCAAGGCGAAAAACACAGCATCCATGGGACCAGATGGTGTCACTGGTTGTGTGCTCCACGAACTCAATGAGGAATTAAACCCGCAGTTAGGGCAGCTGTTTAATCTTAGCCTCACCTCAGGATACGTACCCAAGGAGTGGCGTACGGCAACGGTGGTCCCACTTCACAAAGGAGGTGCCTCCACCGACCCCGGAAACTATCGTCCCATCAGCTTGACAAGCCTGGTCTGCAAAGCTATGGAGAGGATCATAATGGAACTCATAAATAAAGACCTAGGGGACTTGCAGACTTTTGATCCAACCCAGTTTGGCTTTGTCAAGGGCAGATCATGCCTTTTAAACTTGGTTGACTTTTTCGAAACAGTCACCAAGGCCATTGACGAGGGCAAGGCAGTCCACACAGCCTACCTTGACCTGGCAAAGGCTTTCGACACAATACCCCACTCGGGTATCATTGAAAAACTCACCAGCTTAAATGTAAACCCATACGCCACAAGATGGGTTGCAAACTGGCTAAGTGACAGAACCCACAGGGTCAGAGTTGCTGGCGCCATGTCAGACTCCAAGCCTGTCACAAGTGGTGTCCCACAGGGCTCAGTCCTGGGCCCACTTTTGTTCGGCATCTACTTTTCAGAAATACAAGCAAACACAGGAGGATTATGGCTGACAAAGTTTGCAGATGACTGCAAACTGGGCACCATAGTTGAAAACCCATCTGACACAGACATCCTTCAGAAGGGTGTCATAGAAATGGATAACTGGTGCCAGAGCCATGGCCTAAAGTTAAACACTAAAAAAATGCATAGTCATACCCTTCGGGAAAAACAAGGTTACCCCTAGTTACCATATAGGTGGCAATCCTCTAAGCACAGAAGAGGTCATCAGGGATCTGGGGACCCAGGTTGACAGTAACCTTTCGTTTGACACTCACGTTGCCAAAGTAGTTAGGAAGACCTTCTACATTGCCCACCTGATCATGAAGGGATTCTCATCTCGATCAAGGGAGGTCATCGTTCCCCTGTACTCATCACTCATCAGACCAATGATTTGAGTACAATGCCCCATTCGGAATGTATCTGACCCGACACCTGCAGCAATTGGAAAGGCCCCAAAAATTCCTCACCAAAAGGATAAAGAGTCTCAAACATATGTCTTATGCTGCCCGACTGAAGGAACTCCAGCTCTATTCAGTCGTTTACCGTCTGCTCAGAGGTGACCTGTGCCTGACATACAAGGCCATGTCCAACCCGGAATTAATGAACATGCTTCACCTCACAAAATCTAAATCCATCAGAACTACAAGGGCAAGAGACTTAAACCTCAACACGGCTATTAATAGGACGTGCTGGAGGGACAGATTCATCACCCAGAGACTCCCTATGCTGTGGAACAAAATCCCGGTACATGTGAGGCAGAGAACCTCGCTGGCTTTGTTCAAGAGAAATCTTGACCAATGGATGGGAGATCGCAGATATACCCCAGGAATAACCTCAGTGTCACTGCTTGACAGAGGCACAGCAAAATAATGGGCATATTATCCTTCAAACTAAAGGGGTGGCAGAAGCCACAAAACTCTGGGCTAGGGTTATAAATGCCCTAGGGCAGATAGTATGAACCTATGAACATAGGCCTGGTGTGGTTCCTGCTATTAGGACAGTGGTCTGCAGCAAGCTATATAGTAGTAGGCAGTTTTAGCCATTGGTATTTGACCATGGCTAATCCATGTTACTTCTTGTTGTGGTACCAACATGGGGGTGTGGTTATCCATGACATTTATTGCTAGTCACCCTCGTTTTGTAGCTTGTTCCATGTTTGTGCAGCTGTACATCACTGTATGAGGTGTGACCTGGTAGTGTTAGGGTGCTGATGTGGGCTTTGACCCAGTTTTCTATTACAGCACTGATATCTACATTCTCTATACTGTGTGCGTTTACACTGCACGCATCTTGCTGTTTATACTTCTGGCATTGGGTAACATTACATCTAGGTTCCTATCCCTTGTGGTACCTATGAAGGTGGGTTTGTGTTTTTGTGGTTTATGATTGGTGAGGGTGGATGTTAGGGTCCTCAGGTGTGCATATGGTACATGGTGTTAAATTACTTAACACATGGCATTCATGCCTCAGGTGGTGCTGCAGGGCTGCCTCTGTCGGATGCACATACTACACTCCCTGTACATGTTTGGAAGCAGGTTGTGTCATGTTAGGCGTCCCTGTTACTATATATGAGTGAGTCGAAGGGGGTATCTGTCCCAGTGTTCCTACTGAGCCAGTGTATGTGCTATGCGTTGCCTCTTTGCCAAGGCCAGGGCATACTGGGCACGCCTCCTTCTGCCTACTGGGGCAAGGTCAGGTTGTTCCTCCTCCGAGTCACCCTCTGCCTGTGGTGGCCTTGGCAATGGTGGGGGTATGTTTGGCCCAGCCCTATGCTGGTCCTGCTGCAGGACCATATTATGTAGCATAGCACATATCATGATCATTTGGGTACATGTAGTTGGTGTGTACTGCAAGGCTCCACCAGATGTGTCCAGACACCGGAACCGTGACTTGAGCAGCCCAAACACACGCTCTATGACATTACGTGTTTGTGCGTGTGCCTCATTATGGCGTTCCTGTTCGGGTGTGTGTGCATTTCTGATGGGTGTCATCAGCCACGGCTCAAGTGCATAGCCTGCATCCCCCACTAGGTGTCCATGTGGGAAGTCCCCACTGGCAAATGATTGGTACAGCTGCGTCAGATGCCAGATGTGGGAATCGTGGTAGCTCCCAGGTCAGCCAGCACACACATTCATTACTATGCCCTGGGCATCACACACGACCTGGCAGTTGATGGAGGGGAATCCCTTGCGGTTAATATAGGCTCTACCCAGCTCACCAGCTGGTGCTTTGATGCATATGTGCGTGCAGTCTATTGCACCCAGAACCTCAGGGTATCCCGCTATTTGCTGGAAGAGATGCATATTGCTGGCCAATACCTCACGGGCATTGGGGAAATATACATGATCACCGACATGTGCTGACATGGCATCCAGGAACTGGTGCAGTACCCTGGAGGCTGATGCCTGTGATATCCCCATAATATCACCAGTTGGTCTCTGGAAGGTACCTGTTGCTAGTATTCTTAGGCCAACACATACCTTGGTTTCCACTGGGATGGGTTCCCCTCTGTTGGTTCTGTGTGTGAGACGTGGCCTGCACAGCTCAACAATTTGCTGCAGAAGGTCTCTGTCCACTCTGTAGCGCTCTACTATCTCCAGCTCATGTAACCCATGGTAGGTGACCCTGGGCCTGTATACTGTCCTCCTTCTCCTCACTCTGGGTTGTCTGTCAGCATCTGCATCGTCACCACCCTCAGCAATTCGCCTATGCCTGATTATAACAGCTATGGCAGCCCCTAGCATTTCTGCTCTGAGTTCAGCTTTTTTCAGTTTTCAATTCTGATAGCTTACTCCTTTCTTGAAGTATCTCTTGTGAGAAACACCCTGCACTGCTGTTCGCAGTGTTTTAAGTGCTGGGTTGGGTTTCTAGTCTGCCTGTGTAATTGCCTGCTTCCAATTGTTTCCACCAATTAACTCCAGCAGTATCCTCTGGCAGCTTCATTGTATTCTGGTTGTTTCCTCTCTGTTTCCTCAGGGGGAGCAATGTGCATACCAGCTTAAGCACGCTCACAGTTACTTAAACGCGGGCACACATCCTTACACGGTGTAGACTTGGCTGATTCATGGTAAAACACGCACACATTGCCTTCCACACGTGCACGCCCGCGCAAACTGTTGTAAACTGTTTGCAACACGCTCCCACATGTTGAATCTGCCTTACACGCGTGCATGCACGTATATCAAGAAAGTTTGAGTGTAGGGATAGTGTGCACCCACTATTTCTTGACTTTCCTAGTGTTCTGTTGGGACACGCCTCTCTCCCTGATGTCTCTGTCATCTGTCACGTTACACTGCCCTCCAGTGTGATACATTTATTTCTATCATTTCCCCCCGTGATGTCACCTACCTCTTACTCTATTCCTCCCCCTTCTATAACTCTTACACTACTCAGAAAGTGCTCATTACCTATGTGGCAGTGTGATTCAGTATTGTAACCCTCATTTACATAGGATTGCCTAGTAATGCTTAGTTACATCTCTTACACTGAGCTCCCCCCCCCCCCCTTGGCAAATACTACACGGTGGCCATGTTGTTTTTGGTCTGCTAGTCCCTGCATTGTCATTCCATGTAATACATAAAACCCACAATTGTGGGCTTATAAGCTTAGGTTTTCACTTTTAGGCAGCGCACCCCGTTTGCGCGGGTGTGCGCTGCAGTTAAACATCAAAATCCCACGGAAAAAAAAAGTTATTTTAAATAATTTTGCAACACTTTTTAATGCCAATGGCCACATATTTGGCCATTGGCATGCTAGATAACACATATACACCCTTTATTTGGAGCTGACATAGCTCCGTTGTCAATTTTGCAGAAATGTACTCAGTTGTCAGCTGAAGTACATTTCTGCAGCTAAAACGTCCATTACACGGACTGCTTTGGGCTTCCTGGATCGCTCAAATACCTCATTTGCATATCTTTCAGCTGCAAATGAGGTATTGAGCATTTCCACTCTCAGTCCTTGTAAGAGACGTTTTAGCTGTCTCTTACACGGAGGTTTGGGCTGTTCCTGGATCGGGAGGCTTACACGGAGGCTTACACTACTCTTAAACTCGGTGTAAGCCTTCGTGAATCCTGCCCAATGTGTGTGTGTATAATATATATATATATATATATATATCTAGTAGAAATAAAACTCCAGCAATAACAACCATGCGACAGTTCCACTAATAATATTTCATTGAATCTTGAGCAAGATGAAAAATGTTCAAACCAACATCCAAACCACAAATAAATAAGTTTGCCTTCATAAAGAGATCCAGTGTTTCAGGTAAAAAACTTCTTTTAATGGGTAGTGCACTCTCAGTCAAAGGTAAGCGCTTTCACATTAGCTTCATCAGACCATGAAGGACTGAGTAGTAACAAATATTTAAAAACAGATACACCAATCAGATGCACACCTACTGTGTGACATCATATCCTCTAATTCATGCAAAGTCTCACTTCCAAGATACA